>NC_056072.1:9696969-10000000 GCF_016772045.2 Ovis aries
AGATAGCCCCAAATCTGGGTCCCTAGCCGGAACTACCTTCTACTAAGGTCAACCATCACAAACATAGATGCTGTAACCCACCAAAATTACCAAGCACAGACTCAGGAATGTGACTTAGTGCAAAGCAATCCACACGCTGATAAAAGTAATTCAAAGTCTACATCATACCTAACTTTGTTAAAAAAAAAAAAAAAGCCATGTTCAGACATGAAGGAAAATGAAAATTATCAGTTACATTGCTCAGCACAGAAGCAGAACTGAGAGTACCTGCTCTTTGACTACTCTGGGGTCAAATTCTATACAGTTACATACAAGAGGGCCAGTGCCTTTTGATGACCAGATAACGCATTATCATCATCTTCCTGATTCCCAGTTAGAAGGGAATCAGGACTGGGCTTAGGAGTGATGGGAAGGCACTTTCGGAGGTAATCCCTATGATCCCACACCCAAGTAGATAGGCAGTTCAACTCTGGACCTTACGCTGCCAGTATTAAAGTGAATGATGGATAGAGCAGTAAAAACAGATAATTTCTGGGTATCAGTATCTAGAGACCATAAATTAAATGCATCATTTTAAATCTCATTAATGCTAACTCTCTAAAGCAAAATCTTAAATTCTGTTTTTAAAATGAATGTACAGATCTTGACTTGGGTTGTGGATCTGAGCCAGTGGCGTGAAGGTAGAAGTTAAGGAAATCTTAGGTTGCCTTATTGGCCAGGGGATGAAATGAGTCTTAGAAGAGCTACCCAGTGTTTTCAAAACATGCCAGAATGCTCTGAGGAATGGTGGCCGACACCTCCTTTGCAGAGAAAGTCTCAGCCATACTGACATTTAGAGGAAGTCTGAATTCCTCCCCTGGAGGTGAAGAGTTGATGTGGAGAGGATTGAAGCAGAATTAGTGATGATCACCCCTGTATGGAGAGTTGCCTTCTGACACATCCTGTATGCTAAGGACCACCCCAGATCTCTTCCTATAATAAATATTCCATGTTAGCAACAAGTGAGGTTATTGTCACATCCCTGGTACCTTCACTGTTGCTAAATAATACTTCAGTTGGGCTTTGTCAAGCGTGGGTCAAATTAATCAGAATTATATGACCAAAGATTGAAGCTGAATTTGGAGACGGAAAGGGAAATAATCAGATTTTCTCTACTCAGGCTCCTCTGGGCTGCTTGAATTTGATAGGTGTTTAGGAGGTACTGAACACAGAGAGGATGTTTGTAAGAAAACATTGGGAGAAGAGAGCAGGGCACTGAGTGCTTTTTGTTTTGTGAGTTTTCTGTTACATTTCCTCCCTTCACTGTGCAAAATCTAATGACAAACTAGCTGTTTCATTTTTATTATCTCTTGGATTCATTGACCTTCTTAAGTTTTCACGAAATGAAAGAAAAAAGTTAAGGCAAAATCTGAAATTTTCTGTACGCCTTCTGTGCAATGTGGCGGGTGAGAGTTTCAGTCAGATCTGTGTACTTTTAGCATCTGAACAGTCTATGATTGTCTTTAGAAGAATATTAATAAAGCTACTGTTCACATCTTAGAGGTTTGGATGAAGATTTACATCATATCACACAGAGATATGAAATTAGCGGTTATATATATTGCCCATGGTTTTTGTCCTCTTTACTTATGAGTCCATGAGACTCTTAGAATATTTTGATGATCCATAATTTCCAACTGCAGAAAAGGCTTTGAAAATGGTAACCAAGTTATTCTTTAAGCAACTGGAAACCAATGAAAATGCAAATTTCATCAACTTCCTCTGTAAAATACATGCAGTTTTTGCACACTGCTTAGAAAGGCTCTCAAGTCTTCAAAATTGACTTCTGGCTATTGGATCTCTTCCAGTAAATTCAGTCTTTTTCTATTTGAATTTTGAACGAATGTGTCATTTCACCTACGGAGCGATTTTGTTGTTTCCATTGCTCTCTTTGGAAAGTTTCATGTCAGTGTAGTGTTGGCACTGTTGTTGTTATTATCACAAGTTTTTCTACGTGAAAGGGATAAAGGGCTCTTTCCTCTGCCCATGAAGGTTACACTCACCGGGCAGAATTCTCACCATAGGTTAACAGAGGAATTCCTGTGATTTCTGTGCCATCTGCCAAAAGCCTTAATACATTCAGATCTATATCTCTCATGAAGTTTGAGATTAAATTAGTAAATGGCTTCTTTGGAACTGTGTGGTCCATTTTCCTGTGGTCCAATTACTTAATGCTAAAAAGAAAGACAGAACTCTTTTTCAGTGGGAGTTGCTTTTAGGTTCATTCAGCATTATAATTGCTCTCAAACATCGATTCACTTTTGATCTGGGTCCAGAGAATGTACCCCCCTCTCTCCTCTTCGTGGGAGAACTTACCAATTATATTTTGTTCCCTACTGTTCTCGTTGTTCCTTCACTGGCAGAGGGATTTTGTGACATTTCTCAGTTTGGTTTTTCTGTGTGTAACATGAGCATTCTGTGTGTACATCAGTGAGGTGTCCGTGGTGTCCCTTGTGAGGCAGCCGGTGCCCTGGGAAGGGTTGACAAGAAGGGTCTTGCCTAGATGATTCTTACAAGGAAGGCCCGGCTCGGTGTCCATTCTGCTCACGGAATCTAACGTTGTCCCATGCATCTTTCCGGTGGCCGTGCTCCAGGGGCAACCGAGATGGCTCAGGGAGAACCTCGGGAAGCAGGCAGAGCAGCTCCGAGAACGAACTCAAGTGGTCTGACCACCAGCGGGCCTGGAGCAGCACAGACTCCGACAGCTCCAACCGCAATCTCAAGCCGGCCATGACCAAGACGGCGAGTTTCGGGGGCATCACGGTGCTGAGCAGGGCCGACAGCACGTCCAGTAGCAGAAGTACCGGGAAGCTGTCCAAAGCAGGTAGTTAGTACTGAATGGGTTTATGTGCCGCGATAGTTTCCGGCTTCCATCCCAGCTGTGTGGTCAGCGCACTCTCTGAGTTCCCTAAACTAAAGGTGATGTGCTGGGCTGTGCTTAGTCGCTCAGTCGTGTCCGACTCTTTGTGATCCCATGGACTGTAGCCCTCCAGGCTCCTCTGTCCACGGGGATTTTCCAGGCAAGAATACTGGAGTGGGTTACCATGCCCTCCTCCAAGGGATCGTCCCAACCCAGGGATCGAACCCAGGTCTCCCACATTGCAGGTGGATTCTTTACTGTCTGAGCCAGAGGAGCCTATGATGATGAGGTGAATGTTATTAATCACCGGGATAAACCAAAAAGTCAGGAATTGCCACTGAAATAACCATACTGTTCCCACGAGTTGTGTGCCTGGGGTTCATGATTGAACCCAGTTCTTATCTTCAGTCTCCTTATCTATAAAGTGTAAGTGATAATAGAATGTTATTCTCACTCCCCTTGGTGAACTATTGTAATTTTAAATTTGATCATTTATATAAAATCAGTTACTGAGGCAGCTGCACAAGCCAAGTAGTTAACCAAGGTTAGCTATTTTTTTACATTTAATATTATGATTTATTCTTTAAAACTACATTGTCAGATAATTATAATATTAATTGTTTCAGTTCTTGCTCTGGTAAACTCTTAGTATGTGGTTCAGGCAGCAAAGAACCTGTCCCAAATTTCATTCTTGGGTTGGAATGATCCCCTGGAGGAGGAAATGGCAACCCACTCCAGGATTCTTGCATGGGAAATCCCATGGACAGACAGCCTGGTGGGCTACAGTCCATGGGGCTGCAAAGAGTCAGACATGACTGAGCAACTAACACTTCACACTTTACATAGTATGATTCGGGATAAGTTACTGAACTTATTTGTTTCCTCATTTGAGAAATAGGTCTAATCATAGTACCTAATTGCAAGTTATTGCAAAGACTAAGAATTAATATACACAAAGAAATTCCAATCATGCTAGCAAGTTATAAGCCTTCAATAAACACTAATTCTTGCTTATTTTTATTATTTCTTTTTAATGTTTTGCAGTTAAGGAAAAAGAACCTCAGAAAGTTTTCATTTCCAAGGAGCTAGGTACATGTATCTCTTTAACCTTTTCCTTTTTATTTTCTTACAAGTGAACATTGATCTTCTGACATAGTTGATTTAGGTTTGCATGAACATCCTTTGAGACATGCAAAATGATGAAAAATCTAGGAGAACCATTAACCTGAAACAACTTAACACTGATGGCTGCATAACACCATGGGATTCATAGCAGCCTACGAAATATCCCTCATGGTCTGCCCTTTCTAGCTCTTCTGTCTCACAAGTATCCCTCACCATCATTTTCAAATTATTTTCAAATGGCCACAATCAAAATCTTGAAAAAAATCCCCGGAAGCTGACTGAGTGACCGTTCAGTAGCCCTCCATGAACTTGAAGTTTGTGATGTTAGCATGGAATTGTTTTCCTTTGGTTTTGATTTTGCCTTGGAAGTTTGGAGGCCCTGACTCCCAGCTAGAGTTGAGAGTTGTGGTCCAGTGATACGTCTGGAGGTCAGGGTACATGGCTCCCGGATTCCTAGCCTGGGTGTGGAGAGTGGGAGGCCAGGACCCCAGGGGAATGGTGAATGGGCAACACCAACCAGAGGTTAAAAAACATGCTATTCTCTGCTGTGAATACAGTCCCAACCAAGCTTCTCACAACTGCTCAGAGACTCTTTGTGAAATCTCGGCTCATTATGCTAATGGATTAACATAATTATGTTGTTGACAAGTGCTTCCTAAGAAATTATCTTGTGTTTTCCTATATAGGCAGAAAATTCATAGCATTTAGTCTCAGCCACTACTTTATATATACATACACACACATACACACACACATCCTGCTTCTTGGAAAGAATCAGGTGGGCCTGCACTGCCTTTTGGCATTTTTATTCACCATTTGGTGAATTCTTGGTTTCTTCCTGTAATTAATTGCTCTTATACCCCACTACTGCAGCAACTGGAGTCAAGAAAATCCACCGTGGTGCACTTGCGCTCTTGTAAACTAAGAAAGGTTAAATAGTTTTAAATCTCCTTCAAACGCAGAAACCAAGTACCTTAAATGGTGCACTTAAAAATTCCAGCACACCCAAAGAGCACTTAAGATTTTCAAATTAATCGTTCTTCTCCACACACCAACCACCAGTCATCTCCAAAGCAGAGCTCTTTGGAAACATTTAAAGCACTTCAAGAATGCTAAAATGCCATGTTCTTTGAAGAATTAGAAGCTGTAAGTGCTTCAGACATTTTTTTTTTCTTTTCATCTAAGCATCTCCATTTGAAAGCCTGTCAAGGTATAGGAGTGGCAAGAAAAAAAAAAAAAATTACAGGAGATCAAGATAGGATGTCAAAACAAACTTACAATCTCCCAAGATGGTTTTATGAAGCAAAGCTGTCAATTTTGCTGTCATGGAGCTTCAGAATCGTACCAGGTTTCCAGTTTTGTTTTTGTGTTTTTTTGGTTTTTTTTTTTTTTTTTTTACTTTATTGTTCACAGTGGAATGGCAAGCTCTTTTGACCTTTTCGAAACTCAGTCTGGAGACATTTAAGTTCTCCTGCTCTCTCTCTAATTACATAGGTTCTAGCTTCAAATAGGTAATAATGAGATGCTTTCCAGATGGGAAACACATTTTCCTACATTTTGGGAAAAGCATGTTACTGAAGTCAAAACATGCAAGCACATCCTCTTGAGATCTCGGCTGCATTTCCCCTCTTGTACCCTCTGCCCTGCGCATGGCCACGGTCAGTTACCAGGGGCCCAGCGATGGTCTGTGGAGACAGCCAATTCCAGCACAGCCTCACAGGGAAGAGGACTTGAATGTCTGCAGCCCCATTCTCCCTTGGTACTGGCAACGGGGTTCAGAATTAAGAATACCATGTCATCTGTCTCTTTCCACGCTGGCCACACCATGTGGTGTGTTTTTATTTTTTGGTTGGTTGTTTGGGGGGATTTTTATTTTATATTGGGGTATAGTTGACTTGAAATGTTATGTAGTTTCAGGTGTTTAATTAAAGTGGTTTAATTATACATACACACATATCCTTTCTTTTTCAGACTCTTTTCCCACATAGATTATTACAGAGTGCTGAGTAGAATTCCCTGTGCTGTACAGTCGGTCTTCATCGGTTATCTATTTTTACATAGTAGTGTGCATCTGTTAATCCCAGCCTCCTCATTTATCACCATCCCCTTTTCCCCCTTTGGGGGCCGTAAGTTTGTTTTCAAAGCCTGTAAGTCTGTTTCTGTTCTATAAATAAGTTCATCTGTATCATTGTTTAAGAGTCCACGTATAAGTGACATCATAGGATACTTGCCTTTCTGGCTTATTTCACTAGGTCCATCCATGTCGTTACAAAATGACTTTATTTCCTTCTCTTTTGTAGCTGAGTAATAGTCCATTGTAAATGAACCACATCTTCTTTACCCATTCATCCACTGATGGACATTTAGGCTGCATCCATGTCTTGGCTACTGCAGACAGTGCTGCTGTGGACATGGGGCTGAGACATAAGTGGGTAGCCTCTGTTTCTCTCCGCACTGGCCACACCATGTTGTTTGATTACATCCGTCCCTCTTGATGTCAGAGCAGGGCTTCTCGACTTTAGCTGCATCAAGGTCACAGGAGAACTTTGTTCAAGCACAGACGGCTTGTCTATAAACCAAGCTTGAGAAAGAGCTGCCCTGGAAAAGTAAGACTGCCTTCTGCTTGGTTTTCACAAAATCGACATGACCTGGCATCGTGTGTTCTGGTTGCAAGGGTATCCTTGTTGTTGTCATCTTGCTGGTCTGTGCCCCGGGATATCTCTGGAGCCAATGCAAGACATGTCATCTTTCCATCACTTCCTTTTCTTTGTATTAATGTTCATCACTCTGCTAATGCATCCTGGATATTCTTTCCCTTGTTATTTCAGAAGTTTTAGTTCAGAGTTCCACTAAACTCTGATCCCTGGTTTTGGAGACATTTTCCTGGATTCAGGAGGAAAAAAAAAATTCTTTTTCCTGTTCAGGGTCCCTGTAAAAGAAAAATGGTCCCTGATGAGTTAAACAGGCAAGAAAGACTTTACCCATAACTAATCCAGTGAAGTCAAGACTCTTGGAGTAGCAGAGAGAAACTAAACTCAGCCCTGCAGAAACAAAGACAGGAGAGTCTGTAAGTGCGCTAGAGAAAGATGCTAGGGGAGCTTACATAAGTGATGGGTCAATTTAATTAGACCCCTTGTGTTTACTGATTGGTGCAGAGACTAGCAGAGAAAGGCGCCATTTTTTCTTGAGGATTATACTTCAAAGGCATGGCTCCCACATCCTTAAGAAAGACCTTTCCTGATTGAAAACCTGGTAAGAGGCTGGGAGAAGATTTGCATCTTAAAGGCACAGAGATGCTCTATGGAAAGGGAGGAAGGAGGCTACAATCAGGAAGAAATCTGTCTGAAGTGTGATAAACCGAGGGGAGCTTCAAGGGCCTCGTCCTCGTCTCTACTCGTCCTTTAGTCTGGTGACTTGTATTTTACAAAAGAAGACATTGAGATATTAAAAAAAGAAGTCACTTCTGGAGGAAAATACAAGGAATTCTGGAAGAGCCAGAGCTAAAACTCCCTCCCTGGGGAATGAATGGCGCACTCCCTTCTCCAAGGGCGTCTGCCCCGACCCTTCCCTTTCTGCTCCAGCCCTCCCCTGGATTTCCTTTTGTCTGCCTTGTTGTCTCTTCCCCAGTCTCTTTCCATGTTTCCGTTTTCGTGTCTCCCTCTTGAATGTTCACCTACGACTGTCACCCTGGTATCTTCTCTCCTCACCTCCCACCAGCTGCCCCTCTGGGTCCAACTTCTGACTTCTGAGCAACCCATTATGAGTAGTATTGAATTTCTGGGCAGTATCTCCTAGAACTTGACTCAAGCCTAGTGAGGGCCCTGGTCCCACCGGTTCTTGCTGGAATGACCCTAGTGTAAACATGTGACCTGTAGGCTTCAAGTGTGGTCCCTGGAATTGTGTTGCCTCTGTTTGAACTCAGACTTCTCCACTGCACTTGGGAAATTTACCTAGCATCTCTGAGGATCAGCTCTCATGTGCAAAGCAGCGTTGCTGTGCAAAGTAGATGAGAGAATTCATGTGGTGCTTGGCCACGCTGACATGCTGCTTAAATATTTGCTGTTGCTATCACTAAGTCCCTGAAAAAAGAAAACACAAACCCCTCTCAGTGCCCAAAGTAGTAAAGTTCTCAAATATTAATTTTTTATAAAACTGTGATCACTTCTACTCCTGTGCCTTTTATCACTATTGGTAGCATCCATTTTTAATCAAGAATTGCCATTAATTCTGGCTATATGTAGAATATTGCTTTACCTGATTCTAGATGACTGATGTTCAGAAACTGTTCAAAGCTGGTTAGACACCAGCCAGGCTGCACGATCATGGCTGAGCCATCCCTTCAAAGAATCTCGCTGGTTCCATCTTTGCAAGTGTTGAGAGTTTAAGCTGCATTTACTTTTCCTTCTCTTTCTTTTAACCTGTGGGCCCTATATTTACCTTGTCTCATCATTGTTCCTCTTGAAGCTGCTGCTTTTCCTCAGCCAGTAGAAGGAAATGATATTGCCAATCAATGATCGATGGCCATCTTCCAAAAGCCAAGGTGAAATAATCTTTTGGATTTTATAGAGGCACATCCATTTATGTGTATCAGTCTCCAGCACCAACACAGCCCAGGCTGGCCCTAGAATCTTTCTTGGGCCCCAGTTTTTCTCACTGTCTAACCCATCAGTCCGGACGCAGGCTGAATCAATTGTGTGTGACCTTCAACGCCTGGAGGCGGAAAGTGTTGCTGTGTTATTACTGTTGTTGTTGACTCTTAAGCGTCAGACTTGGACTGTAGCCTCACATCGTAGACACAAGTCCACACACACACACACTACAGCTTGCAGTGAGCAGTGACTTCAGGATCAGGCATGTTGGCCACGTGTTCCCACAGCTTCTCTTACCATTCCCACGTTTCCCTTTAGATCCTTTATTTCTCTGCCCATATGTTTTTTAAACTGACTTTTATTGGAGTATATTACTTTACCATGTGTTCATTTCTACTGTACAGAAAAGAGAATATATCCCCTCTCTTTTGGATTTCCTTCCCATGTAGATCACTGAAGAGCATTGATTAGAGTTCCTTGTAGATTCTTAACTAGTTATCTGTTTCATACATAGTATCAATAGTGCACTTATGTCTGTCTGAGTCTTCCAATTCATCCCTCCCACTTTGTACCCATATATTATTCAGAACCATATCACCATTAATTAGATGGACCATCTTGAATTCACCTGAAACTTGATCATTCTGAATAATCAAAAAAGCATGGAAGAGCCCCACCGAGAACCCTGGTGTCGATCAGTACTAGGTCATGGTCAAATCCAGATCAGTCTGCCCAGATCACACCCCAGCTCTGTCATTATCTGGCTGTGTGAGTTGGCTTGAGTTAGCTGCCTTCTCTGTGCTTCCATTTCCTTCTCTGTGTGTGCAGTCATAGTCCTTCAAATTACAGGTTTTACTAAGATATCCACTCATACTACATACCCAGTAAATATCACTATCCTTTTAATTCAGGATAACTTGACTTTTATTTTTATATACTTTTAGGTGTCCCTTAAAAGAGTCAATGAGAAAATAATTTAATTACACTCCAACATTGATAATACTCTACTTTGAGGGACATGAAATGATCTCTCTGAGAAGCAATGCGGCAACATAGTCATGACTATTTTCGCCCAATTCTGAATGTGTTCAATTCAGATAACTTAAGTTTAAGATTTTAAGCCACTCTACCATGTTTGATTCGAATTTGAAAATAAATTCACACCTTGTATTCAAAAATAAAAACAAAAATATCACCACACTCTCTAGTGGTCCCTTTTCTCTGCAATCACATTATATTCCTCTCACTTATTTTAAAAGTTCTCCAG
Source organism: Ovis aries (assembly GCF_016772045.2). Lineage (NCBI taxonomy): Eukaryota > Metazoa > Chordata > Mammalia > Artiodactyla > Bovidae > Ovis > Ovis aries. Next base: position 9,706,850 of record NC_056072.1, read on the forward strand.
TTTAAAGGCACGTTTTAGAATCTTCAAAAAAATCTTAAATATTCTTTATATATGTATTAACCTTTAGTGACACAGAACAATGAATATTTAATCATATAAATCAATAGTGTAGGCTAATAGTTTTTAAAGTTTCTTATACTCTGTTCTTACAAGCTGTCATGTCACTCAATCCATTAGTTTGAATCCACAGATGTAGAAATTTGGCTTGGTGCAGTTTCTCTCTGAGGCTCTGGTTTAATATTCAGGGCCCCAAAACAACCACGGTCAAGGGCGCTGGAGCTGCCTGGCTCTGGTTGCTGGTGTCTCATGGACTTGGAATGTAGCTTTTCTTGTCCACACTGGAGGGAAAGGGAGATGATTAGCATTGAATTCCATCTCGGTGGCTTCTGCACACTGACCCAGTTACCTGCGTATTTGAAAAATCGTCAGTCCACAAATCCCCGCCATGCTTCTGCTCTTGTGTCATCTGAAGAATGATCAGTCATTATCATGATGGCCAAGACCTCTTTGATTTACCTCTTAATCATATTAATAATGTGAATATGCAAGATCTGGTGCAGATCTTAAGCACTTCTGGATCTTAATTAAAAGGAATGAGCCAGTTCTACTCACATTTGAAGGGAAAGATCACTTCTGACTACGACCTTTTCAAAATTCAGCTTTATGGATGTTGAAGAACCAGTACTTTAGAACCATCTACATGACCATAGATTCCTCCTTAAACTGCAGTCCTTTTAACTTTTATGTATTTATTTATTTGGCTTCAGTGGACAGGAATTTGAGCAAAGTCTGGGAGACAGTGGAGGACAGAGGAGCCTGGCATGCTGTAGTCCATGGGGTTACAAAGAGTCAGACACCAGACAGGACTTAGTGACTGAATAACAACATTTATTTGGCTTCATCGGATCTTAGTTAACAGCATGTGGGATCTTCTTTGAGTCAGGAGAGATCTTTCACTGCAGTGTGTGGGCTCTCTTGTAGTGGTATGTGAGCTGATTTGCTGCACATCATGTGAGATCTCTGTTCCCCCAACAGGGATGGAACCCACGTCCCCTGCATTGCAAGGTGGATTCTTAAACCCTGGACGAGGGAAGTCCCCAGTCACTTTAGTGTCGTAACTCAAGCTCAGGGAGACCTTTCCACATCATTCCCTTCTCGAGGAGACAGGAATTTTCAGGCACTGAGTTCTGCGCTTTATGGTACTGTTTACCAGCTCATCACCCTAGTGGTGTGTGAGGTGCCAGGAACTGAGCTCTCAGTCTTCATCTCTCTTTTCCTGGGAGTCTGATGCATCTGATAAACATGTAACAAATATTTCAACAAAATGTGGGAGACGCATTAGTTAGTCTCATCCTGCAGCAGCCACCTGGTTCTTTAGTGATGGACTGTTTCCAGTAAGCAGTGGTTTCTCTCCCCTTCTCCATGTGGGATGACTCATTGATCTATGTCTCTCTGGTAGGTTCCGAGTCCTCCAGCAGTGCAGGCTCCTCAGGATCGCTGTCACGCACATATCCGCCTCTCCAGAGCACTCCGCTGGTCTCGGGTGTGGCAGCCACTTCTCCTGGCTGTGTGACCTACCCAGAGAATGGGATGGGGGGCCAGGTTGCTCCCAGCAGCACCAGCTACATCCTCCTTCCACTCGAAGCTGCCACAGGCATCCCGCCCGGAAGCATCCTGCTTAATCCACACACAGGTTGGTTCATCACCTCTCTTTGACTGAGACACAAGATCAAAGGTCTGTTCTTGTGTCTGAGCTTTTGAATTTGCTAGTCAGTGGTCTGAGAATTCCTGGGGCCTAAATGGTGGTGGAGGTTCTTGTTTTAGGAAGAGCAGATCTATAGAAAGCTGGAATCTGTATCTCGGTATCGATATCAATATTGATGTGGAAATCAAAATACAGATACTAGAAATATACTTTTCTCTCTGGCCTCTCTTCCCTGGGCGTGGTCTCCCTCATGTATTCCTGGGAGCTAAGACCAGAAACTGTTGAGTGATAAACTGTGAGGTACTCATTGAAAATGGATATTTCTCATGCTAAATCCATGGTTAGCTTGTTGTCGTTCAAAGTGTTTTCACATCCAAGATAATTTCAGGAGCTTGAGATCTCAACTGGACACACAGCAGATTCTTCACTACATAAACTGTCTTCTCATCTTACAACCCCACACAGATCCCACTGGGAAATAAGGAACAGCAGTGGCGAGAGAATACAGAGGACAGGATCTTCTTATGTATTTCAGGAATTTTAGGGTTAGGCTGGTTTTGGTGGGATTTGGAAAATTGCTCATTTCATGACCACTGTTTATTTCATGATGAATGAGCATTGTTGTTGGCTTTTGTTGGGTTTTGTTTTTTATTTATTTAAAATCGAAGTATAGTTCTATAGCATTATGTAAGTTACAGGTGCAAAATACAGTGCTTTACAAGGTCTAAAGTTTATACTCCATTTATAGTTATTGTGAAACACTGGCTATATTCCCCATGTTGTGCAGTGTATCCTTGTGTTTTGTTTTATACCTAATAGTTTGTACATCTTAAATTGCTTTGTACTTATTTAATTTCTCTAGTGGTCAGTTAACTTGCACAATAACTTCAGAGGACCCAGAGCCCTGGGCAGATAGACTAATGAACGCCTGCTCTGTGAGGGATACTTCTCAACCTGGGGCAATTTTCCCATGCATCCAAGGCCGTTTGGCAATATCTGCAGATATTTTGATTACCATGACCTGGAGAGGAGGGGCTCCTACTGGCATCTAAGGAGAGAGACCAGAGATGCTACTGCTGCTGCTGCTGCTAAGTCGCTTCAGTCATGTCCAACTCTGTGGGACCCCATAGACAGCAGCCCACCAAGCTCCCCCATCCCTGGGATTCTCCAGGCAAGAACACTAGAGTGGGTTGCCATTTCCTTCTCCAGTGCATGAAAGTGAAAAGTGAAAGGGAAGTAACTCAGTCATGTTCAACTCTTAGCAACCCCGTGTACTATAGCCCACCAGGCTCCTCCATCCATGGGATTTTCCAGGCAAGAGTACTGGAGAGGGGTGCCATTGCATTCTCCCAGAGATGCTACTGCACATCTCAAAATACACAGGACAGCCCCTGACACCAGAAGATTATCCAGCCCCAAGATGTCAGTAGTGCCAGGGCTGGGAAACCCTTGGTTGGAAGGCTTGACGTCAGTAAGTCATTTCTCTAGAAACCTTTGAAAGAGATGGAAAAATCTTTTGAATTTTCTCAATATATATCTGTGGTTTGGTTTAGATTATTCCAGAGTATTTCTTTGATGAACTAAATTTTTAAATGCAGTGCTGGTTAAGAGTCTCATAAAAGTGCTGTGACTCCATGTTTCCACATGTCTAGTAATTAGGAAATTCAAAGATGCGTGAGCACGATAGTAAAATACTTACTTGAATAATTGCGACATTTTCATGAAAGCATATGGCACATTCTCAAGGCACGGTGTGTGACTGAGACATTTTGAAAATGCCGTAAGCTTGAGGGAAAAGAAGGTGTAATCTTTTTATTGAAAACCATTTGAAAGCTTTCAGATTAGATACTTGTAAGGAGGATATTAGATGGCTTGTATTTTATCTGGATCATTGTAAGCACTATAAAGGAAATGAAAAGAAAACCAGGATCATATCCATTACTCTGGGCACAGATCAAAGTGTGATCCGATGCCATCAGCTTAAATTCTTTCACTTTTAATTGAGATAGGGAGGGTTTGTAAACAAGAGTATCCACTAAGCGTGGTTGTGAGTGGTATGTTTTAACCAGAATTGCAGAGTGTTTCCAAAAAGCTCAACAGAGTATTTTTTTAGGGGACAATGATTTGTAATGATAGAATGGATGTGCATGTGTATGTGTATATTATCATCCGTAATCTTGTTTATAGAAAAGGGAAGAAAGTGCTTCCTGGTGCCAAGTCCCAATTTTTATACATTGGCATGAGTAATTTAGAGCTGTTATTGAAATATCTCCTTTGCAAATGAGTCCTAACTCATTAGAAAAGGGTCTAATAACACTGTTGAACAGAGTCTCCATTCACGACACTCTCCCTAGACCAGGAGGGAAATAGTACTAAATTATTCTTGCCATGATGAGTGGTGAGATGTAAGGTAAGTTGTGATGTTTCTTTTTTGCCAGAATGTGTTTATATTTATCAATTAAAAATATGCACAAAATCCCCTCCTGGTCTAGTGGTTGGGACTTGGTGCTTTCACTGCCACGGCCCCACATTGCATACCTGGCCAGGAAGCTAAGATCCTGCAAGCTACATGATACAGCCAGAAAAGGAGGGGGAAAATGTGTACATCTATAGATATATATGCATCATATATCATATTTATGTGTGTATATGTGTATTTCTAGTATGTTGTGTGTGAGTCTGTCTCAGGCTATTAATCTCTCCTTTTTTAATATTTTTCTTTGATACAGATCACTTTTAAAGTCTTTATTGAATGTTACAATATTGTTTCTGTGAGGCATGTGGGATCTGAGCTCCCCAATCAGGGACTGAACCCACAATCCCTGCATTGGAAGGTGACATCTTAATCACTGGACTGTCAGGGAAGTCCCTATCTAATCTCTTACATGATGCTACTATTAAAACTGGAAAGTTGCCTCCTTTGGGCTGAAATTCATCTTTCTCTGGCATTGCTGCCCCCTCTTAGAATCCACACCTCTTACCCTTTCTTAACCCTTTCCTAACTACCTATCTGCTAATACGTGATAGGAACGCTTTGGTATTAGCAACCCAGAGCCTGTGACTCCTTCGCTTCTTGTGTGAATTGCTTCAGGGTCCATTTCTCAGTTACCAGCACATTCCTGAGCTTGTGGGGAGGAGCCACACTTGGTTATATTTTTTGCTTCCCTGGAGTGGATGATGAAGTAGCCTGAGGCACTGTGCTCAGACATAGGTCCTCAACAATTACATATTTTTGAAACAGTGTCTACTATGCATCATCCATGCTGATGTGGAGAGTAGAACAGTGTCATATATCTGAAAATGTGCCTCATGTATAAAATGATGATGGATAAAATATCTGTCTTAAGCAGGAATAAGACAAGCAATGATTTGAAATTCTAAGGTGCCTGTCCATCATTTGTCTGCTAACTGAAACAAAAATGAGACTTCCTTTGTCGGCACAACGGACCGGGCTTTTACTTGACACTCAGTATTTGGCAACTGAAACCAACCCATCCATATACATTCTTGCAGTTCCCCAGATACAACCAGGATTTTTTTTACTTTGTCTGGCTTTAGACTCAGCTCCCACTTGGTCCATTTCTAACTCTGGACCTGCGTTAACTGTTGTTTCTTTGCTTGTGGGCATCTGGATGAAGGAATCAGAGGCTCTTTGCTCGAGAGTTATCTCTGGACCATGCCTTCATCCTTGCCAGGCAAGCCTGGGTCTGACTCTTGAGTTGCACCTTCCTCCAGCTGTCTTGGACTCAGTGTCCTTTGGGAAAATTCTAGCCGAAGGCTCATCTTTGGCAGTTTTCTGTCAACGTGGTGCTATTCAGAGATGTCAACAGGCATTGGCATCCCTTGCGCCCTTGTTAGTGTCTGTGTATGCTGTTTTGCCATTTTGCTCTGCTTTTGTCTGGCTAAAGTTTAGGAGCGTGAGACGCAAGAATACACCACCTGCAAGGACTTTGACTTTGAGCTGCCTTTGAGGGCTGGTTTGTTCCGAATGCTCCTCATGGGCTTCCATAATGCTCTGCTTTTTGTTTTTCACAGGACGTCTAGAACCAATTTATCTGAACTGCTCCTGCCTTGTGCTTGAATGCGCCATGAATATTTTGTGTGCTGTCTAAAAGCATGTCTTTGCAAGACCTGAAGTAATCTTTGCTTATCCATAACCATCAGCTTCTTTATCGTTTGACGGCTCACTTTTTAAGAACTAGGAAGGAAAATATTTTTCCCATCATACCCTCCGTGTCTTTTTAAATAAATACCCTTCTGCCAGGTACATAGTAGCCATGCTTTAGTATGGGAAACCAAGAGCATATAATTACTTTCTTTTTAGTGTGAACTGCCCCTGGATTCATTTCCTTGTTACCAGCCCATGTGTAAGCCTTTCTGAGGAGAGGTCCTACTGAGTTTTTCGTTTTTGTTTTGCATCCCTGGATAACAGAGCCTCGGTCCCATGCAGGGGCTCAGTCATTATCTATTAGTAACATAATGTCGGCTGCACATTACACATTGATGTGAAGAGCGGAGTCGTTTTTCACCTCAAGTCATGTATCTGAGAGCGGTGGATGCTCTGCAATCAAACCTCCTCTCTGCCCTGGCTCAGCTCACAGCCCAGGCTTACTGCTGTCACTACGCCCTCTTTCCCTGCCAACACCCATGCCAGGCCTGCTGGGCACGCTTCTGCAATTCTGACATGAAAATCTCTGCTGAGTGGAATAGTCCTCAAGCTCGTGAGCCTTTCTCCTCTGGTTTTCAGCTGCTGTCATTCAAAGGAGTTGTCTGTACTTAGTCGTAATTACATCTGGATTGGTGAATAGGTAGAAAACGGGGAGGCCGTCAGAGCCTGACTTGAAACCCAAGAGTCACCTCCTGGCCCTCATAGGAAATTGGTTTTGGTCTCTTCCCTGGCATCTGTCCTGACTCTTTTCGTTTTCCTCGGTTCTCTCCATTGTTCCTTGGTGAGCATAAAAACCAACCTTTTCTACCACTTTCTCTTTCCAGAAGAGCCTGCCCCTCTCTCTACCCAAGTGAGTTCTTAGTACTTCCCACAGACTGTAGCACGCCAGGCTTCTCTGTCTATGGGATTCTCTAGGTACGAATCCTGGGGTGGGTTGCCATTCCCTTCTCCAAGGGACTGTCCCGACCCAGGAATTACCTGGTGTCCTGCATTGCAGGTAGATTCTTTACCATCCCAGCCACCAGGGAAGCCCTAGAAAATTTCACATGTCGTTGTTTAGAGATACTTCTTTCTTCTGGTCCCCAGCACAATAACATTATACTTTACAGTTATATTACACCCTGCTGCTGCTGCTAAGTCGCTTCAGTCGTGTCCGACTCTGTGCAACCCCATAGACGGCAGCCCACCAGGCTCCGCCGTCCCTGGGATTCTCCAGGCAAGAACACTGGAGTGGGTTGCCATTTCCTCCTCCCTAAGTATGGTCAATTTTTCACACTTCCTTTGTTCTCACTGGGGTAAATCACAAGTCTCAGAAATAGTGGGACTTCTCTGGCCCTATAAAGACTCGACTCTTTCCAATGAAGGGGGCATGGGTTCCATCCCTGGTCAGGAAACTAACATCCCACATGCCACATGGTGTGACCAAAAATCCACAACTAGCAGTTTTTTTAAAAAAAATCCAATTTAAGAAAAAGGCATAGAAATAGTAAAGATCATTTTCTTTTTGTTGTCCATCTTTGCATGTTTGTGTTTATGTGTGTGTGTGAGCATAGAGTAAGGCTGACTTGAAAATGATTTCATATGTAGTTGCTATTTTTTTTAATGTTAAGAACCTAAAATTTTCCTCTTACCTATTAAGATACAAAATAGGAGGAGAGAACAAAGGATTAGAACCCCAAATGGGCCAGTAGATTTTTGTAAATTGAGCTGTTTTGAATTCTTTCTTGAATTGTTGGGTTTTGCAAGAAAAAATGGGTTGCAGATTTTTTTTTTAATTCAGAAGAGTTATTTTGGAAAAAAGAACAATAAGACAATAAAACATAGCTAAAATTAAATAACAATGATAGAGAAACAAGTGCTTATGGAGAACGTTTTTTAAAAACCCTCTAAATTTAGTCATTGTTCTGTGACTAAAATTCTAGCAATTTGCTTTTCTATCACAGCATGTTGTGATTGGTTATGAAACTGTTGTTAGAACTTCTGTGATTCTGGCAGGTATGTTCATAAATATGCAGCATATGAAGTTACTTGTTGGATACACACACACACACACACACACACGCACACTGGGGGGAGTGCTGAAAATTTGGGAAATGCTAAAGCTTTTGTGTCAGTTCCTAATTTTCTTTTTAAAGGAAGGTGTGTTGTTTTTTTTTTTTCCAGAGCCATCCGTGTTTATTTGTTCACTTTTTAAAGTTTATTTTTAATTGGAGGATCGTTGCTTTACAACGCTGTGTAGGTTTCTGCCGTATAACAACGTGAATCAGCCATAAATATACATATACTTCCCGCTTTGTTCAGCCTCCCTCCCACCACCCCCACGCTGCCCTCTAGGTCATCACAGAGCACGGGCTTGAGCTCCGTGTCGTACGGCAGCTTCCCACTAGCCATCTGCTCAACGCATGGTAGCGCACGTGATTCAGTGGTCCTCTGTCAGCTCATCCCACCCTGTCCTTTCCCTGCTGTGTCCGTAAGTCTGCTCTCTACATCTGCATCTCTGTTCCCGGCCCTGCAAGTAGGTTCATCAGCATTTAAAGGAAGGCGTTTTTTTTTGGCTACATCATGCGGCATTTGGAATCTTAGTTGCCCGACCTGGGGTCAAACCTGAACCTGTGTGCTCTGCAGTGGAAGCACAGAGTCCTAACCATTGGGCACCCAGGGAAGTCCCATGTCAGTTCCTAAATGAGTTGAAATTAAGTCCATTGCTCTTTACCTATAGGCACTCTGCCCATCTGTTCACCCATATTCTGGGTCTTCTTTATCTACCAATTCTGAGGGTGATTCCACCTTGGAACATGACCCACACCTCTCCTAACTTCTCATGTGTTAATGAACAGTTTTCAGTTATGGTTTTTTGTTTTTTTTTTTTTCCATGGAACCTCATTCATTTTCCCATGTATTCATCATGCAAACTTGGGTAATTCACCAAAGTTGTTTGGTGTGATGGGAGGTGAATGGACCAGAGTCATTTCCTAAGTGTCTCACTTACTACTTCATTTATTTCTGAACAAGTTGCTTGGGCCCTCCAAACCCTGATTATCTTGTCTGTGAAAATGCAATGAGGGACTTCGCTGGGGGTTAAGTTGTTAGAACTCCACATGCCCACTGCAGGGGCACAGGTTCAATCCCTGGTCAGGGAACTAAGATCCCACAAGCCACGTGGCACAGCCAAATGAATAAAAAATAATAAAGTGGAATGAGATTGCACATCTGTGGGGTTCCTGGAAGAGAAGACCCTGGGTGTAAGGTGCTTGTTGCTGCACCTGTCATATTGGAAACCCATTTCTTCTCTCTCTTACCTCCCTTTCCCTCTTATCCCCTCTCTTTCATTTGCTTCTCTTTACCCTTCTCTTTTCAGCCCCTTATTCCTGTAACCTTCCTATCTTTCCTCTTCAGAAACAAACCACAATGACACCTTTCTTCCTCGGAGGCCCAATGAGGTCCCAGTGATACTATTTTGTAAACTATAAAATACTCTTTTTAATGGCAAGAACAGTAATAGTGAACCACACCAGTATTTCACAGGACAAGACAATGTGTATTTGCTTCCCCGTGATCAGATGGTTCTGTGCTGAGTTTATTATGCACCACCTTCAAAATCTCAGTCCCCTCCCCGGGTGCTGTCTACTTAGAGAAGTGAATGAATGCATGTGGTATATTCTGGTTGTACATATATTTGTGTAACAGATAATGATTCTGAGTTGGTGACCAGCCCAGTGGAAGCAAAGCAAACGTACTGCTAAATAATGAGTCACTGAATACCGCAGAGCTGTCAGTGCAAAACAGCCCTTATCTCAGTGTAAGTTATCTGGCTGGTGGCTGCGAGGTAGAGGAGAACACACACAGGGCTCCACAGACCTCCTTCTCTGGGTGCCACTACGCACAGGTATTTTTAGCTTTGGCAAATCGCCCTGAAGGCGGTGGCTTTATTTGCAGTATCTCAAATTGCTCTGGGCTTATTATACTGTTATTTCGCTCAACCACATGGGTCTTAAACAGTCAAGTCTTTGCCCTGGTGAAGGTTCTGGTGTCCCAGGGTTCCACTGGCCCTTGTCTTCAGGTTCCATTTTGAGCATCTCTCAGCGGGGTCCTTTGTGTCCAAAGAGGGCTTGAGAAGTTTCTCTTGACCAAGGTATGGTCCCATTGCAGGCCAGCCCTTCGTGAATCCTGATGGGACCCCCGCCATCTACAACCCCCCAGCCAGCCAGCAGCCCCTGCGTAGTGCGATGGTGGGGCAGGCCCAGCCGCAGCCCCAACAGCAGCCCTCCCCGCAGCCCCAACAGCAGGTCCAGCCAGCCCAGCCACAAATGGCCAGTCCCCTGGTCACTCAGGTAAGAGCTGGTAGGAAGACCGGGAGGGGAGGTGCACAGAGACGGAGGTCACTCCAACCTCGGAGAAGTTGTCAGGAAGTGTCAGGAAGGGGGCTATTTCCCATGGGTACCACCCCTGTCCACTCAACTCCATCATAAAAGCTGGCCACCGAGAACCCTGGCTGATAGGCTAATGGGACTTCAGCTGGATCCTTAAGTGTAGGTAGAGCTGAGCACCCACCCCATCCAGTGACTTGCATGCTGAGGCGTGGTGCTTGGGAACAGAAATGACAAATGCTGCTTGTATGGTCAAGGAGCCTGACTTGGGGATGGAACTCAATCCCATTGTCATCATTCCCAATGCAGAGCAGTGTGCGTGTCTGCAAAGACTCAATATGATATGCCTTACCAACGGGAAGAACAGAAACCAGCTCATTCCAAGGTGGCCTGGCTATTCATCTGTGCCTTGGACAGATGTAGGGCTGCCCTCCTGTTTTAGGGCAATGCGTGGAAATGGCCACAGAAACCTGAGGTGTCCAGGGAAGTTGCCAAGGTGAACCTCAGTTTTCTTTTGTTTGTTTTTTTCTTGCTTCTTACAAAAATTTTTCACCCTGGCAACTCTTAGCCTTCAGACTATATTTTTAGAGCCAGGGAATCTGACCACCACCACCAACATGAAAAGTCTCACAATTCTTTAAAAAAAAAAAAAAAACTAAATGAAATTCTTTAAATTCTGTAGTGCTTTACAGTTTTTTCAGAAGTTTCACACACATGATTTCTTATCTGGGCAGCAAGCCTCCCCCAAGGCTGGCTGGTGCCAGTCTGCCTGGCTCTGGCTTCCCATCAGTGGCTGGACCCCTCTCCAGAGTACACTGAACCAAGACTGCCTGTGCAGGACAGTGGTGTGCTTCAGAGGCAGTGTGATTGCAGCCCCCAGCACTTGCCTGTTAACCTGATCAGCTTTCTCTTTCCTCCAATCTGTCCAGGGGCTGCAGGCTTCCTCCCAGTCCGTGCAATACCCAGCTGTGTCTTTTCCTCCCCAGCATCTCCTGCCTGTGTCGCCAACGCCACAGTTCCCCCTGGTACTGTATCTTGTGGGGATGACGTTTCTCCTGGGAGAGCGTGTTCTCTGGTTTTACTATTGCCGGGTGGACTGATGCTGGGGGGCGGGCCCTGAGCTGACTGTCAGCGGGGACGTGGTGCGTGAATGTCTCATTCCAGAACATTGCCACTCCTCTCCAGAAAGAATGCTTTCCTTTCTGTCATCTGTCCCATATTTAACGCTCCTGCAGTCTGATACCCCTTTAAGAGTTTACCAGCTTGGGAATTTTCCTGGTAGTCCAGCGGTTAAGACCGCTGTGCCTCCCCTGCAGGGGTCAGGGTTTCTATCCCTGGTCAAGGAACTAAGATCCCATATGCCATGATGCACAGCCAAAAAAATATTAAAAGGCATGTACAAGCTAAGCAGGAATTGGATGTCGTCTGAGTTAGAAGTCAGGAGGAGAGAGACACATGAGTTTGGTGTGAGGGTTGGGAAATACCTTAAAATCAGTATCTAGATGGTAACTGACATCACCCGCTGCTCCGGATACAGGTGTTCCCCTAGTATCCCAGTCCTCCAGGGCCCTCTCATTTCCCCTCAATGTACTAAGTCCTTTTGGACAATGAGAGTGAGCATTCTCCCTTAACTTTAGGCCAGGCAGTGAATAAATACTCCTTTACAAGTGGAATTCCATTCAGCCTGCTGATGACTCCAGTCCTGGTTCCATTTTTGCAGCAGCCAAGGGCAGTACAAGTCCCTCTTGTCTCTCTCCAGTAGGCAGAGCCTGTGGGCTATTGCTGGTAGACCAGATGACCCTCTAGGATAGCCCACCAAGTCCTTTTCATCCCAGTGTTATTCTGAGGATCTTGAGCCCACAATGAAATAATAATTATTTGTTTCCATTGAAAGAAAGAGATACAGGTCAACCTGTTGACCATCTCTGATCCTCAAGATGTTTGAAATCTATCTTCCCTTGTTACGTTCTCTTGTTTTGGACAGAGTATTCCTTTCATCTATTTTTTTTCCAAATCGTGCCCCCTCCATCTCTGGTAAGGACAAGCCTTGTCCTGCTTCTGCTTCTGTGTGCCCCTCCCATTTCTCAGCCAGCCTTGCTGATGTCCGGGTTTCTCTTGATGGCTTGCAGAGAGAGGACGTGGCCACGCAGTTCAGCCAGATGACCCTGAGCCGGCAGTCCTCGGGGGAGACTCCTGAGCCCCCCGCTGGTCCCGTCTACCCGCCGTCCCTCCTGCCTCAGCCCACCCAGCAGCCAAGCTATGTCATTGCTTCCACGGGTCAGCAGCTTCCCACAGGGAGCTTCTCTGGCTCCCAGCAAGTCCTCCAACCCCCTGCCTCGCCACAAGGATTCGTGCATCAGCCTCCACCCACACAGGTGAGTGTGCTTCTTCTCACACTTGGGACTCAGAGCTGGTTGACCCAGAACACCTTGAGCTCGGTTTCCATGTAGAATATCACCAACTCTTCCCGCTTCGCCCTTCTGGGGCATACTGATACTCCCAGCCTGGTCTGGTCCTGGTCTGGTCCTGGTCTGTCCTGTCCACCAGCTGTGCAGAGTCTTATGGGGCTCAGAAAGGAAGTTGGATGAAGCGGACCTGTGGCCCCAGGACCAGAGGGAATGGCCCACTCTCTAGGCTGCTGGTGCAGAGGCCATGGCAGAGCATCACCTCCTGCAGGATGTGGCTCACTATGGTGATGACTAGGGCAGGAAAGCCCTGGGGAAGGAAGCAGGGAAGTCAGCTCCTGGGGGCCTTGCATCCCTCCTGCTGCTGCTCTGGAGACATGTTTCCTTTCTTGCCCATTCATAAGCATCTTTCTGGATCGGGGGCTCCTCTCGGAATATAAAGGAGGAAGCTAAGCCCCCTCCACTGTACTCTCCTCTCCCCTGGGGGCTCTGGCCTCCCATGCCCGCCCACAGGTAGCCATTAATCATATTTAATTGACTTGAGCATGTAAGACACCACAGATCACTGATTTTTACTGTCTTCTCAAAGACTGATTATGTGTTACCCTTCACCACCAAACCTCTCTGGGGCTCTCCTGGGCATCCCTTGCTGAATATTGCAAGTGATCACTGTCAAGATGTAAAATGCACTGAGGCGTTTTCTGGTCCATTTTCAAGGCATGCATAGCCCAAGCAAATTCCATCCTAATTATGAAATATCTCATTGGAGGAGCTGTTTCGAGTAGAGTGTCACCTTTGTGTGTCTGTGGCATTGCCTTAGCATCTTGAATAAATTATTTTCTTTTCCAGCCATGCAGAATCCTCTGCCATGAAGTGATTTTCACCCAGTCATTCGTTTTCTCTTGAGTGATAATTATAGTCTGCCTTTAGTTGCCTTCTCTGTAATGTAGCAGTGTTACTGGTAGGGTTTAAAGTCAAGGTGTCTCAGTCGTGTCTGACTCTGTGACCCCATGGACTTTATAGTCCATGGAATTCTCCAGGCCAGAATAATGGAGTGGGTAGCCTTCCCCTTCTCCAGGGGATCTTCCCAACCCAGGGATTGAACCCGGGTCTCTCACCTTGCAGGTAGATTCTTTACCAGCTGAGCCAACAGGTATTCTCCAGTATTCTCCAGAGTACTGGAGCCACCCAAGAATACTGGAGTGGGTAGCCTATCCCTTCTCCAGCAGATCTTCCTGACCCAGGAATCAAACCGGAGTCTCCTGCGTTGCAGGCGGATTCTTTACCAACTGAGCTATCAGGGTAGGGTTTAAGGAGATGTGGAAAATAAGTTACAGGAGAACAGGCCTCACCAATATATTAATGATTTTAATAATATTTAATTATTGGGAAAGAGAAGACTTGGCAGAATATTCAGTTGAAGCATTAAAAAAAAAAAATGTCCTTGCTTGACTGAAGGAATTCCGGTTTTAGTGAGCAAAGATACTAGAGCAAATATTAGAGCAAAGACAATCCAGACTGCTGGTGTATCTGCAACAGAAATGCTCTCATTCTCTCTTTAATAGATTTAAAAATAGAAAGAGAGAGGGAAGGGGGAAAAAAACCAGAAAACACATGTTCATGATCAGTCTGAACATCTCTGAACTTCTTTGTAAAAGAACCACAGGTAAAGGTATAGGATATATCCCACAGTGATTTTCAATTTATTCAACATTTTAAAACTCAATGACTCAATGATGTATAATAATGAAAAGAACATGAGATATGGTCTGTGGGCATATATGAAAATATGCTCAATTTATGCAGAAAAATGAACCTATTTAATAACTATAAAGGTCAGTTTTGTCTGACTTTCCATGAACACTCAACCCACCAGAAGAATGAAGCAAATATGCATGGACAAGGCAAAGAGGGCAAGCCATAAAAATCTCCATGCTCAAACAGATGGCTCCTAACTGTATTCTAAACAGGTAAACCTTATAGGCTGTGAACTGGCATGCCTCTGCTTACATTTTAAAGAAGTTGATAGAGGAAAAGTCACAGAGCTAGAAATAAAAGGTAATTGATTAATAAGAAAAGAGCCTTCCTATAAATGACCTGAGACAGGCAAGAAATCTTTCCAGGTCAGTAGACATTTGATTTGAATCTTACTAGAAGTAATTAGAATATTTTCAGTCATTCCCAGTCAGGAGAAAGTGGCAGAAGGTGACATAAACAATAAGTTTGCCCTATGTCCCCTTCCTGAACATTCGTTTTTACCCTATGTCCCTTTTTAGACTGAATGTTCTTTTTTTTTTTTTGAGGGGGGATACTGGCCATGTGCCACTCTGATAAGTGCTCTGCTGGACCTCCCCTTGTTTCATGACCTCATCCTCTGATCCTTTTAGTCTGGAGATCAGATTTCAGGACTTACTTGTGTTTCCATTAGAAAAACAATTCAAGTTAAATGATCACATTTAAGTGCAGTGAAAGTCACTCAGTTGTGTCCAACTCTTTGCGACCCCGTGGACTGTAGCCCACCAGGTTCCTCCGTCCATAGAATTCTCCAGGCAAAAATACTAGAATGGGTTGCCATTCCCTTCTCCAAGGGATCTTCCCAACCTAGGGATTGAACCCAGGTCTCTTGCATTGCAGGCAGATTCTTTACCAGCTGAGCCACCAGGGAAGCCCGATCACATTTAAAACTACCCTAAAAATGTGTTGTCGTTGTTGATGACTGTTTCATTCACTCTTCTTGCATTTAAAAAAATACAAAATTCAGTGCTTTAAGACAACAGCCATTGTCTAGCTCACAGCCAGGTCAGCAATTTGTGGCAGAACTCCGTGGGGATGGCCCCCCCTTCACCACGTGGTGCTGTCCCAGGCAGCTTTACTGGGACTGGAAGGTCCCATTTGGCCTCACTCTTGAGTCAGAGCATTGGGATCTTGGCTGGGCAGCCTCTGGCCTCCACATGGCCTCTTTCTCCAGCTGGGCAGTCTGGATCTTCTCCTAGTGGCTAGATTCTCTTCTGAAAGAGTGAAAGCTGCAAGTCTTCTTAAGGATCAGGCATACAAGTCTCAGAAAGCATCATTCCTGTATCATGACATTGGTGACACATACATGGGCTTCCCTGGTGCTCAGCCGGGAAAGAATCCACCTGCAATGCAGGAGACCCTGGTTAGATTCCTGAGTCGGGAAGATCCCTGAAGAAGGGATTGGCTACCCACTCCAGCATTCTTGGGCTTTTCTGGTGGTTTAGATGGTAAAGAGGCCTCCTGCCATGCAGGAGATCTGAGTTTGACCTCTGTGTTGGGAAGATCCCCTGGAGAAGGGAACAGCTACCCAGTCCAGTATTACGGCCTGGAGAATTCCATGGTCAGAGGAGTCTGGTGGGCTGCAGTCCATAGGCTCACAGAGTCGGACACAGCTGAGCAACTTTCACTCAGTGCATATGCATGTAGGCAGGGTGGTCATCTTTGCAGTTTACTGCATCCACGTTATGTCATAAGATGACAATGTATTTTATGTTTAAAAACATTACTCCATTTGCAGCCCTCATGTCCTGCCATTGTCCTCTTCCTTCCCCAGATGCCTGTGTATTATTATCCGTCTGGTCAGTACCCTACCTCAACCACGCAGCAGTACCGGCCCATGGCCTCGGTTCAGTTCAGTGCTCAGAGGAGCCAGCAAATACCGCCGACGGCGCAGCCAGCAGGTACTTGGAATCTGTTGCCATTTCCTCCTCCAGCTCAGTTATTTTGCACATACATCTCTCAGCTGTCCTCTCTGGATGAGCATCCAAGCTTCATAGTTCAAATCAGCTCATTTCCCTTCCCTGGGGAAGATAACGGAGCGTTTGATTAACTCTGTGTGGAAAAGTGACAGGTCCCACGAGGTGAAACTCACGTTACCCAGCCTCCCCAGCATGCATGCAAAACACGGTGTGCATTACTGACTTGGGGACCCTCTTAATTCCTCTGACAGCTGAGAGTCAACCACCTCCCCATCTTCCTAGTTCAGACTATCCCCCACCCATTTTAAACCTAAAGAGACTCTTCCCCTGTTCCTAAGGCTAGGGAGTCATGTTAGGTTGTTTCTGTAGCACTATAAAAAAATGCAGTGTCTTGAGAAGAAGGTCACTGACACCTCAGCCTGTGTCCCCATGGGACTCGGACCCGGGCTCACGGTCTGGAGGGCCATCCACCGCCTGCGGCAGCCACTGTGCAGTGGGAAGGGGGGCCGAGGCACTGTCCGAGAGTGAGTAGCAGGTCTCACAGTGAACCGGTCTCTTTCCCTACTGTGTCACACTCCTGACGGGACGCCGCCACCCCAACGGCAGCAGGAAGCCAGCAGGCGCGAGGGCCCTGCGGTGGGGTCACACGGGTGTCCCTCCCGCTGTCCACAGAGTGGGGGGGAGCTACCGATGGTCCTGCTGAAGACCCCCTGGCTGGGGGCCCCCGACTTCCGTGAGTAGGGCGGCGTGTTAGAGCACGTGATCTCATCTGTCCTCCGGCTTCCGCACTGGATCTGCGTATGCGGCTCTGTAATGCGTGAGACGTGGGGGGTGGGAAATATACAGGAAATACGCAGCTTTTGTACGTTGTGACCAAAAGCAGCATCTTTCCCAAGAATGAGTGCAAATCCCCACCAGGAGAATACTCATGCCGGTGGGGCTGGCGTTTTGTCAGTTGGGAGGGATCATTTATTAACTGTGTTGGGAGTGGCTCTCGGTTCTTTAATTCATCTCACGACCTACTTAACTTCTGCGGGAGAAGATAGGGACATGTATAGCAGGCAACCAGACTGCCTTGTTTTCAACACTGTGTTAGTTTCAGAAAGAATAGATTTTGACCTCTGAATTGACACTTTCGCAGTAATGAGAGCACTAAAGGATTTCTAATTATTAGTTATTTTAAGATAGGTGGTGTTTGGCCATATTTTCTCTCCTTGTTGGAAAATGTTATCTCTTTCAAGCTAGTCGTAACTGTGCTGTGAATTTAGATAACAGTCTCTAGTGATGTGTTGTTTGCATTCTGAACCATCTTTTTTTTTTTTTTTTTTTTTGTCTGCTCATGTTTATCAAAGAGTTAATTTATAATCTTCTAAGCTCTTGGTCCAGAGACTATAGCAAAGTTTCCCTTTTGGTTACTGATGCCTTTAAAAGAAGAAAGATGTCAATATCTAATTATAAGAATTTTAAAATTTTTAGTTGAGTGCCACTGTTTGAGAGTTTTCTGAAGGATATGTTAGTCCTGTGTTAGGGAATAGTTTACATACAAGAATGCAGATCCAGAGGGCAGGAGTCAATTGCACTGTGAGCTCTGGGTCTGTGTGAGGGGCTGAATAAGTTGGATTAATGTATTAACTAGGTAACAGAATAAGATTTTTAGAACGACCGTCGGACTCCCCACTGCCTTCACTGATGCATGTCAACACGAAGGAGAATCCATGTGACCTTTGTTTCTTCTTTCTTAAACAATGTGGGAGAATTGGGGGATGCAGAAACCACTCTCCCCATCTCAGGGAGACCTAACTGGTAGCATTTATGAAAACCCAGTGGCTCTGACTTGTCCCATGGCTCCACATCACCAGGGAACTGCCACCCCAAGGCGAGATAATGACACATAATTAAAAGAAGGCATTCTAAGTCAGTATCTTGCTCAAAATAGCAGCTGGTGCTTCAGGTGTCAAGGAAGTGAGTGGCAGCTAATGTGTCTGTTGGGGTGGAGAGATGAGAAACGCCGAAATGATACATGCACAGCATCATCCTTGAAACTGATAACATAGTGTGCACGTGCGGGCCCTGAGCTCCTAGTTCAGTGAGCACACCGGATGTCAGGCCTAACATTCCCCAGCATTCCCCACCTCTCCTGACTTTTATGAGTGTTTGGGAGGGCAGCTAGTGATCTCCCTGAGAATCACCTCTGCTAATTAAACCCAAGGAACACAGCTCAGCGATGGCTCCGTGATGGTAGAAGGGGCCTTGGGACCCTACAGTTGGGAAGCTTTTTGCCGAGCTTAGTGGCACCAACAGCGACTTCCCAAAGGGACATGGCAAGTTATTTGGGGGAGTTGCTGCGTCGGTGGACTCTGACAGAGAGAGCCTCCTAAGGCTGTGTGTTAACCAGGTTGTCATAACAGCATAAATACACTTGCTGGTTTTGCCTTTACTTCCTGGTGTGGATGAGCCTATAGAAATTAACACGCTGGTAACTAAGCCAGCATGTTACCAAGGCGGATAACATATAACTAATTCTCTAAGTACGCAAGTGGGCTTAACAGCAGAACAGCTTGAAAACCTGGACCCTTGCCTCCCAACTCACATGGGCTTCCATGTTATTTCGCAGAGCTGGTCAGGAACAAATGGCAGGGAGCAGCTGAGACATCTGCATAGGAATCACACATTGGGAAGGAAAAAAATAAGAGTTCCTTTCAGATCACATCTCCAATTCCAAATTCCCTTTTCAGTTGACTTAAAAAGCAAAATATAGGTACATATACCTTCGTTCTTGGTTCTCCAAGATCTTGGGCATGTCCTAAAAGCAACAAAAATGAGCTTGTAAAGCCCCATATACCTTCCTAACTAGGCATTTGGGAATGAATACATCCTAATTTTGGTATTAGAATACTGCTGGTTTCATAAAATAAATTAGAAAGTATTTCCTGCTCTTCTGTTTTCTGGTCCAAATGTGTCAAGCTGGTACTAAATCTTCTTTAAATGTTTGTTAGAATTCTCCAGTGAAACTGTCAGAGCCTGGGAATTTGTAGAATCAGAAATATTTTGTTTTCTTTCTATTTGAAAATAATGTGTGGAACTTTTTCATTATAAATTCATTATGGTTATAAGACTATTCCAATTATCCATTTTATCTTTGCTGAGCTTTGGTAGTTTGTGGTTGCTGAAGAATTGGCCCATTTCTTCTAAATTGTAGAATTTATGGCTATAAAGTTGTCTGTAGTTCTTTATTATTCCTTTATTTTTCTTTTCTGGGTTTTTTTTGGTTTTTTTTTTTTTTTTTTTTTTGGCTACACTGGGTCTTTGATGCAACTCAGGAGTTCTTTGTCATGGCATGCGGGTGTCTCAAGATGTCTGTGCAGGCTCAGTAGTTGAGGCCCACAGGCTTAGTTGCCCTGTGGCATGTGGAATCTTAGCTTCCAACCAGGGACTGAACCTGCATCCTCCGCATTGCAAGGCAGATTCTTAACCACTGAACCACTAGGGAAGTCCCTCCTTCATTATTTTTTTAATAGCTGCAGAATATGTTGTGATATCTTGTTCTACCTTGATAATGAGAATTTTTAAATTCTCTTAATTTTCATAAGAGCTTCCCTGGTGGCTCAACTGAGAAAGAGTCTGCGTGCAATGCAGGAGTCTTGGGTTAAATTCCTGAGTTTGGAAGATCCCCTGGAGGAGGAAATGGCAACCCACTCCAGTATTCTTGCCTGGAAAATTCCATGAACAGAGGAGCCTGGTAGGCAGGCTACCATCCACCAGGTCTCAAAGAATCAGACAATCTTGCTAAATTTATCGATTTTATTGATCTTATCAAAGAACTGCCTCTTTGTTTCATTAATTTTCTCTATTTTTTATTTTCAATTTTATTGATTTCTGCTCTTTCTTCCTTTTACTTATTTTAGCGCTATTTTGCTCTACTTTTAATAGTTTTTTTGAGGTAGGAAGTTGGATTATTGATTTAAAACCTTCGCTCTTTTCTAATGTAAGATTTTAATGTTCTAAGTTTCATTGTCAAGTTCACTTTGGCTGTGTCCCACATAGTTTTATATGTCATATTTTCATTCATTTATATGTATTTTTTCTTTTCTTGGAGATTTCCTCTTTGACCCATGGTTTATTTAGAAGTGTGTTGTTTAACGTGCAAATGTTTGGAGATTTCCCTGTTGTATTTCTGTTATTGATTCTAGACTTACTTCATTATTGTCAAAAACTATAATTGATTTCAGTTCTTATAAAATTGTTGAGTTTGGTTTTATAGCCCAGGATATGGTCTCTCTTGGTGAATGCTCCTTTAAACACTTGAAAATAATGGGTATTCTGTTGTTCTTAGGTGTAATGTTCTATACATTTCAATCAAATCATATTTATTTTGTTGTTCAGATCTTCTGTAATTTTGCTGATTTTTTATTTGCTCATTCTGTCTGTTGCTGAGAGGTGGAGATTCACTACTCCAACTATAAGACTTCCTAAAGTCTTGAAATGAATCTCAAGACAAAGGTTGCCCCCACCCCCAACCCCATACCCCTGAAGTCTAAGGATGGAGGGAGGTCTATAGCTATATGGAGCATGTTGGTTCCTTTCCCAAATAAACAAGAAGGTCTTCCTCCTCTAAAAGAAGCTGGAAGCATTCCATAGAAATTCCATTCCGTAGTCTGGAAGGGAAAGGCCCTTTGACCAGTGGAGTTTGGGTAAGGTCTTCTATAAGCTGCTGCCATGTCTCTCACACGCCAGGCTTTCAGCCCTGTTGCTTAGTGGCAGTAATATGACTCTAGGTCTAGGTATAAAAATCACGAAGCTAACTGCTTTACAAGGGACAGTCCAGTGGTTTGCTTTGCCTGATAGAGCAGAAGATTCTGTATTCTTGATTGTCATGAAAATAAACTAACACAATATTGTAAAACAGTTATCTGCCAATTAAAAACTTTAAAAAAAAACTTTAAAAAAAAATAGAACAATAGGAAGAGAACATGGATGGCTTCAGAGAAGAAAGGGGGAAAAAAACATGAAACTTGCTGGAATCTTAAATTAGACTAGATTCTAACTCCTGTGGGTCATTTGAGGTGGATTCTGACAATTGTGGAGATGCTTCTCACTTCTACTTTTTAAATCCTTTTCCTCTCCCACATTCTTCTGCTCCAAACCATCTGCTAATTGAGACATTTTGGATAAAAACCGATTTCATAGAGCGCTTTCCATGACAGTGTTTTACTTTAAAAACTGTAGTTCAAAAGAAAATAATGAAAATCTTAACACACTTATATCGTATTGCAAAACCCCCTGCAGCTTTTGTGGGGCTTCTGCAGGCTTACCTAATTTACTTCTGCTCTGCTCAGGACTCTGTGTTGGGCTGGTGAGACTCCACCCTGCCTTGTGATAGGAAAGCTGGGATTTCTTGCAGGAGGAAATGGTGGAGGTCTTTAGAAGTTTTTAAACTTGATTCTTTTTTTTCATTAGTATTTAAGGTAAACCTCACTTGGACTTTATTTTACATTCAGCTCATCAGCCATCATGAAATTTAGATGGTACTGATAGAAATGAAAATGGAAGTTAAACACTCGGTTTTGCTAGATGAGGAAACCAAAGATCAATCTCCTGCCGAATGTGGAGTCTCTCTCATCAGGACCAGGGAGCATGTGCGCATGAGTGAGAGAAATATATATGAAGGTTTAAAATATTAAATGAAAACTGCTCACCCTTCCAGACATGACTGAGCGACTTTCACTGTCACTTTTCACCCCTCCAATTTAATCATCAAAAGATCATAGTAATTCAGTGTTATGAAATCTAGTGTAAGACATCCTAACCAACCAATCCACTTCAACAAACAAATATACACATTTTTTCAAAGTTTAAATGGCCAAGGACTATGTCATAGATCCATACTCAGGGATACCGTAAATTTGGATTTTCTTTGTATTTGTTTGTTTGGTTTCGGCTGTGCTGCATAGCATGTGCGATCTTAGTTCCCTGACCAGGGATCTAACCCACGCCCCTTGCAGTGGAAGCATGGTGTCTTAACCACTGGACCACCAGTGCTGTGCTTAGTTGCCCAGTCATGGTCAGACTCTTCACGACCCCATGGACTATAGCCCGCCAGGCTCCTCTGTCCATGGGATTCTCCAGGCAAGAATACTAGAGTGGGTTGCCATGCCTTCTTCCAGGGGATCTTCCCCACCCAGGGATCGAACCCAGGTCTCCCACACTGCAGGCGGATTCTTTACTGTCTGAGCCACTGGGGGAGTCCCCTATTTGGATTTCCATATACTGACAATTTGGGACTGTCTATAAAGTAATAATGCTCTCATCAAAAGTCACACATGTTACTAGTTTTGATAGTATTCAGATGGCAGGGAATAACCAGGCCCTGGAAACCTACCCACATCACCCTTTGGCTGTGGCAGGGCTTTCCTTGAATCATTTTAGTTGCCTTCTGGATGTACAACAGTGGAATGGGGTTGGATGGCGTTCCTGGCAGGAAGATAGAATTATCTGTGACCTGTGTATATCTGAAGATAAACCAAAGCCTGTGCTACTTTCCTGATAGGAAAAGCAACATCTTAGTTTTTTCTTTCTTTAAGGAGTAATATTTCTTGTTGCAATAGCATATTGTTCCTATTAACAGCTCCTACTGAGAAGGAAGATTATTGCCTCTTCAGTGTTGTTCTGAAATGCATTTGGGATAGGGCAAAATGCACCTTAATGGAGTCTATAAATTTATTTAACCAGAACAGTTGATTGAACTTGACAGTGACTCCTGTCCTTTTAGCCTTGCTTATGAAGCAGTCAGTATCAATGTAATTGAGAAGGGTTTTATCTTGAAAAACATTTTCTCCATCTTTGCTCTTAGGATGATATTCCTCATCTTGACTTCTTTCCCTCTCAGGATTGGCTAAGCTGAGGAGATGGAGCATCAGAGATCAGAGCTAAAGAAAGAATGTGGTTGACTGGTGTAACCAATATGAGATGCTCATTTATAGAAATTGGGACCTTCTCTTTTTATCTTAGATTTATTTCCCAAATTTGATGATTTTTTTTTTAAAAAAGAACTATTTTCCTAATTACCCTTCATATAATTTCCATACATTTTAATATTTAAAACCTCATTAATCTATTTTTTTTAATTTGAGAAAGAATATATAACCAATAATCGCTCAGAGAAGGGATGCAAAAATTTTTACACTTGACAACTCTAAGGAAGTGATTGCACTTTGGATGTCTGCATTTTTATCTTCCTAAGAGCAGAGAGGGTAAATTATAAGAGAGTTACAGGAGAATTTAATTGTCTGATTTCTGTTAACATCAGAGGAAGTCACATGGATAAATCCTTGTGGAACACGCTGTTCCGAAAATATCAGTCTGGAAAAGGTTTCTATGGAAATGTTCATGTGTTTCTTTCATTAATTGGTCTAATTATTCCATTTACAGAAATAGGAATCAGAAGTGTTAAGCTGGGATTCTGGGAAAGGTTAACGCTATTAGAAGCAATGATAGGAATCGTGCTGTTTTTAGGTCTGAAAATCTTACAGGTTTGGAAAGCAATATAGATGGCCAGGTCCCTCTGTCCCCCAGGTCATGATAAAAGAATTTATTCAACATATTTGAAATAGTTACTTTAACACTTTGCATTTTATGTACCTTTGGTGTTCATATATTCATCTGTAGCACAGTTAAACATGACTGTGACAGTTAGACTTTCTGCTTTTCTGTAAAGATCGTAAGTAAGACAGATCATAACATTATCTCTTTTCTTTATCTTATGCAACAGAAAGTGGAAAACATAGCCTGTTAAAGAAAAAAAGAGTCAGATTAGAGGATGATAAGGAAAGAGTGGCCAGAAAAGCGCACAAATACTGATTTTTGAAAACTCTAACATCTTTCATGTGTGATTGTCCTAAGAGAAAATGAACACAATAGTGATATCCAGAGTACCCAAACTACTTGTTCCAAGGTGTCAGATTTACCTGATGGTACAAAGCCAACATAAATTAAGAGAATTTAAGATGTTTTGTGCCATACATAGTCTTGACCCTCCCTTTTCGGGTGCTGCATTTTTTTATTTCTTACAAATTGGTTGCCAGCAATTTCTGCTGTCAGCTGTCACGTAGGTCTACGAATGACTTCATTTTTCAGCCGCATTTTTCTTTAGAAAATTTTTGTTGTTGTTCTTCCTGGGCTCCGTTTCCTTCCCATCCCTAAATCTATTTTCTTATTTTATTTTCCATCTTTACTTTTATTAATTTATTTTTTAAATATTTACTTTTGGGCCGCACGGCATGTGTGATCTTAGTTCCCCGACCAGGGATTGAACCCACGTCCACTTCAGTGGAAGTGCAGCATCTTAACCACGGGGCCGCCAGGGAAGGCCCTGTTTTCTAGCTTTAATTCTTAACTTTACATAAACAGTCAGTTTCTCCTGTTTGTCACTTGTTTTCCTTTCCCTTTTCCCTTCTATTAAATGAGATTTTCCCTGCAAACTCTGGGTGCTTGTTCTTACATCTCATGTGTTCATTGTCTGCATTTTCCCCTTTACTTTAGTTTTTCAGTCTCATTTCTTTCCACTCGACACCTCCCTTGCCATTAAGGGATAGGACACTCAGTTCAGTTCAGTTCAGTCACTCAGGGATAGGACACGGCTTTTCCCCAAAGACGTCCACAATCTAACGTTCAGATGATTCAGAAAAATGAGCTGGATTTTCCCTACGTTCCAAAGCAGAGCATGAAACATACCAGACTAGCTTTTGTCTCCAGTGCCATCCCTAGAGCCAGCATCAAATGAGCCTTCGGGGATTGATTTCACTTAGAAATTTGTGGTGATGAAACAGTGAACAGCATCTTGAATTATGTTGTTTATATCATGCTTTCCAAATTCCAAGCTAACACGGTACCCACAGAAAAGATTACTAGCCTAGTGTTTAAATTTGTCATTTCCAAGGAGTTCACTATAGCTCAACACTGTTGATGTTTTTCTAGTTTTGAATAGAAAACTGTGCAAATCACTAACATCAAAAGACACTATCTCAAATGAAGTAGCCCTGAGATAGGCTCCTCTTCCCAGGTGGCTCAGTGGTAAAGAATTTAGCTGCAGTGCAGGAGACCCAGGTTCAATCCCTGAGTTGGGAAAATACCCTGGAGGAGGAAATGGCAACACACTCCAGTATTCTTGCCTGGAGAATTCTATGGACAGAGGAGCCTGGCGGCCTACAGTCCATGGAGTCGCAAAGAGTCGGACACAACTGAGCAACTAATACTAAAATTCTTTCTTCTTTCCTCTGTCTTCAGATGTGACTATTTCTTTAGGGACACCATACATATATATCAGTTCAGTTCAGTCGCTCAGTCGAGTCCGACTCTTTACGACCCCATG
Source organism: Ovis aries (assembly GCF_016772045.2). Taxonomy (NCBI): domain Eukaryota; kingdom Metazoa; phylum Chordata; class Mammalia; order Artiodactyla; family Bovidae; genus Ovis; species Ovis aries. The sequence continues at coordinate 9,732,575 of NC_056072.1, forward strand.
AATTGTGGGACATTATATATATATATATATATATATATATATATATATATATTCAGCCAAGCCATTCAGCATAGACTTACTTTATTCATGACATCCTAGCTTGCCCCTTCCTCAGACCAGCAGCACAAGCACTGTAATCACCCCCTTCAGCTTTGAATTGCCAAAGCTGGCCCCTCTGTCCACAGGATGCCTCATAAACCTAATAGTTCTGGATCCAGACAGCAGTGACTGTAACCCAGGAAGGCTGCAGGATTACAGGAGGCTCATAAAATTGGTATAATTCTCAAAGACGCACAGTGGCTCACATACCCTCTTTAAAGCAGATGGGAGTTGCCTGCTTTCAAGCAGGATCACTAACTCACTTGTAACAGCAAGATTCCACGGTAGAGGCAGTTTTGCACAGCTCTTCATTGCAAGAGCAGCGTGCAGTGGGCTTCACACCCATATTCCTGTTCAGCCCCTGAAATGGCCACAGTCCCCTGCATGGTTGCCTCCAGGTTCTCTTCACGATTGTCAGCCCATCTTCCCTGGCTGCAGCGATGGCCTTTGAGGACAGCCGCCAATCCCTAATCGCCCACTGACATCTTCTCCCTGATTCCCACACCATTTCCTCACAGATGCCTAGAGACTCATTAAAACTGCATTTTTAATTTTTTCCCAGATGCTCTTACTCTGTGGCTTTTTTGTTTTTATTTTTGGAGTAGGTCCAGCACCACTGAACTTTTTATGAGCCATTGTGGGTCATAACTGTTTCAAGAGCAAGAAATAAATGGCAGAAAGAGGAGTCAGAAGAGCGCCTCCCCGCAAAATACAGGCTACTGCAGTGGAGTACACATTTCAAGGGGTTGTAAGAACACGCAGCAGGATGCATCAGACTTAGCTCCAGGTGGGATTGTGTGCATTTCTTTCCCGAGGAAAACAGTGCAGAGATAACTATCGCTCTGATGATTCATCTTTGCATGGACCGTGTTAACTGGTCTGTGTGGTATTAATTTTATATGATAGAGGTCAAAGGGCTTGGGTTACTCTTTGATGAATTTTGATGAACACCTTGGCTTCCTCATGCTAGGTAGTTAAAAGAGGAAAAAGGAGTCCAAAACGGTGGTGGCTAAAAGACAAAGAAGGGAAAAGTCCTCGCCCGGTTTTGGCTCCTCTTTCTATGTTTTTCCTCCTCCCCTGGGCTCCCTATGTAAACTGGGCTAGCCAGGAGTGCTGTTTGTTTTACCTGAGGTCCTCACTCTGGTCCTTGGACCTTCCTTTGTTGTTCTTCACAGGCTTTCCCCTACTTTGTCTTTTAGCGATGACCATTTTGAACTCCTTTTTCCTCTTCTAAATACCTAACACTCAGTTGATACCAACTAGGTCTGTCTTGGAGGAAAGGCTCTGTTTTTACGGGGAAGCTAGTCAAAAAGAACAATCCAAGGACAAAAGATAAATCAAAGAGTTAAACTCCTGTCTAGCTGAAAATTGTGGCAATTTTCAGTCCTAGAGGTAATTTTTGTCATTTTACTTAGAACGTATAACTTTTTATAAACTGTAAAAACAGCACAGTACTTACAGGAAAAGAATTTTTTGAAAAACACAAAAACTCCTTGCTAACAGAACAGGTTTGTTTTTTTTTTTTTTTTTTGCCTCTCTTTTTCTGCCTTTGAACTTATGCATATGCTTGTTGTATATAGGCAGATAATCGTAGATCATGACAGTTTCTTCTTAATACTGCATTTTTATTTATTGAAAACACCTTATTGTTTTACTTGCATGTAGCCTGATTCTCAGTTCTGCAACACTGTATTTCTATGCAAAACGGTATTTGCAGATGAACATGCACATTTGCTATTTTTTTTAATGTTTTATTTTTTGGCTACGTCAGATCTTAGTTATGGTGTGTGGGCTCCATAGTTGTGTGGCTCGGACTTAAGCTCTGTGGTGTGTGGAAAATTCGTTCCCTGACCAGGAATCATACCTGAGTCCTCTGCATTGGAAGGTGAATTCTTAACCCTTGGAGCACCAGGGAAGTCCTGGCATGCATGTTTAAATAAAAATTTCAAGACAGTCTACAGACTAGAGCTAGTGAGTGAGTTTAACATTGTTGCAAACTATGGATACAATACAGGAAGTAATTATAGTTGTATATACTGGCAGCAAACAAATGAATATTTAAAATTTAATTATAATAGTGTGGTGTGTGGCATGATTTTGATAGCAATAATGAATCATCCTGCTTCCAACCTTGTAGGTCCAGCCTTGCCTTAGTCACCTGGGAACACCCAAGAGAACCCCAAACATCCCAAAATATCTTGCATAGTAACAACAGTTACAACATGGACTATTTCCCAGAATGATTCTTGCACTTCTCATTTCCTCTTCAATTAAAAAATAATAATAAATGAAATTAAATATGAAAGCATATGTAATGGGGGAATTAAAGCCTTCAAATGTCTCTCTTATCTATCTATTTTTAAAATTCCACATCCCAGGACTATTTCAAAACAGACTGTTTTTATTGGCTTTGCTCTTCTCTCCCCAGACAGGGAGGGCTTCACAGAAATTTCGGGGTATTTCTCTACCTTCTGTCAAGCAATCTTGTCTTTTTAATTTCCCATTGTTAAAATGACACAATTCAAGGAGCTCACATACTCCAGAGATGGAGTCAACCTCGAGCATCTCTGGGATGTGCCACACAAAGGAGACAGTTTCCTTGGCAACTAGAACCTGGGGGAAAAAGCATGTGCTCCCTACCTCCTTCCTTGGGGCCCCTTGGCACTGCTGTTCGTCAGGCATAGAAACTGAACTTGAGACAAGACTCCTTGCCCTCCTCCACATGTTCAGCCATTGACCTCCACCACCAATCACTTGCTCGCTCTTCCCATTAATGAAAATAGTTCATCTGTGAATGGGAATTGTTTCATTATTGCCCTTAGCTGGTATTTTCTAGAAATGCACACAGAGAAAAGGAAATAGGCTTTTAAGGAGTTTGTGTGTATGTTTGTATGTGTGTGCCCACGTACATGAATGTGTTCATCCATATAAACTGAATTTAAATGACTGGTAACACTTATCTTTACGTTTATTTTCAATTATGAATTTGCATAATAGGTTTTTTTTATAAATTCTGGCAGGATATGATGGCTGGTGTGAAAATTATTGTATAAATTTGGCAGAACTTATGACATACTAAGTATGCTTCTAAAAACGTTCCCATGAGCTCAAAATGCTTTTCTCCCTGTGTTAAAAATGGCAAGACAAATACTGGCATGTGAATTTGTATCAATAGGTAGATGAACCTAGGAAGTCTGATTCCAGGGACATCATTCAGTAGGTATGGGAACCAGCTAATGTGATTTTCAGTCCTAAGCTCTCTCAGTGTCCCAGGAAGTCAATAATCCCATATCAGCCTACGTTCCAAACTCACCCTCTTCCTAACCCACTCCGTCCCTCTTCACTGTGTTTTTCCTTCCTCAGAACAATGACAGAGAGTAAGCACATGTAATTGTTGATTTCTAAATTCTGGGGCTGCTGAGTTTGTCAGCTGTGGAAGGATATTTAGTGTGCTGCGGTCTTTGGCTTCTTTTTCCAGGTAATTGAACCACCTGTTCAGTTTGGAACTTCAGGAATGTAAGTGTTTGCCAAGAGATTTATTGTCTCTTATTCAGGAACAAGTATTCAGCACAAGTAGCCAAAAAAAGAGAGAGAGAGAGAATTAGTATCTGCCGTGTGTGTGTGGTGTGTGTGTATGTTGTATGTGTTGAGTGTGTTGTGTGTCTGTGTGTGTGTGTGTGTCTGTGTGTGTCTGTGTACCATAAAGAACTGGAATTTACTTCTCCCTTTCTAGAGGCTGGAAGTGCAAGGTCAGGTTTTTGACAAGTTGGTTTCTTCTGAAGTCTCTCTCCTTGCAGAAATCTGCCCATTCTTTCTAAAGTGAAGGATTGAAAAAAAGATACTAAGAGCAGGAACTTCCCTGGCGACCCAGTGGTTAAGACTCTGTGCCCCCACTGCAAGGGGTGCAGGTTCAATCCCTGGTCCAGGAACTAAGGTCCTCCATGCCGCGTGGTGCTGCCAAAATAAAACAAGAACACAGTAAGTGTAGAAAATGAGTGCGTTGTTCCAAGGAGTTCTCAGAACACTGTCAGTAAGCACTAACACACCGGATCATTTCCCCATCATCGGCTAGAATTAACCAGAACAAAAACAGTGATCATGTGTGACTTCCCATTTGGAACTCCTCTAATGTTGCAGGAAATACATTATACCTTCTGGAACTAGATGGCATGTATTAAACATCACATTGTCCCTGTGCGTATTGATAAATAGAGATTAAAAAACCCGAGAGGATATGCCGGGGTTTATTCAAGAGGCTGTGAAACACAGAGTTAAAAAGACACCAAAAGCTTTCTTTTTCCTTTTCCCTCCTTTGTTGTTGTTGTGTTTGTTGTTAGTTTGTGGTGACAGTAACTGACTGTAAATGATGTGAATCAGTAATGCCCGCTCGCAGCATCCCACGAGCTCTCTTCCTGTCCCAGCTCACACTGGTGGCCCCCAGGGTCCACAGGACTGTCGGGAAGACCAGCTACTTGAATCGTGTCCATTTGCCTGGTGGTGACAGCCAGTGCTTGTACAAGACATCCACCATCTGGCTCTTTCTGCTACGTTTGCAGCAGAAGCCCCTGTTGGGTGGAGGGGATGTAAGAGGCTCCAGGCAAACCAGAACCTCTGTGAAATCACTGCAGATGGCTTTATTTTGGGAGCTAACAGGCATGCAAGTTGAAGCAGGAAGTAGAAAAATAAATCAGCTGGGAATTTGATGTCTCCTTCTCTTCAAGGGGCTTGAGATGAATTTCATTGATATATTAGGATGCTATTATGTACCTGGAAAGATTCGGAAGCATTGTGAAAGCAATTTGAAACTTTAAAGATTCTAAAGACCCCATCATGGAACTGGGCTATTAGATTCTCCTTCAGGAGAGGTGTTGATATGTTGGGAATTATCCATTGGAAAAAGGCGCGTTCATCATTCCTAAATCACTGTGTCTCAGGAGATGGTCCCTCTGCATTAGAATGGGGAGGGGAGCTTATCAAAAGTACAGATAACTGGATTTTCCTGAGTTACTGCAGGCTGGGTACCACCTCTCTCCCAGGAATACTCTGCTTTTGTAGAGAGGGTACGTTTCTTCAAAAGCTTTTTTTTTTTTTTTTTTTTTTAATTTTAGCTAAGTGCTACTGATTCTAAAGCTCAGATAGATCAGCTTTTGCAAAATGCATTCTCAAGCAATTAATAGGCCATTAATCTTTAAGAACAGTTGCCCTAAAGTTAATCTACGTTAAGAATTCCTCTGATGTTTATTTCCTTCTCTATGTTCTAAACAATCCTCATGAGCAGGAATACCATCGGGTTCAAACTGGGGGAGATTTCCACCCATATCTTCCAAGATGTCTGCGTTGTCAAAAATCCTGTCAGATGTAGCATACGTGGGCTTTCTCTAGATTGAGGGATGTGTTCAGAGATGATTGTTAAGATGAAGAGTTAGAGTAAGCAAGGTGCATGACAAAGTGACCAGCATTTTCTTTTTTGTTTTTACTTTTTTAAACTGGAGTATAACTGCTTTATAATGCTGTGTCAGTGTGTCAGATTCTGCTGCACGACAAAGTCAATCAGCCCATGGATCATACGTGTATGCTGAAAGTGAAAGTGTTAGTCGCTCAGTTGCGTCTGACCCTTTGCAACCCCATAAACTGTAGCCCGCCAGACTCCTTTGCCCATGGAATTCTCTAGGAAAGAATACTGGAGTGGATAGGCATTTGTTTCTCCAGGGGATCTTCCCCACCTAGGGCTTGAGCCCAGGTCTCCTGCATTGCAGGCAGATTCTTTACCATCTTAGCTACCAGGGAAGATATATACAAATATCCCTTCCCTCCTGACTGCTTATAAGGCAAAGCTACTTATAAACTAGTTACGTGACCTCTGTGCCTTCCTGAGTGGTTTTTTTTTTTTTAATACAATAATAGGATACAGTTATACAGTCACTGCTCCCATGAACCCAGGAACTTCCTATTGGGCAACAGCCCTCTGCACCGCCTCCTCCTTCTCCTTGGTGTCCATGGAGGTAGCCCATCAAGATTGTCAGCAGAGTTAGTGTTCTAGTCTGTTTATTGGGATTTTTTTAAATTTATTTATTTGGCTGTACTGGGTCTCAGCTGTGGCATGCAAGATCTTTAGCTGTGGCATGTGGGATCCCTAGTCCCCTGACCAGGGATCAAACCCAGGCCCACTGCATTGGAAACTCAGAGTTTTAGCCACTGGAGCTTCAGGGAAGTCCCTCTAATATGTCTTTGTGGAGCATATTTTAATCTTCTCTGAGGGAAAACTAAGTAGAATTAAGAACCAGTATGACTTTTTATTATTAAATGGTGGAAAGTAGAAACTAAAATACTGTGAATTTCCAGAATGTAGAGCCTGGAAAGATTAGCACTGCAGCCACCAATGATGTTAATGACCAACAAGTTTGTTCAGGTGTATCATGAGTTTTGTTAATTTCCAAGTGGTTTTGTAATCAGGCGTTTATTCATTGAGCCCCTAATAAAACCAGGCAGAAATTCAGTGATATTTGGAGACACAGGCCTGGTGTCATCCCACAAGGAAGCCACTTGCACCCCCACCCAGGCATCTGCTCAGATCTGTTGTGATTTTATAACATGTTTAAATAACACAGTGTCCTCAACATGCAAATCAAAAACTATTAACAGCTACGCACACAGACACACTCACCACCCACATGTACACACATATGGAATACATCATTATTATTCCACATAAATTTTTCCAGTAATTATCTCTTCACCTATTTTAAACTGTAATTACAGAGAAATAACTATATTCCAGTATAAAATAAAAATTTAAATAAGTAGATAGATGGATAGGTATTGGGTTGTCCAAAAATTTCATTTGAGTTTTTCCGTAAGTTGTTACAGGAAAATCCAAATGAACTTTTTGGTCAACCTGATAGATAGTAGATGATAAAAAAAAAAAAAGAAAATTAGTTAAAATTACAGAGATATTCTGTCATGGAAAATATTTGTGTTAATAATGAAGATAGACTATACTTTGAACCTTGTAAAAGTGATATTTGTGATGCTGTTAAGGAGATGCTGATACCGTTTCTTGGCATTTACCTATTTGCTCTTCACATTCAATCACTGAGATTGGCAACAGGCATCATGTCTGTGCACATACAGAACGCTGTTCCCGTGTGACCCACAGGCGTGGTACTATCTGGCTGTTAGAATATTAGAGCCCTCAGTCTGGGATCTTCAGATCCTCACACGTTTTCTCTCTTTGTGCCGTGCTTAGTCGCTCAGTCATCTCCAACTCTTTGCGACCCCATGGACTGTAGCCGCCAGGCTCCTCTGTCCATGGGATTCTCCAGGCAAGAGTACTAGAGTGGGTTGCCATGCCCTCCTCCAGAGGATCTTCCCAACCCAGGTCTCTCGCATTGCAGGCAGATTTTTTACCGCCTGAGCCTGATCAGTATTGGATTCATGAAGGCTAAAGGGCTGGAGAAGAAAAGCATCCTTGACCTCTTACTGCCATTGGGGACCAGTTGTGTCAATGTAAACCTCACGTAGCAGGCACATAGTCAATATTTTTAAATGAACCAATGGCAACATTTCCTAAAATGATAAGACCAAGTGTTGGAAAAGATGGTTCTCAATGTCCAATTTAACCCTAATTTAAAGACCTGCATGTTGTTGCTGTTTTGTGAAGTCTGAGTTTAGTGTTGTATTGATGGCCAGAAGTTCAAAATCAGAACTGTCCCCTGGAGCCAAATAAACTCTAAAACAACATCATTCCCAGGATTGCTCAGTTCTAGTGGGGAGGGGTCATCTCCCCTCTATCCCTCAAGGACTTTTTTCACTAAATGTTACGGATTCTTATGCTCATTCAGACCAGGTGCTCTGAAATTTGTTGTTTTTTCAATTAATGGGGGTTTCTTTTAGTTTGTTTTTGTCTGCACTGGGTCTTCATCGCTGCTCGGACTTTTCTCCAGTTGCAGCGAGAGGGGGCTACTGTCTAGTCAGGGTGTGTGGGCTCCTTATGCCAGTGGCTTCTCTTCTTGCAGAACTTGGGCTCTGGGAGCACTGGCTTCAGTAGGTGCAGGTCTGAGCTCTAGAGCACAGGCTTAATAGTTGTGACTCACGGGCTTAGTGACTCCACAGCATGTGGAATCTTCCTGGATCAGGCAGTGAACCTGTGTGCCCTGCATTGGCAGGCAGGTTCCTAACCAGTGGACCACCAGTGAAGTCCTAAAATCTTTCTGAAATAATCACTGGAGAAGTGAATCAGAGGCCTCAGTAGCAGACACAAATAGAGACCCAAACACTTAGATCTGGTAGAAGAAAAATCCCAGGGACACAGTTCTAAGATTAGTGGTGCCGTATGTCTTTTTTAAATTACACAGTGAGGGGTGAGGAAACCTATCAAAAGTTCTCTAATAGAATTAACTGGCATACTTTTGTTGTATTAATGTGCTGGTGACTCTGATTAAGAATTCTTCCACTTTCATCATTCCCACCCATCCCAACGGGACTCTTAGTGGGAGGTGGTCTGCTTGCCTAGCCTCAGCACAGCCCATCAGGGAGTCACCAACATGGTGTGACTTGCAGTCCCGTGGAGGAAATCCTGCCTACGACTGCATGTTCTGCATCTGATATCAGTGTTTAAAAGGCTTGATGGTGTTTAAAAGGCTTTGTAAGAAAAGCTATGACAGACCTAGATAGCATATTAAAAAGCAGCAATATCACTTTGCTGACAAAGGTCCATATTGTCAAAGCTATGGTTTTTCCAGTAGTCAGGTACAGATATGAGAGCTGGACCATAAGGAAAGCTGAGCAACAAAGAACTGATCCTTTTGAACTGGGGTGCTGGAGAAGACTCTTGAGAGTCCCTTGGACAGTGCAGAGACCAAACCAGTCCATCCTAAAGGAAATCAACCCTGAATATTCATTGGAAGGACTGGTACTGAAGCTGAAGCTCATTGGAAAAGACCCTAATGCTGGGAAAGATTAAGGGTAAGAGGATGAGATGGTTGGATGGTATCATCAACTCAATGGATATGAGTTTGAGCAAACACCAGGAAATGGTGAAGGACGGAGAAGCCTGGCGTGCTGCTGTCCTTTGGGTTGCAGAGTCGGACAGGACTTAGCAACTGAACAGCAGCTTGTAGCATCTACCTGCCTTTCAGTGGGATGCCTTATGAAGAGCAAGGGGGTGGGTGTTGACTTCCTTCCCCATGTTTTCCCTTTATGAAGGAAGATAGCTTTACCAAATGTGATGGAACTACATAGAAAGCATCCAGTATTAAAATGGCAACCCAGCAATTCTGATTTGGCAACCACAAGTCCTTTAGGGATCACCATAAAATCAAATGCATTTTTAAAAAATGTTATATATTTATTTATTTGGCTGTATTGGGTCTTAGACATGGCACTCGGGACATCATTGCATCATGAGGGATCTTCTGTTGCAGTGCACAGATTCAGTAGTTAAATTATATGGAATTAGTAGCTCCATAGCCTGTGAGAGCTTAGTTTCCTGACCAGGGATCGAACCCGTGTACCCTGCGTTGCGGGGCAGGTTACTAACCCTTGGACCACCAGGAAAGTCCCTAATATGTTTGATAGAAGTGAATATAGTACATTGACCTTGAGTTTGAAGTCATAACTAACAATGCAGAGGCCTAGGTAGGGGCAAACCCCCAGTCCCAGTATAGAAAGTGTGTGCTAAGGGGTATTATTTCAAAATTTTTCATCACTTTCTGATATCCGTGGAAGCATTCAGAAATTGTTCTTCAACAGTAAAATTATCTGAATGACTATTCTGTTGTTCAAATAGGATCTTCAGAAGAGGTTGATTTGCTAAGGATCATTAGAATAAAAAGGTATATTTTCGGGGCTTCCCTGGTATCTCAGCTGTAAAGAATCCACCCGCCAATGCAGGTGATCCCTAGTCCGGGAAGATCCCACTTGCTGTGGAGCAACTAAGCCTGTATGCCACAACTACTGAAGCCTCTGCACACTAGAGCCCTTCTCCACAAGAGACACTGCGATGAGAAGCCCTCACACCGCAGCACAGAATAGCCCCTGCTTGCCGCAACTAGGGAAAAGCCCAGACGGTAGTGAAGACCCAGTGCAGCCAAAAGATAAATAATTTTTTTTAAGGCACATTTTTAAAAGAAATTCACTTGTTTTAGGAAATTAAATGTTAGTGTCTATTCTGGTCCCATGAAAGAATATGGTGAATGCTTTAGCTTTTGTGGGTAAGCTAAAAAAATATATGTATATATACTATATCTGTATATAGTATATATATAGTTCAGTTCAGTTGCTTGGTTGTGTCTGACTCATTGCAACCCCATGGACTACAGCACACCAGGCCTCCCTGTCCATCACCAACTCCCTGAGTTTGATGAAAAAGAATAGTGTGAGTCCTTCTTAGACATACTTGTCAAGAAAGATTAGAGCTGTCTTATATGCATACTTTTACATGATAAATAAGAACATTTTTAGACATGTTTATTTGTGATATGGTGGCTTTGATTTTAAAGGCTGATGGCTTGCACTAGAAATGTAACAGATGTAACCAACATAGAGTGGTGTGGCAACAGATTTAGCAGTTTTTGTCTTCCATGGACTCTCATTTGTTGTCTCTCCAAGGGCTGATGCGTGCCCCTTGGGTATATTTGGATCTTCTGCCCGTGGGGAGATAGCAACATAAGACACAGTGTGTAGAAGTCAGCAATTGATATCAGAAAGTGTTACACCCTCATCCCCAACTCAGGTGACTCTCTCAAGCACAGTTTTATTTGGTTACAAAAGAGATCAGGAGAAACTCAGAATTACTGGGCAAAAAAGAGACCTTAGATAATGTTGGGGGGATGGGGCTTTAGTTTCCTGTTTACATATACATATAATATATATGCAGTTTAGTTTTCTAAATGTTTGTAGAGAAACAAATGTAATTCTACCACTTTTACAAGAATGTTAATTTCTCTTGTTTGTATATGAAAGATCAAAATCCATATACATGTAAACATAGGTTTACAGAGTCAAGAGTGGATTTTTTTTTAAGTATTTTGAAGTTATGGCAAGGAATTTTAACACTTGTTATTTCCAAAATCTCTTTGTTTGTCAGAATCGGAAGTAATTCTCTTTCTTCTGTTGGCTAAATACAAAGCCACAGCATTGGGATTTTAAATCATGAGAAATACATGATTATCTCACATATGTACTATTGCTGAAGGGTAGGGAAAATTATACTTAGATTAGTTTTTTTAAAAAAGGGAGAAAATTATCCTTTTTAGCAACTGATTTTAAATTTTGGATAGAAATTGTGCAGAAGTAATTTCACTTTCCCACCTGATGAGATAGAATAGAGTCACTGAACACAGCATTGTTCTTACCCTATCCCAAGACTACACTTCTTCCTGCTGAGTTATGTCTGTTAGAATGTCAGATTCTGAGCAGGATTGCTTTCGCCTCCTTTTTTTTCCCTCTGCTCTGACTTGGATTGAGAGAGTGATAACAGAGCTTGTTAGAGACATGTCTAAGACTGATTCTGAGTGATAGCTAAGAAGCTTAGCTAAGAAGAAAAAGCTTTAGTACAGAAACACTGTAACAAGTAGTTAACTGGGTTCTCTTTTGCCCTGATTCCTTCCTTTTATTCCCTAAGTGAAGCATCAGTGCACTGAAAATCAATCACCCATCCTTCTTGTCAGCTGGGGTGCAATTTTGCATGCTTTCTTGCCAAGGAACAAAGCTCAGCCATTCCAAGAAACAAAAGGGGTGACATAAGAATGCAAATGCAAGCAAAGTGCTTTCCGTACTTATTCAATTAATTGAGGGTAAGTAGTTTCCTCCTACTGAGATCAAAAATGAGAAAGATGGAAAAGATAAAAATTAGCCCTTTAAAACAGAGCAGCCTCCATAATTACGATGCAGAAGTAATGTGTCCTAATAGTGGAAGGGTTATAAATATGAACTGAGGAGTTAGATGACCTGGCTTTACACAGCCTTTCTAGCTGTGTGACCTTGGTGACGACTTAAGCATTCTACCTCGGTGTTCTCATCTGCAAAGTGAAGGGGATCCCAACACTGGCTCAACCGTGGTTAATGCAGTAATGAGAGGAGATGGCTGAGATTGTGGGGACTAAGTGCCTGATACCCAGGTCACAGTGACTGATGAGTCATGTCACTTTGGGGACCTCACTGAGCCTGCAGACGAAATGGGCACTGATTCTGAAGACTTTCTATCCTCAGGTACCTCTTTCCTGTGAAGGGGGACTGTCTAAGATCCAGTGCGGTGAAATCTTCTATCCAGTGATCTCCCCTTAGGGGTTTAACTTTCTAGATTTCAAATGCGGGTCATATAGCTGGAGTCACGTTTCTCTTCTTCAAAGAGGAAACTGGGTGTTCGGGTACATGGCTCTGCCAAGTTCCATTCTGGAACCAATTGGTAACCAGTTGTAGTTTTAAGGGCACACACGCCTAAACTAATATTGGATAAGTGTGGGGATGCCAGTCTCTCTACTGATAAAAAAAAAAAGAGAAAAGCTTTGTTACTAGAAAACACTGTCATGAAATAAAACAGAGAGGCCCTGATTTGTTTCCTTGCCTACCATAGATGCCACTGCATGTGAGGGATTACCATGGAAAACACATTCTTGCTATAATTTGGAGCCTTTAGGCATTTGATGTGCCAGTTGCCTTCAGTTGGATCTGGTCTGTAATTCATCACTGGTGTGTCCTACCCAGCTCAAATGTGCCCTTTGTGGGCAGAGGCAAAGCTTATATACTTTCCAAGTGTATGTGAATTGCTTCAATAAATCAAAGCTGCCACTGTAAGCAGCTTTATCATTTGCCAGAACAATAAGTTATCTTCATGCTTTAGAGATGCAATGCTCTCTGAGACTTTTATTTGTATAAATTGTAATGCATCATAAACCCATTTCCAAAAATGAAATTGGGAAAGCTCTCTCTCTCTCTCTCTCTCTATATATATATATATATATATATATATATATATATATATATATATATATATATACACACACACACTTTTTTTTCAGGTGCAAGGAAATATTACAAGGAACTTGTGGAGGCTCACCAAGAAATGAGATTTTTTTATTCTGCTTATTTTATAGTAGCAGTTTATTTCTTTGTTGTTACTATAATGATGTGAGCATTAAATGCTCGCAATTGGGGTTAAATGTCATTTAGCTCTTTACTGCTCCAGGTCTCAGTGAAACCAGTCCACAGAGAAACAGGACCAACCACACATGCTTCCAGCTGGGTCTGCCAGGCACAAGTTGGAGAAACCTGATTTTCATAAATATCCATTTCTGTTGATGACTCTGTTGGCAGTCATTCCAGTAAACCAGGCTCCAGAATCAGATTTTTGGTGATCTCAGGGACTGACTTCTAATTTCCTCTTCATTTCACAAGGACCAAACCCGAATTCAAACCTGACTTGAACCCATTAGACTCCTGAGAGGGAAATGGATTACATAACAGTATTATATCTGAAGTTCCCAATGAGGAAAACATAACCTAATTTTAACACTATTTCAGGACTCTAATCAGCATGATGGACAATAAAATGTGTTCTTTTTTATTGGCTTGACTGCATAACTGCTAAATATTTATAAACTAATTTGCCATCACTTCTTCCGTGATAAGAAAATACTTTTATTCATAATTGCCTCAATAGCTCACTCCAAGCAGAGAAAACAATGTTTGTAAGGAAGCCAGGTTTCATAATTAGAAACTAATTTATTTGTTTCAAAGCCAAGTGTTTTCCCATGCATATTACAATATTTGAATTAGCTTTAGTTCTTCCTGTCTTTATTATCAAGAGGGGACTTCTCTGTCCTGCTATGGAATTTTAGATTTTTCCATCCATCTCTTGAAGTTTACCATGCTGTTTATTCTTATATCAAACTGCCCAGTAGCTATGGTTAAGGACATCATGAACCCCTCCTTTTTGCCTGATATAGGATCTTTTAAGTCCATGTTTTCCAAACACTCAGTAGTAGCAGTCGCATCCTACCCTTTAAATAAAACTCGATGCCTAGCAGTTTTTTTTTTTGTTGTTTTTTTTTTTTTTTTTTTATTTGACTGCACTGGGTCGTAGTTGTGGCATTCAGGATCTTTTTTTTTCTGTTTGTGGCACTCGAGATCTTTTCAGCTATGACATGTGAACTCTCAGTTGTAGCACGTGGGATCCTAGTTCTCTGACCAGGGATCAAACATCCCTGGGAGCTCAGGGTCTTTGCCACTGAACTGCCAGGGAAGTCCCTGCTTAGCAGTTCTTAAACGTCAGTGTTCAAGTCAGCATGGGCTCCCCTATCATCTCCAGGTTACTCGGGATGTATCCCAAGACTTCTGTCTTCTCCAGAAGAATGACTTTTCCATTCACGTACATGGTTTCTGACTCCACCAGCCACCGCCTTGCCTTTCTGATGCCTAACCAAGGCAAACGCAGCCAGCGCCAGGCTCACACCCTGCTAGATGCCATGCATTCCTGTGGGGAGGGGTGGGGCTGGGCATAAAGGATGGGGAGGATGGAGGTGGAGCTGAGACTTAGGTCTTCCACTGCTTTAAGTAGGTAGAATCTTGCCCCTCTCCTTTGTATTTCTTCTTTTTTCCCAGGCCCTCACCCCTTGGCTTTCTCTCTTTGAATCCATGGAAGGAATTGCCTGTTCCAGGGAACAGACAATTAGCTGGCCAGTTCTGCTCCCAACAGTTTAAGTGGAAAGAGAACAATCATTTTTGGAAGATTTGCTCGTTTTCACTGCATATGGGACAGTGCCTACCACTGAGATTTTAATTACTCCTCTTCTAGAAAACCATATCTTTACGGGACTATCACTATTTCACAAATACCCATTTAAAAAGGAAAAACCACTGATAGTTGGTAAGTTTAGTGTCATTCATTTTATTAGCAGCTTGCTTTGAAAGAAAAGATCCATATAGTAAAGAAATAGCAAGCTGTCATGGATGATTGTTGGTAAAAAAAAAAAAATTAAGATTTTTTTTTTTGGACCATTTTTAAAATCTTCGTTGAATTTGGTACAATACTGCTTCTCTTTTATGGTTTGGTTTTTTGGCCATGAGCCATGTGAGATCTTGACTCCCCACCCAGGAATCAAACTTGTACCCTCTGCATTGGAAGGTGATATCTTAACCACTGAACCACATGGAAGTGCCGACTGTTTGAAAATTTAATTGGCAACATTTCTATATGAAATCCCATTCACAAATTTGCTTTCTAAAAAAATTCCACTGGTGCATGTTGAGCTTCACATTTTTGCAAATGCTTAATTGAGCGTGACTCAGTCTCATCTATCTTTCCACTGAGGGGCCACCTGCATCCTTTTCTAAATTATTACAATATTACAGTATTATTACTATAATTATTTTATCATTATGATGCTTACAATTTATTAGCATATTGCCATTGTGTCCTTTATGTAGGCATGATAATTTTCAGTATCCTGAGTTCACTGCACAGCCACAGTGTACTAAATTAGGAATGTTATGGAAATGAAAAAGGGCTAGAATAAACAAAATTCTCCTTTGTCGTGTCAGCCTGTGTTAAGCCCAGATGGAAGGTCAAGGGAAAGATTATTGAGAATCCATGAAGAAATAAGGCATTCTTTGTCTTTCTCTCTCTCCCTCCGTCCCCCTTCCTCCTCCTCCATCTCTCTCTTGCTCACACAGTGAGTTCTATATTATATATCTGTATCTTCAAAGAGTAAAAATTAGCTCAGGCTGAGAAAGTAAAAATCTGCACAGTCATTCATCAGGCTGGAATAACAGACACAGAAAACAGTAGGGGCAACATTAACCAGAAGGGTGTCTCCTGAGGACAGGGAGCTGCAGTCAGTAACCCCCTTTCTTGAGTGACGGCTACCTGCTTATTCACTGAGAAATCTTGTCCTCTTAGATTACGGACGGTGTGAAGTTACATCAGTGAAGAATAAAACTTGCCACTCCCGCCCAGGACGCTTGAGTCCCTGTGACACAGAGAAGCAGCCTTGATTGACAGACGACGTGCAGGGGTTCAGACAGATCCTTCTGACACAACATTCCGCGTCTATCCTAACTCTGTGCTTAAGACAAAGGAGACGGGACCCCGGGTGCATTGTGCTGTGCAGGCACGGATGTTAACTCCTTGACACAGCCCACTTTGCTTTAAGCCTGTTAAAACTCTGCTTCCCTTTACTGCTATCTAAACTCCCTAGGATACCTGTATTTTCCTCTCTCTGTTGTTGCTAAGACACCCTCGAGTCCTCTGCTCTGTGGCCTCCCTCATTGCCACCAGTAATAATTTTTCAGATTACAGTTTTTTTTCCCCCTGGTAGTTTTAGGCTGATTGTGCTGACAATCTCTATCCATCCACCCAGACCCCTTTGATGATAAGCTGGGGCCAACTTTCTTTGCTACCTGCCTAGAAAATATACATTCCAGTAGCCAGAGCCAGGCTGCTTAGTCAAGGAGCAGACACAGCAGTTGACATGGAGACAGCAGGGGAGTAAGAGGCATTGCTTAAAAAAGCAGGTGGTAATTTGGTTTGAAAACTCACAGAAGTTTCCCCCAGCCACAAAAATAACAATCCCACAACCCCGCTAGAGTGTGGGGCTAGGAGCTTTCACAATCCAGGGGACTCACTCCCTAAATCTGCTGTGTTGTCATAGTTCACGGAACCCATTGCATCGTGCAAATATCAAGGCAACTGGTATGCTTAGTCACTCAGTCATGTCTGACTCTTTGTGACCCTTTGGACAATTGTCCGCCAGGCTTCTCTGTCCATGGGATTTCCCAGGCAAGAATACTAGAGTGAGTTGCTGTTTCCTTCTCCAGGGGATCTTCCTGACCCAGGGATTGAACCTGTGTCTCTTGTGTCCCCTGCATTGCAGGCAGATTCTTTACCCAATGAACCATCAGGGAAGCCCTAGAAAGCTGCTCAGCTGCAGCATCTGTTGACTGCAAAATGCTCATTGGAAAGGTATTTCTTTTTTGTTGTCTCTGGGATTAAAATAAACTTCTTCTTATTCTTATTATTTATATAATTTGGGGATGGCTCGGCCTTCCTCGCTGTGTGTGGGCTTTTCCTGGTTGCGACCCTTGGGCTTCCAACTGTGGTGCTTCTCTTGTTGCTGAGCACAGGCTCTAGGGCACGTGGACTCCGTAGTTAGGTACATGGGCTTAGTTGCCCCATGGCATGTGGGATCTTCCTGGACCAGGGATCAAACCCGTGTTCCCTGCATTGGCAGGCGGATTCTTAACCACTGAACCACGAGGGAAGCCCTCCAAACCTGCTTTATGTGATGTTCTTCCCAGCGAGGCCCCAAATTGGGCTTCTAAATTTTCTTAAAGAAGGAACCTATTTAGTCTTTTGGATGTCTCCAGGCACTCCTTTTACTTGTTTCTTTTCACCCACTTACGAACAGTAGTGTCTTTAAGGGTGGACGTTAGTGAGGTGAGTAAACCGGTGCAGCGTTGAGTCTCCGCCACCTCTACAGCTGGAATGGGACCCTTCATCTGCATGCTTTGGGACAGAGCATTAGGAAAGAGCTTGTGGTTGTTCTGACCACAAACAGCACTTACTGTTTGTGGTGAAGCAGTTCCTGCCATGGTTTAAGAAGACACTTGAAGAACGGCCTAGCCTTTAGAAGGGTGAACATATTTGATTATGAGTTTTCACAGGTAGGAAGTGACTTTGCGCAACTTCTCTCGATGTCATAACTGCTGAGCATCATTTTTGAGCCCGGGAGATAGCCTGCAGAAAAACTAAACAAAATGTTCAAATCACCCACGGCAGCCTGCTGTCTTTCCATGCCATGATGCTTTATACCCTGATGGTCAGTCTATGTCATTCACGTGATTTACAACGCGGAGGTTATTCATTGCTGTAGTGTATCGTTTCGGTCAGCAAATGGTTATTTGGTGTGGCGACTAGAATTAATTAATTGTCTGTAAAGACACAGGATTTTCAAAGGAGAAGGTCATTGTTGGCAAAACATGAAAGTCCTGGATTGTCGGAGCTGGAGGAATCGTCCAACTCTCTCATTTGTCACCAAAGATACTGGGGTGTGATGAGTTACGTGCTCAGCCCAGAGCCCCAGACATCATCCATCTATGTGTGACCTGAGGTTCCACTGGGAGAGAACTTGTGTTAGAAACTGCCTGTTCCTCAGAGCTAGAGACACACTTAGCCAGAGAGGAGGTCAGATGGACTGAGGACCACAGTCCTTCCCAGTGGGACTTTTAGTTCCGTCTCCTTGCCCATGTGCATGTTGGTGTCCATTACCTGTTTTTCTTGTTGGCTTCTAGATTCTACTCTTTAGAAATAAGACATCTATCAAGTTTCATTCAACAATAGCAATATATTTATTCAGTTCAGTTCAGTCGCTCAGTCGTGTCCAACTCCTTGCAACCCCATGAATCGCAGCACGCCAGGCCTCCTTGTCCATCACCAACTCCCAGAGTTCACTCAAACTCAAATACATCGAGACAGCAATGCCATCCAGCCATCTCATCCTCTGTCATCCCCTATTCCTCCCATCCCCAATCCCTCCCAGCATCAGAGTCTTTTCCAATGAGTCAGCTCTTCACATGAGGTGGCCAAAGTACTGGAGTTTCAGCTTTAGCATCATTCCTTCCAAACAACACCCAGGGCTGATCTCCTTTAGAATGAACTGGTTGGATCTCCTTGCAGTCCAAGGGACTCTCAAGAGTCTTCTCCAACACCACAGTTTAAAAGCATCAATTCTTTGGCGCTCAGCTTTCCCCACAGTCCAACTCTCACATCTATACATGACCACTGGAAAAAGCATAGCCTTGACTAGACGGACCTTAGTTGGCAAAGTAATGTCTCTGCTTTTCAATATGCTATCTAGGTTGGTCATAACTTTCCTTCCAAGGAGTAAGCATCTTTTAATTTCATGGCTGCAGTCACCATCTGCAGTGATTTTTGGAGCCCCCAAAAGTAAAGTCTGACACTGTTTCCCCATCTATTTGCCATGAAGTGATGGGACCAGATGCCATGATCTTCATTTTCTGAATGTTGAGCTTTAAGCCAACTTTTTCACTCTCCTCTTTCACTTTCATCAAGAGGCTTTTTAGGTCCGCTTCACTTTCTGCCATATGGGTGGTGTCATCTGCATATCTGAGGTTATTGATGTTTCTCCTGGCAATCTTGATTCCAGCTTGTGCTTCTTCCAGCCCAGTGTTTCTCATGATGTACACTGCATATAAGTTAAATAAGCAGGGTGACAATATAGCCGTACTCCTTTTCCTTTGGAACCAGTCTGTTGTTCCATGTCCAGTTCTAACTGTTGCTTCCTGACCTGAATACAGGTTTCTCAAGAGGCAGGTCAGATGGTCTGGTATTCCCATCTCTTTCAGAATGTTCCACAGTTTATTGTGATCCACAGAGTCAAAGGCTTTGGCATAGTCAATAAAGCAGAAATAGATGTTTTTCTGGAACTTTCTTGCTTTTTCAATGATCCAGGGATGTTGGCAATTTGATCTCTGGTTCCTCTGCCTTTTCTAAAACCAGCTTGAACATCTGGAAGTTCACAGTTCATGTATTGCTGAAGCCTGGCTTGGAGACTTTTAAGCATGACTTTGTTAAGCCTCTGTTATGTGCAGGAATCGTAACTGCATGGAGGGTATTGGATAAACACAGTGGGAACCATATAACAAAGGTAAGTAATAACATAGAAACAATCTCTAAAGAGGACTTTAGTCAAAAGAAAGAAAAATGACTCAAAATAAGCACGGAGTCACATACATTAGCAAAATAACTTTTTTAAGACCTTTTAAACTATTTTCAAATCAAGAGAGTTTTTTTCATGTTTATTTTTCTCCCCCCAAAATGTTGATATAAACCAACTGGACACACTAACCTCAACAGAGTACGTGAAAACCCAGTTTACATTTGGCAAAAAAAAAAAAAAAGGAGGCGGGTGGTGGACAAATCTAGTATCAGATTTAGTTCAGATTCAATACTGTCTTTTGAAGCAGCAAATGTAGCTGCTCTCTGAAACCACCACAGAGTTCTAATTTTGGTTGCAGCTGGTTACTGCAGCCAGTGAGAGAGGTAACCTTTGATGAATTTGGCAAGTTGAATTTGAAGCATTTGGGAGCATGTGTTGAAGGATCCAGTATCTTTATCAGCTATTCTTGGAAGTGGGATAAAAAGAAAGCATATTTAAATAGGAAACATCAAAGCAACTATACTCCAATCAAATTTTGTTTAAAAGCAGGAACTCTTGGTGGTGATGGATATGTTCACGATCGTGGTGATGATTTTCCGCCTTATTTAATAAAATTCATATAAAGTGTACAATATTTTCTAAATGTCAAATTTCAACTCCTTAAATTATAAATATATGCAGTTTATTGCAATTTATACCATACCTACCTCAATAAAATTTTTCAAAAATGAAAAATAAAAATAGGAAACATCTTCCAGAGTTTTAAAAGTTTGTGATAAAATAGTTACTCAGTTGTCCTCCATAAAGCAATCCTATTTAAATATTTGAATGTTAGAAGAGATCTTAGATCCAGTTTAGCTCTGGACCCTAGCCTGTCAGGCTTCGCTGGTGCCTTTGTTGGTAAGGAATCAGCCTGCAGTGCAGGAGACCCAGCTTCAGTCCCTTAATCAGGAAGATCCCCTGAAGAAGGAAATGGCAACCCACTCCAGTATTCTTGCCTGGGAAATCCCATGGACAGAGGAGCCTAGAGGGCTACAGTCCATGGGGTAGCCAAAGAGTCAGACATGACTTAGCGACCAAACCACCACCACCACCGTCTAGCTTGTCAGTCATATTCATGGTGAGGAACCCAAGGCCAAGGGTGCTTAGGTCACTTGCTCAGAGCCATGCTGCTGCTGCTGCTAAGTCGCTTCAGTCGTGTCTGACTCTGTGCGACCCCATAGACGGCAGCCCACCAGGCTTCCCCAGCCCTGGGATTCTCCAGGCAAGAACACTGGAGTGGGTTGCCATTTCCTTCTCCAGCTCAGAGCCATACAGTGGAGTAAAACTCAAGAGCTGAAGTTCCGGTTTCCACACAGTGGGTCAGTGATCAGCACAGCCAACCTTGTTTCAGAGATCAGGGTGTTTCCTGCATCCAGATGTGCGGCCATGGCTTCTTGGGTGGTCCTCACAGTGTGACTCTTCCTCCCATTTAGATCTTGTCTTTCTCAGAGCCAAGCTGTTTTCCCTCCAGTCTAGTAGACTTACCTCCACAATGCATAATCCTCCTCTCTTTTTATTCCACTTTATTTTGGGCAATGATCTGTGTGGTGATCAGAGATTTCTTAGTTGCAGATAAATTAAAGGGCGTCGGATGTTTGCGAACAGCTACCCAGGCTTCAGCTGGGTTAATCCATTGATTTCAGCCCCGCAGCACAGGGTGTCGGCCAGAGCCTGGCTCAGCTGCTCCGCTCTAGAAGGGCGCTTCTGTAACGGAGCCTCGCATTAGATTACAATTATTTTTGCCTGTAGCCAGCTGTTCCCCACAGATATTTTACTTTTTATGGAAGTGAGATAAAAAGGATTTTGTATTTTAAAAGATGGCTTTCTGAGGCATATCTTCAGCTTAAGCATTGAGTTTCTTTTTATTCATGGAACTCGAAGCTGTGTCTTGAAAAATGAGTAGAAAGTATATCATCTCCAGGATAAATCATGTTATTACTGTGTGATGCCTTTTGGGGTGAACCCTGGGTGGGGGGGGTGGTGTGCACTCTTGGCCGCAAGTGAATTTCCAACTTCAGATCATTTTTTGAGTTATAAATTAAAGCAACTTGAGTATTTTCTCTCTATATGCCAGACAGTGAGGTTAGGGGTGTGTTATCAACTTAATCCTCACCTCAATCCTGTAAGATTGATGTTGTCAATTGAATCACCTCCTCCATTTCACAGATGATGGAAATAGAGGCTTGGTAAGTGGAAGCAACTGCCCTAGGAGATGCAAGGAGTCTGAATCCCAGCCCTGGGTCTTTACTGTAATATATACGGCCTCTTGTGATTCGACAGTTGTGCCTACAAAATAGAACGGTAATCATCTTTGCTTTCTCCCAAAGAAATGTTTCTAGTCATCTTAGGATGAGGTGTTTGTATCCGCTGAGACATCATTAGGTGTGTAGGCCCAGGTATTAGGTATCAAATAGTGGTTCTTTCACACCTAGGGAAAGCACTTGTAATCATCTATTTTTAAACTGCTCAGCTATGTCCTTCATCATGATCTTGTTAATAATGCCAGGCCTCTTAGGAGTTATCAGTCATGAAATTTCATCATAGAAGCTTTCCAGGGTCCCTCAACCTGCTGAAACACCAACTTTGCTTAATTAAAAATTTATTCTCCAAAGAAACAGCTCTATGTGTTTTTTAGTCAGTTAATAATGAAACTAATTATCATGGTTGGCTGCAGCTTTGGCTCCAGCTATTTAAATATGGGCATTTGTAGGCTTGTGTTCCCTGGCAGCATCAGGAAGGCACACTGTTAGCTAAGCAGATGTATTTTGGGGAGGGTCTGCCCACTCCATTTCAGTTTAGCCCTTTTGGAGGACAGTGTCTGTGTCCAGCCTCTGCTGGGAGACAGAGCATTTGGTCTCCAGAAGCCTATCAACTCAGCAGGGTGTTTTTATTTTAATGTGGCTGAGGTAAGATGGAGGAGGCCCCACCCAAAATGTACTTAGCAGTTTAATAACAGGTTAGAAAGGATTTCCCTAAGGGCAAGCAACTTAAAAAAAAATAATAATACATGGCTAGAAATATTACTAAATGAGAAACATTTTCTTTTTAAAAATTTTATTGAAGTATTGTTGATTTTCAGTGTTGTGTTAATTTTTGCTATATAGCAGAGTGATTCAGTTATACATATTCTTTTCCACTGGGGTTTATCCAGGATATTGAAAATATTATAGTTCCCTGTACGACACAGTAGGGCCTTATTGTAGTATCCATCCTATATACGAGCTTGCATCTCCTAATCGCAAACTCCCAGTCCACCCCTTCCCCACCCCCTCTCCCTCCGCAGCCACAAGTCTGTTCTGTCTGGGAGTCTGTTTCTATTTCACAGGTTCATTCGCATCATATTTTAGATTCCACATGTATGTGCCATCATATGGTAATTGTCTTTCTGACTTACTTTGCTTAGTATGATATTCTGTAGGGCCATCCATGTTTTTATGGCTGAGTTATTATTCTATTGTATATATGTGCCAGAAGGCAGTGGCAACCCCCTGCAGTACTCTTGCCTGGAAAACCCATGGATGGAGGAGCCTGGTAGGCTGCAGTCCATGGGGTCACTAAGAGTCAGACATGACTGAGCAACTTCACTTTCACTTTTCACTTTCATGCATTGGAGAAGGAAATGGCAACCCACTCCAGTGTTCTTGCCTGGAGAATCCCAGGGATGGGGAGCCTGGTGGGCTGCCGTCTATGGGGTCGCACAGAGTCAGACACGACTAAAGTGACTTAGCAGTAGCAGCCACATCTTCTTTATCCACTCATCTGTCGATGGACATTTAGGTTTCCATGTCTTGGCAATTCTGCTGTGAATATAGGGGTATGTGTATCTTTTCGAATTGTAGTTTCGTCTGGGCATAAGCAAGTGGCATTGCTGGGCCATATGGCAACTCTATGCTGAGGTTTTTGAGGACCCTCCATACTGTTTTCCATAGTGACTGCACCAATTCACATTCACACCAACTAAGTAGGAGGGAGGAGCATTCTCCTTCTGTGGTAGTCTCTCTTGGATCAGTCAGAGATGCCTGAACTTGTCTGAGTGACGTTAAATTGTTCTTTATCCATGCAGATTTCTTCCTTGTGAATTCCTCAAGCCCTCCCTCCCTCTCTTTTTTAATATTTAGGGTCTTGCTGGAAGAATGTGATGAGAACTGACTGATTTGAATCTTGTCGTATCTGAATGGTAAAGAATGAGGACTGCTTATCTTTGGCCACTAGAACTGGAGTTAGTCTTTTTATTGCCATGCTCTGAGGCATACAGGTGGGGTCTTAGTTTCCAGTCCAGGGATCAGACCTACGTCCCCTGCAGTGGAAGCACAGTGTCTTCACCATAGACTGCCAGGGAAGTCCCTAGATCAGGAGTTTTAAATTCTGGACTGGGCTTTTGGAGTTCCTGAAATCAGCTAAATTTTACAGTATTTTTTTCTTTATGTGCCAGGGTAAAACTGACCAGAAGGAAAAAAAAAAAGGTTCAGAGACATTTCATTAAATTTTCAGTGTGATTCAGAGCCTCCGTAACTCTTAAATGTCAGTGTCCTTGATCAATAACGCTTCCAGGGGGTGCCTATTGTTTTTGCTGCCTCCCTTTCAAAGGTTAGTGAGGAAATGAAGCAGCAGGTCCCAAACTGGACATCAGGGCTTCTGGAAGTTCCTGCTGTTAAAAACAGTAAGTATGTCAATTTGAAAAAGATTAATACATCAAATCATTACAAGCATTCCCCCATCCCCACCCTCTCTACCAAGAAAGGAACTCAGCAGATGCACTCTGAGTGGGAGGCTCTTAGGAGAGATTAGATGAGAGAGCTGCCGTGACTTAGTCACTCATTCTTCTTGGCACTGTTTTGAACCCAGTTATCTGCCAAATTGATGTAAATAGTTTCAATCTGAATCTATCCATTGTTTGGCTTATATGCATAACTAGAACAGGAAGAGAGGAAATAGCCAGTGTTGCAATCCAAGATATGAGGAGCTCAAAAAGAATGACATTTCTCTAAATTCACACCAATAAAAATCTTCCCTCAATTCCTAAAAATGTATACTTATGTGTACATTTACATATATGCATATGTATACATATGCAAACACATGTATGTGTATATATGTGTGTAAATGTCATCTTACACATATGCCTATATATAGTAACTGCAAAATTTCTCATCTGAACCCATGCTCATTTGAGAGTGAAAAAGAAGGTTATTAATAATTACACTAGAGTAACTGGCATTAGTAAACATATGTGGTCACCTTATACATAAATGCAGTATTTGCTCAGTTATTTTGGGAAAAAAAGTTTTAGAAATGAGGGAGTTAGATTGTAATCTTAATTTTGTGCCCCTCTGGACAATATGTAATAGATACAAAATAAAAGATTAGAAGTGAATAAATACATTCCAAAGTTTAAGAGAGGGAAATAATAATGTTTATATCCAATGCAGTTGTTTATTTCCAAAGAAGAAAGCCTATCTATAATCTACAATGTGCTTTGTTTGTGGATAAGGGCTCAGTGAGCAGCAGGAATCCTTTTTGTCTTAACTCATCAATTAGAAACAAAACACAAAAGTTACCAAAACCGGTCAGTTGATTTATAATGCACAAGGTATAACATTTCTAATCATGAAGTCAAAAAGCATTTTAAAAATCTGTCTTGGCACTTCAACATGCCTTTAACGCAATGCCTATTTTAGTCTCATTCCCAAGCTCACCATGTTGAAATAAATTTATTCACAAATCCTTATTTTTTCTCATATAGTTAAACAGAAAGCAAATGAAACATCATGTGTCATTTGTTAAACAGGAAAAACTAAAACTGGTCCAGACGTATTATGAACATTGTTAAATATTGCATTTGAAAGACTACTGTAATATAACCAATAATGTGTTCAGGGACTTCCTTGGCAGTCCAGTGGTTAAAACTTCACAATTCCACCACAGCGGGCATGGGTTTTACCCCTGGTTGGGGAACTTAAGACCCTGCTGCATGCCAGAGGTGTCGGTGAAAAAATAAACTATCTTTCAAAGTAATAATATAGGGACTCCCCTGATGATCCAGTGGTTAAGAGTCTGCCCTGCAAAGCAGCGGACATGGTTAGGGAACTATGATTCCCATGTGCAGCAGAAAAACTAAGCCCATGCATTACAACAGGAGATCCCAAGTTATACAACGAAGACCCCACACAAGTAAATAAATTTAATAAGTAAATAAAAAATAATATATTCACTGAAAATATACTTTTCTTTCTAAAAATCACTTGCTTAATCATCTTGCATTAAAAAAAGTACACAATGCTTAGTTTAGCAATACTCCTAAAGGGGAAGGTTCTCTGTCTTTCTGCAAGGATTTCAGGGGTTCCAGGTGCTGCAAACAATGATCATAATCTGAGTTAAGAAATGGACCCTGAGTGAGAGCAGGCGGCCAGAGGGAGCAGAGGAGGGAGCTGCCACTTGGTATTAATATCTCATCTTTGATGTGATGAGAATCCCCTAAAAAAAAGATGGAAAGGTACCTCCCTGGACCCAGGATTGCCCCCGTCATCTTCTGCTCTGAGACAGGTTTAGATCAGAACACAAGATGCAGGGAAACCGGATCTGTTTCTTACATGGGAACAAAGGGAAGT
Organism: Ovis aries; assembly: GCF_016772045.2. Taxonomy (NCBI): domain Eukaryota; kingdom Metazoa; phylum Chordata; class Mammalia; order Artiodactyla; family Bovidae; genus Ovis; species Ovis aries. The sequence goes on from NC_056072.1 coordinate 9,759,000, forward strand.
CTCAGGTTTCTCTGAGTCGCTGCTGATAAACCCGGAGCACAGCTTCTAGACAAAGGACACAGGCACCCTGGCTGTCTTCAAGTTGCAGCCTGGAAATCGGTGCTCCGCCAGTGTGTGGAGTCTGGACCCCCAGGCCTTTGCAAATGATGCCCGCCCGGACCCTGGCTCCCGGCTGTGATGAGCTCAGCTCGCCCGCTCACTGCACGCTGTGTACTGAGTTCTGTGCCTGCCCACACATGCAGAGCTGCTCCTGTTGCTTTCCGTTACACTTTCCACAGAAGCCCAGGTCAGAAAGGCAGAGTCATCACAGCACCCGTGGTCCCGCCCAGGTGGACTGCACTGAAGGACCGTGTCTTGTCTCCTAGGCAATTTGGGGTACAGAAGCCTGCACACTGTCAGCTAGATGGGGCAGTTCCAGGGATTTTCTTGGCATGTGGAGTCCTCCCTAGTAGTATCAACACCCAGTTGGTTCTTCATGTAAGGTGCAATAGTGGGGGAGTGGAAACACTTTCAGTTACACAGCATCATTTGGTGGAGACAGATGCCAACTATCGTAGACACTGCCATGTGTGAGGACGTATGACTTACATCTACTTGGTCTTCATAAAAGCCCTGGGGATTGCAGATTAGTTGTTGTTTTTCAGTTGCTAAGTCATGTCCAGCTCTTTGTGACCCTATGTACTGCCACACACCAGGATTTCCTGTCTTTCACTATCTCTTGGAGGTTGCTCAAACTCTTACTCATCAAGTTGGTGATGCCATCCAACCATCTCATCTTCTGTTCTCCCCTTCTCCTCCTGCCTTCTATCTTTCCCAGCAACAGGGATCTTTTCCAATGAGCTGGCTCTTTGCATCAGGTGACCAAAGTATTGGAGCTTCAGCTTCAGCATCAGTCCTTCCAATGAATATTCAAGGTTGATTTCCTTTAGGATGGACTGGTCTGATCGCCATGCTGTCCAAGGGACTCTCAAGTCTTCTCCAACACCACAGTCCAGAAGCAGCAGTTCTTCATCGCTCAGTCTTCTTAATGGTCCAATTCTCACATCCATACATGACTACTGGAATTAGTAGCACCCAGTTAGTAGGCAAGCAAGACACAGCTCAAGAATAATAGGGCCAGTGGGTAGAAGATGCGGCAATCAGCCTCTTGTCTGTCTGATTACGGAGCCTGTGATTTTTCTATTAGGAAACACAAACTCAGATTTAACACCAGAAGGCTAATTTGAAGTCTTATTGAAGTATTCTTTCATACCATTTCATCTTGCTTAATTCCTTTAAATATTTGAGATAATTATGGTGAAATGTATTAAACTGGAGAGCAATTTATAGCAGAGCATTTTCTAAGCCAAATGTGCTTGGGAATTCAAGGCTCAGTTAGGGTCACTGTGGAAATAATAAACTAGACCCTCTTTTTTGTTGTTGTTCATTTTCTCCTAAAATATCCTTCGCCCATAGTTATCCATTTGATCTCAGCCATCTGGTGGTGCAGCCGGCAAAGGAAAATGTCAAATTCAACAAAATGAGTAGTACTGCTGGAGCTGAATCATAATTTAACTTTTTTTTCTCTGCCCTACAGGATATTTAAACAGTAATATTACTTAATAATACTTCCTAAGTTATTATCAATTCCCTACAAAACATTGCCATTTCCTCAAAATGGAAAGGCAAGCACTAGGGCCAAGAGTCAAATATTCTGCCCTAATAGCCAATGACATCTAAATTCACGAGTTAACATTTACTTAATTGCTGAGGCAGTCATGCTAAGTGCACAGTCTGACACATTATCAGGTGTTTAAAAAAAAAAAAGATAATTTCTGAGGGGAAAAAAAATAGACTATAAAACCAAGAGACACGACTCTGCTAACATTATCTGACTCTCATTTTTAAAATCTTCGTTTGATCAGGTTGGCAGGGTGGTTAGGGGAATACTGCTTGATATAAGGGTGTATTCTGTGTAATTTTTGAAGGGAAGGTGGGGTGGGATTCTGTTTGCTTCTTGTCTCGTCACATAGCCATTCTCTTCTGACTCCACAAACTGCATCTCTCAGCTTCCTTTGTCCTGTGGCTTCCAGGTGGGTTTTGTCCATGGAAGGCGTCAGCAGCAGGAGGGCAAAGGAAGAGAGATCAGAAGCTCTTCAGCCTGGCCTCCCTCCCTGTGCAGATAGCTCTCCAGGTGGCCCTGAAGGCTACTAGGAACACTGGCTCCACCCCGACACCTGCACGCTGAGGGGAGAAGGGTCTTTCTGTGGTTAGGCTTGGGGTGCCTCCCTCTCCTGTCTTTTTCTTTTTGCTGTACCAAGTCTTCGTTGCAGCATTTGGGATCTAGTTCCCTAACCAGGGTTTGAACCCAGGCCTTCTGCACTGGGAGCGTGGCGTCTTAGCCACTGGACCACCAGGGAAGTCCATCCTGGTGTCTTAACTTGCCTACTAGTTTGGCAGTGCTCTCTTTATTAATATCTCTTCAGGTGAATCACTGCAGTGGAATGCTGTTGCCTGCCAGGATCCTGAGTTGGGGGCGGGGGGCGCTGGTGAGAGATTAGAAGACCCCTGACTTAGTTCTGATGCTTGTGGGCTACGTGTCCCTAAACAATCTAGGGATTCCTTGTGCTTTACTTTCATCTTCCATAAAGTCATAATGGCACTGCTGCTCAAGTGCTTAACTCAGTGATGTAAAAGCCATAAAGGTTATTATAAGTAAGCTTGGAGGAAGAAAGGGGAATGTTCCTGCTCGTTCTCCTGGTTTGAGTTCATGTGAACGAGGCCTATACTAACTCAGCATATGACCTCCTGAAAACGTTGCCTGTTGATAAATAACTGCTCATTTGTGTGTGTGTGTTTCAGGCGCCAAGCTGTGTCCAACTCTTTGTGACCCCGTAGCCCGCAGCAAGCCAGGCCTCCCTGTCCCTCACCATCTCCCAGAGTTTGTTCCACTGAACCACTCATATCTATGTCTAAACGTCAGGATGTAGTCGGGCGAGAGTTGACAAAGAGACGGTTTGATTCCTGTCTTTTGCAAATCATGATATAGTCCTTGAATCTCCAGATTTTTCTCTTCTTTCTCCATAATGCCCTACTTTGGGTTATCTTACTGGAAACAAGCTTGGTGAACCCCAGGTCACATACACAAGGCATATTCTCCAAGTGCTTAGTAATAACATGGTGATAGCAATGAGCCAGCATTTGTGTGTCAAAAATACGCCTAGCAGCCCAGTGTGTCATATTTGGAGGAAGCACTATAGCATATATATGCCAGCAAAGGGACTGAGAGCAGAATGAGATTTAATCCCCAGTTCATGAGAAAGTCTGTGTGCAGTCCTGTGCCTTCTTAGCCCTCAGCACCCCCAGCTTCATCGCCCTGAGCTGGCTGGGCCAGGAGGTCTCCAGGTCCATTGTTCCCACTCAAGCTGAACGATTTCAGACTTGCAGTGGGGAGGAGGGAGGGCAGGGCAAGAGAGTTTTTTTTTTTTACTGTGTACCATTTTTAAAGTCTTTTTTTTTTTTTTTTTTTTCTGCTTTCTTACAGCGTCTTTTGTTTGGGCTGCCTCAGGTCTAGCCGCATCGTGCGGGATCTTTCTTGGTGCTGCACTGGCTCTCTGGTTGTGTCACGTCGGCTCCAGAGCACACAGGCTCAGTAGTTGCAGTACACGGGCTCAGTTTCTCGGAGGCATGTGGGATCTCAGTTACCCGACAAGGGATCGATCCCGCGTCCCCTGCAGTGCAAGGTGGATTCGTAAGCACGGGGACCAGAGGAGTCCCCGTTTCCAAAGTCCTGATTGAATTTGTTACAGTATTGCTTCCATCTTCTGTTTTGGTGGTTTGGCTGCAAGGCATGTGGAATCTTAGGTCCCTAACTAGGGAGGGGAGCTGTACACCCTGCATGGGAATGTGAAGTCTTAACCACTGGACCACCAGGCAAGTCGCTAAGAAGAGATTTAGAAAAGCAAGGAAGCCCAGATATGTGCTATAGGAGGGCAAGTAAGTGAGGGCCAGCTTTCTCGTTGGCTTTTTTCCCTTTTTTTTCAAGCTCAATGAGATCAAGACATATAAGCAAGCCCACAGTTATGTCCCAAAGACATGGGGCTTCAGAAATCTGATTTGTTTTCCCAGATGCCTGGCCAAGTGCTAGCAGACCGGTTCGAGCATACCAGACAGTGTCTGAGGGTTTTTCTGCCCTTCCCACTCCCTTTTTCGGCTCCTTTCCATCTCTCTTCCTGATTTAGGCCTCTCCCTGCACCTGTCCCAACACTATCAGGTGAAACTGGAAGCTGCGCTGTGCCCACTTGACTTGCTGGCAAAAAGGACAAGAAAAACAGTTGGCATCCGGTCAGCTTTGTCTTTATTCTGCTGTGATGGTGATCAGTCACTTTTCTTTGGCCATCCCTCGAGCGTGGGCAGGGCTGGGGCATTCTGTTCTGAGTATATTGCTGCTTTTTTTTCTCCCACACTGTGTGACATGCAGAATCCTAATTCCTTGATCGGGTATCCAGCCCAGACTCCCTGCTCTGGAAGGTGAAGTCTTAACTGTTAAGTCTTAATCACTGGGCAACCAGGGAAGTCCTGCTTCCTCATTCTTTTCCTTCAGGTCTCTGTTTGTGGGCTTATTTTCTGCTATGTGGCATTGTAAGATTCCTTTAGGGCAAATACAGTGTGGGTGGTTTTTCGTCAACATCATTGATAAATGTTCTTGAGCCGCTGAATGCAGAATACCAGGCTAAACCCAGGTGTGTAAGAAACGCTTCCTTTTCCAGAGGATGAGCAGGGGCAGGGCAGTCATATGTCTCGGTCACAGCTAGGTGCTCGGTCTCTGGGATGTTTCTTACAAGAGGCATCTTGGTCTATCCTAAAACCCCTTGAGAAAAGGATGGTCCCAGATTTACAGATAAGGAAGATGAAGCCAGAGAGGAGAGATGCCCCCCACCACCCCCCGCACAAGGTGTGATGTATCAGATCCCATCAGCCACAATATGAAAGGAAAAGTAAGAGGCTTAAACGGTAAGAATTCAAGGCAGAAGTATTCATTGAAAGGGCTTCTCTGGTGGCTCAGTGGTAAAGAATCCACCTGCTGAAGCAGGAGACCCAGGTTTGATCCCTGGCTCAGGAAGATCCCCTGGAGAAGGAAATGGCAACCCACCCCAGCATTAATGCCTGGGAAATCCCATGGACGGAGGAACCTGGTAGACTACTGTCCATGGATTCATAGACGAGCTGGACACGACTTAATGACTGAATTCACTGAAAACCAAGGTCCAGCAGTGATCTTCAAAGTGTGGTCCCCAGACCAGCAGCATCAGCAGCCCCCTGGGAACTTGTCAAGATGGCACATCCCAAGGCCCCACCCAAACCTGCCAAATCAAAACCTCTGGAGGTTGGAGCCCAGCAATCTGTGTTTTAACTTGGTTATTTTAACCAAGTGATTCCAGAGACAGGAGAATGTTGAGAACCATTGTCAGGGAAGCAGGGCAGGGGAGCAGGCACTCGGAGATGGAGATGTGGTGAGAGGCAGGACTGAGTGGCAAACCTTGAGAATTCAAAGCTTTGAGAAGGGACTGCAAGGTGGGCCCGGTTTAGTTCACGCTCAGCGCAACCTGATGTGCTGCCAAAGACAGACCATGAGGCCTCAACTGGTTCTCTTAGATCCAGTGTGTTGGCATCATCTCGTTACAGTGAATTCAGCAGGCAGCAAAGGGTGTGACTGTCAACATAGCTTATGCTTTATTTGGGTGCTTATAAGCTTCCCTGGTGGCTCAGATGGTAAAGAATATGCCTGCAATGTAGGAGACCTGGGTTTGATCCCTGAGTTGGGACGATCCCCTGGAGGAGGGCATGGCAACCCACTCCAGTATCGTTGCCTGGATAATCCTGATGGACAGAGGAGCCTGGCGGGCTGCAGTCCATGGGGTTGCAAAGCACTGGACATGACTGAGCAACTAAGCACAGCACAAAGAATCTAACCACGATGAAACTCTAGCAGGCCTTGGGCGGAAGACCATTCATCCTTCATTTTTATTTTTACTTTAATTATTGTGAAATGGGATATATCCTGCAGCTCCAGCTAAAAAGATAAGCACATTTGTATTTGCATGGACAAGGCTGTAGATTTCTAATTGTTTTCTCAACCAGATAAAAGCAATAATTTTAAATAACAGTTCCCCGCATGGTGAGATTAAAGACTGTTCTTATTGCTGTTAACAAGGATAATCATGGGTTGATTAGGTAGATGAACAGAAACTATCTCGTTCTTGTTGCTCGGACTTGTGACATCATCTGTTGCCCAGCAGCTTCACTTTGGGGCCATCTGTTGGAAAACTGATAGAAACACAAAGGATTCAAAAGTAATGTTCCCTGAACCCCACGATGAGAATTTCCTTACAAATTTTTATCCCCAGATTTTCTCCTTGTAAAATATTAGTTATGAGTAGAAAACCATTTATACCAGGTTTAGGTGTGGGATTTTTGTTTTTGAGCTACCCGTTATATAATTTAGAATCAATCACTCTTGTTGTAATAAAATGTAAGCAAATTGACCTTTAAACTTTTTTGGCATCTTGAAATTGAAAATGGACTGATGTTGTCCACCTAGACCTCAAGGAAAACTCAGGAGAAACTAAACCCCGAATCATTAGAGCTTGGCCTTCTGCATATATATGTTCAAAGGATGTGTATCCATGATGTACCAGAAAACATCATGCTGGTACTTCTTTCAGTTTCTTCAAAGCCAGTGTATATCCCAGTGTACACCCACTGTACACAGCATACTATATAGTCCAGTGTACTGCGCAGTCTAGCCTAGTGTCCAGTCCAGTGTATACTGTGCAGTCCAGCATACAGTCTATTGTACACCATAAGGCACAGTCGGGTCCAGTATATAGTACAGTATACAGTCTACTATGCAGTCCAACGTCCAGTCTGGTCCAGTGTACATCATAAGGTACAGTCCAGTGTCCAGTCCAGTCCAGTGTGCAGTATACTGTACAGTACAGTATATATCCAGGCCAGGGTATAAGGACACAGCTGGACAATCTGGTATATGGGCAAATGCTTATCTGGCACACAGCTAGACACATCTGGAATGCAGCTAGACACATCTGGTGCACAGCTGGACACAGCTGCCACACATCTGACACTCTGGTACATGGTCAAGTGCACATCTGGACACAGCCAGTGTACAGTCCAGTATACACCAGTGTATATCTAGTATACAGTTCAGTATACACTCCAGTGTACATCCAGTGTCCAGCCCAGTCCAGTATACACCAGTGTATATCTAGTATACAGTCCAGTGTACAGCTCAGTCCAGTATACACCAGTGTACATCTAGTATACAGTCTAGTATATACTCCAGTATACACTCCAGTGTACAGCTCAGTCCTGTATACACCAGTGTACATCTAGTATACAGTTTAGTATAAACTCCAGTGTACATCCAGTGTCCAGCCCAGTCCAGTATACACCAGTGTACATCTAGTATACAGTTAAATATATACTCCAGTGTATATCCAGTGTATAGTCTGGTGTCCAGCCCAGTCCATTATACACCAGTGTATATCTAGTATACAGTCCAGTGTACAGCTCAGTCCAGTATACACCAGTGTACATCTAGTATACAGTTTAGTATAAACTCCAGTGTATATCCAGTGTATGTCCAGTGTCTCTGTGCCTGTCTTCTTCATGTCCATAAACATCCTATGAATGGCTCTTACAATCATTCTTATAGGAAAGAGCAAAGCATAGTCAATTGGTTCAAAGAAGGAAGGGTAAAAGAAGCAAAACCTAAGTAAACTGAAAATCAGATTGACACTGAATTCAGGTCAGTGGTGTGCCAGAGCTCTCTTGTTTTGGCCCGCATGAGCAACATTCAAAACATCAGGAATTTTGCCAGCTGATTGTTAAGCCCTTTGTAGCCTGAAATTGGTGGGGATAGTTATATCAGGGAAATCAGTGAGCACTACAAATCAGGGCTTTTGTTTATCAGAGTCTGGGTTCCAGTGGACAACTGACATCTGTGGTTAGGGTACAGTAAGTCCAAGCTGGTGTCCATCCAACAGGTGACATCACTAAAACTCTTGGCTGCCAGTATCTAGCCGTTCGTGTCCTAAGTATCTCCCTGGTGTGTCCCTTCTCTCTCATCCTGCATCTCTGCCTTAGTATCTGTCTTTATCGTCTCTGGCCTAGATTACTGCTGTTGCCTCCCAGCAGACTATACCACTGGAACAGTATTACTGCTAAATCTACCACTAGAGGGACTTCCCTGGCAGCCCAGTGGGTAAGACTCTGCACTCCCACTGCAGGAGGCATCGGTTCAATCCCTGGTCGAGGAACTGAGATCCCAAATGCTGGTATCTACCACTAGAATAAAGTTTAGGTAAGAACCCTGCCAGTCTGCAATTGAAGGAGGTAGTTATCTTTGACTATTGGGAAAAATAATATATAATGCTTTCTTATATAAACAGGGTACTTCTGATTAATTATAAAGTAGGTGGTTTTTTTTTCTTTCTGTTTTGATGTAGGGTTCTACAGATTGAATCTATCACCATAGCACTTATTTGCAGAACAGTTGGCCGGGGCTAGCTTATAACCTGTAGCTATGTGAGAGGGACAGTAACAGAATCCCCGTGGGGTTGAGCCCATGACTTCTGACTTCATGATCGTCCTGTTCTAGCCAGCTGATCGAAAGCAATTTGTCAGTGGGAACACCCCCCACAGGGAATGCTCCCATAGGCCATGATTAAACCCACCTCTGTCTTCGCTCTACCCTGAGTTTAGTCTGTGGAGAGAACTCCTCTGAGCTGCTTCAGCACCAGTTTGCTTTCACTCAGCCTGGTGTAAGCATACCCATAATTAACACTGGTAGATGTGCAGAAATGCAGGAATGCCACGTTTTCTAAGCTACGCAGCCTCATTAAGAAAGTAAAACGTTTGTGAATCTCCTGCAGGTTTTCTCCCTCTGGGTTGTGGAGGTTCTCTGGCTGTCAGCACAGCACTCTGGGCCAGGAAAGTTCAGAGAATTACTTCAATAATATGACAGCCTCGTCCATTTAAAATGGAATTCAATGCCAGCTTCCCTCAGAGGCATTCATTGAAATTCTGTGCATGAGCTGTTCCTGTAGTCACTTAACAATGTCTCTCATGTTTGCCCTGATTTGAAAAAAAAAAAAAAAAAAATGAGAGAAAGAAAACTAGCTTTGTAGTTGCAATAACATGGATCCGGATGGTCTAATTACAATGAAGAGGCCCCAAGCTTGCAGTAAGAGGGTGGTTCATCTGATGTGTACGGACGGCCCCGGGAAAATGACCCATGCATGGACATTCTCGGGGGACACTAAAGAGGCTTCTAAGAATTACACTCTGTGCAGCAAGCAAGCTAATGAGCAAAAGAGAAAGCAGAAAGGAAACCACTGCTTCAGGAAGCGTAGTCCCACTTACGTCTGGTGACAGCGTTCCTGCAGTTCATTAGGACCGACTGGGCTTCCCTGGGGTGGGCGTGGCCTCCCACGCTCATTCTGCATCTTGTTCGTAAGGAATGAAAACCACTGAATAATAAATTGCGAGGAAGAGAAAGAGGATGGAGACCGAGATGGCTGGTAAATCAGATGAAGGCAGACACTTACCCAAAGATGAAAGAAGTCGAAATGAACTTCAACAGCGAAAAAAAAAAAGGGCAGTTTTTTTATACCCCTCTTTTTTCATTTTTTGGACAGTTTTATGATATTTTATTTCATATATAAGAACAGTATCTTCTTATGATGTCCAAGGAAGATATTTTTATCCTGTATCTTAATCTTTGGACATGTTTGAGGAAAAAAAAAAAGTCTTTGGATCCAGTCTATACTGCTTTCTTCTTTTAAAAGTTCTACATGGGGTTTTAGGGCACATAAATTAGGAAGTTGACATAAAGGCAAAATGCTTCAAAAGATACACGCCTTGCCTTTCAAAGGTGACCCCTCTTAACCTACACTGTCGCATCAGGGAGTCATCACCTGGAGGAGAAGCAAGACAGTGTCTGCAAAGACCAGGGGAATCAAGAGGACTGTGTGACCCTGGACCCCGAGGGAGGCCCAGTGCCAGTGGTACTGTCAAGGGCACCTTCCACTCTACCTGAGATGGGCACCAAGCATCCAGTACCCCAGACCTACTCCTCTGAAGCATAAGGAGGTCGTCCTCTTTCAGAAAACCAGAGAGATATCATGATCCCAGAGGACACATCTGTTCTCTCCACTCATGGCTAGCCACCTTGAACATCAAGGTGGTTCAGATAGATGAAGCCAGAAGGGACCCCTGTCTTTAAAAAGTGCCCTTTTAATGAAAGAAAACTTGGGAACAATTCATAGTGTTCATAGAATTAGAACAATCATGAGAGCAGCCTCTAAACTCCCAAAGTACAGCTGCCTCTGAGTGGCTGTAAAACAGGAGACCCAGGTTCAATCCCTGGGCTGGGAAGATCTCCTCGAGCAGGGACAGGCTACCCACTCCAGTATTCTTGCCTGGAGAATTCCATGGACAGAGGAGCCTGGTGGGCTATAGCCCATGGGGTCACAAAGAGTCGGACACAGCTGAGCGACTAACACTTTTCATCTGACATCCTAGAGTTTCTGTATATCTTCTCTTACCAACTTTCAAATACTATAGATACTTTTATTTCCAAGGGTCACATGACTTTCTTAGCCACAGCTAGCTGCCTGATACAGTCAAGTAACAGAACTGGTGTTATATTTAATGAGCAAATAAGTTTTTCTTAATGCTTTTTTCTTTTTTTCTAAAATATTTATTTGGCTGTGTCAGGTCTTGGTTTTAGCACGTGGGCCCTAATTCCCTGACCAGGGATTGAACCCTGGCCCCCTGCACTGGAAGTGGGGAGACTTAGCCACTGCACCAACAGGGAAGTCCCAAGTTATTTTTATCTTATATTTTGAGAGCATTTTGAGAAAACAATCCATAGTAAATGTACAGAATCTTTGAAGATTGTGAGGAGAGGCATTCTTTGAAATGGACCTAGTAAATGAAAATTGTAGTTTCCACTGATCATTAGGAACTAATTCCTTCATTAGGAACCAATGAAGTAAATGAAGGGACTAGAATCCATTTGACTTACCCCCCACCCAGCTCCAACCTGACCACTTGTCTGGTATCCCATTATCTGAGTGACCAATCTTTTAAATAATTATTGAGTGGTCTGAGTTGATTTTGTCAGGGCAACTATGCTTTACCTTTGATTTTTCTTTCTTTGATACCAGCAAGACCGTGTTCAACAGACTATGGATCATAACTCTCATCCTCTTAATGGTTTTAACTATTGAGAAAACAATTAATGCAATGAATGGCCACTGAGTAGCCACCATGCTAAGGAAATTATGTTAATATGTGAGCGTTGGAAGAATGTGCAATAAATAGTTCTAAAATTTAGGGAGCAAAAACAGGGATGCTCAAGCCAGAAAACCTCAACCTAAGTTCTAGCCAAATGTCTGGGTCATAGTTGTGTCTTTTGTAAAAGGAGTTTAATAGCACTGACTACCTCCCAGGATTGTTGTGACAATAAAGTGTAAGTGCTTAATTTACTGCCTGGATCAGAGTAAGCGATCAAACCAATATAGCTAATTAGCCAGTTATGATGGAGAATCTTTAAAGAAGAAAAAAAAAGTAAAAGAATCCATAGGAAACCAAGAAACAGAACCAGGCAGATATTATTAATAGAAAGTAGTATGTGGGATGCATGAAACTATAAAAATTTAGCAAAGGCAGAAGCCAGTCCTGGATAAGCATTTTTCTTTTTCATATTCTTCACCAGCTATGTCACAGCTGAACTACTGTAATTCTATCTCAAAACCATGTACAGAGAACAGAATCTGAATTCAGAACCAGCTACCCTGGTTCCTTAGAAGCCCTGTGTGTATTGGTTCACACAAGAGAAGTCATATTTTCTATTAAGCAGGTTATTAACTTTAATCATTTGAAAAGACATTGTACCACATCAAGAATACTTACACACAATAGAAAATTGCGCTGCTTAGGTGGCTTGGGAAGGTGTTGAGAATTGCGTAGCTTCTTACTTTGCTCTGTAGATGCTGAGTTGGCCAAAAAGTTCATCCTGTAAGATGATACAGAAAAACTCAAGCGAACTTTCTGGCCAATCCAATATGTGCCCAATATTTGTAGTTAAGATACACCTTCCTCACCTTCAACCTTCATAACCAACAATAGCCAGGGAATCAAACACCTAAAAACACAGGTCGTGACTTTGTCATTCATTCTTGTCCAAAATGTTGGCCCCACAGCAATGTATTTACAAATAAGAGTTGAAATAACATCTGTATCAGTCATGCAATTTTTAATTCCTAAATTGTAATTCCAATTTACATTCTGATTTTTCATAAATAGGCTACATCAAGCAAAATGTTTCTTTGACAGACTATTAATGATTACCCTTGGGCTACAAAGAGTATTCAGTAACTGCCATATTTTATTGAAAACAATGTTAAAGTTCAGATCTGTAAGATCCAGACATTTATTCTTTTACTGGTCAGGAGGCATTTGTCCATTCCTGACCTTTTTACCTTCAGAAAATAAATGACGCATGTGACATGAAAATTGAATTAACCTCAACTGAAAAAGGAATAATACAAATAGCTAATGTCTTTACGATCGCCCTAGCAAGCCTCCAGGGCAGCTACTGTTGCTGTTTCTGTTTTGTACGATGCATTCTATCTGGCTAATCCTCAATAAATATGAAAACCAGATCATTTCACAGCTAAGAACTGACAAACGGGAACAGGCTTCTCATTTGAGTAGATGAGATAAGCAGGCTGCCACCAGCCGGTTCCACCATCTTCGCCTTCAGGCGAGCTGTGTCCCAGGCAGACCCTGTTAGTTCACACTGAGGTCACTGCTATCACATTTCTGTTTGTCTATTCCTAGACCGGAGCTCAGATTCACATTCCACACAGCCTCCTGTCTCAAGGACCCATTCTACCGCCTACCTTCTGTAGCATCACTTAAAGCAGTGGGGCCCTCCGATTAAACCATTCCAGGTGTGAATTTCTTGCCTGGAGAGCGAACTGAGAAATGAATGGGGTTCATGAATATAAATTGGACTTTCCTTAACTTTTCATTTAGAAATTGTATGGCGTGATTCACTCCCCGCATAAATCTTTATTTGCCTTAAGTGTGTTGACTCTGGGAATCCTGGTGCAGAGCTGGTAGCCCATTGCTCTGCGTGACTGGATGTTGAAGTTCACAAATCAGGCAGAAGTGTCTTGGGGAGGGCGACACCACGGCAGTGTCCCCACACCCGTGGGCTCGGCGAAGATGAACTGCATCCCCCTCCCACCGCAGCCCAGGCCTGCACCTTTACTGGGATGAGGCCACCCGACCTCCTCATTCTTTTTCTCTCCTTGAATATTATCTGATAGCTACTTCCTCTTCCTACCAAGACATTCTGCTTTCTGTATGTCTTAGCAGCTCTATTATCATCAGACTGATTTTTCCCTTCACCCCAATTTTGGTTTATAGAGCTGATATAATAAATGAATCTTTAATAGGCCATCTCAATTTACTTTTGAACAGACGCTGTGAAACAGAGTCATTCTGAAGATGACTTGGGACAGGCTGGAAGGATTCAATAAGCAAATGTATGCTCTTTAGACGTGAGGCCACCTGACCTCTCCTGCCCTCTCCCCTCCCCTTCCTCCTATCCTGCAATAGTACCCCCAAGACCAACAGGGCTTCACCATAAGATCCAAGTATAAATCTGATTTTTTTTAAAGACATTTCTCTCATTTTCAACCTATACTTTGACTGTTCAGCCAGAAATAACCACCATTACGCAGATCTGAAAGTGTGCTCACATTGCTTGCTCTTTGCTATAGAAATAGGACATGGTAAGGAAGGCTGTGATCATGAATTTTCTACAGTCATGCCAAGTTTTTTTTTTTTTTAACATATATAACAATAATCCTTGCTACAGTGAATTTGATATGGCTAGTAGTAACGTCCTAGTAATAATAAAACAGCAACAATTTTTTTTTTTCAGGGCCAATGGGTATAAGAATAAAAGGGGGAAATCCTAGAGAACAGATTTTTGCAATGAATGTTAAAAGAAATTTCTCCCTGCATATGAGGCATTGTGGGAGGTAGGGAGGACCGTGAGGTGGCCTTAAGTCACATTTCTTGTTCCCAAGTCTGATGATTTTTTCATATTGTATCAACTTCAAACACTTTGCCATATTTATAAACCCTCTGGGCCGAGGTTATTGACATCCAGTAGACCTCAGAGCACATGTAAGGGAGGCTTTGACTGTGTACCCATGAACTCAGAATAACTGCAGGAAAGACAGCCATGACCCTTAATTACACTCTTAGTATGTGGTGTCTATAGTAGAATTTAAAATAACCTAGTAAGTAAAACCACTATTAAAATGGAGTGAGGAGAGTGATGTGAACATTTTTAAAAATGGGACACATAAAAGAAGGTCAGAGGATGGTTTCCAGATTACGCCCTGGGTCCACTCACTGATGGGTGCAGGCACCATTCCAGCCTCCTGACCCCGAGTTTGCTCTTTCGAGTGTTCCTGACTTCGCTTCATTTTCATCTCATTTGACGAACAGAGCTGATCTCCTAACTTAGTGGCTGTTTGCAAGATACACTTCCGCAGTATTTCTAAGGTGAATGAAAACATTTTTGGCTGAACACAGGATTGCCAAGTGTTGTCTATTGTAAAGACGCTAATGTAGTTTCATCCTTTCTCAATTGAAACTCTCACATGCACTCAAAAGAAAGGCTATTTATAAACAATGGATACTGATTAGGAATTTTTTACCCTTTGTTTCAATTTTTAAAATCTGATTGTAAAACTTAGTGTTCGCATCAAGAAAATGTAAAGCCTGTCTCCCAGAGAACTGTATTAAGACAGCAGTTGGCCTGATTTCAGTCCAATTAATAACCAGAGCTCTGGAAGGACCTTATTTTACAGCATGGAAGTGAATCGGTTTTATTTCTCTATCACCGTGTCATCGTCACCAATATCATAACTTTCTTTCCAATATTTATAAGAATAGTTGACAGACTTGCTTTAAGAATGCATTTTAAACCACATCTTGTAGTAGGGGTTAAAATAATTAGAATAAATTCTGGTCCCCTTAAAAAAGAAAGGAAAGAAACCCTACCAACTGGCCCACCAGGAAGGACACCAGCAGATACATTCTTTAAATTTTGTATTCTATATAATCTATGATACATACGTGGTCTCTTATGGGAGTGTTTTGCCAGAACGTTCTCTCGGGGGCTAGTGGTGAAACAGAATAAAAGTGGGGCATACCTGCTGTTGTTGCCTTTGTCTGAGTCAATGAATATTGAATTAGGTAGAGTTGCGAGTCTTCTTATGCACTAGGGCATGGAAAGTAGAACGTGTCCCAAGTTAATAGGCTGTTTGGTGATCTCTCTGTGAAGTGAGGTAGTGCCGGAAAGTCAGAGGGTGAGAAAATGAGTCAGTTTAATAAAGAAAAACTTGATAATTTGTGACCTCTCCCAGTATCACTGAAACCAAAGCAAAAGACAGATCTGAAAGGTAAAATTTACAGCAGTCAATCAGCATCAATAGAGGTTCCCATCTTTGTGTCATGAAAAATGTACCACTACCACAACACTAACCCTTGGATGGAAATATCAGTGAATTTTTTGGAGTCATGCCCTCATCCACTCTTGAGAAGCAAAACGTGCATAGTTAGGAAATAAGCGTTCCTAACACGGAGAGTGAAAGGTCTTCAGGTTGGCTAGTGAGGTTCTCTTACTGCATGCAATTTCATCTTCGGTCTCCTTGGTACAACCAGTTCAAAAGATGTTTCCTCTTTGCAGGTTACCAGCCAGTCTTGTCTGGTCCACAGGGGTTCCAAGGCCTCGTGGGGGTGCAGCAGCCACCTCAGAGTCAGGGCGTGATGAGCAGCCAGCAGGGAACTCCAGTGCAAAGCGTGATGGTCTCCTACCCAGCCGTGTCTAACTATCAGGTGCGTGTATGGAGCTTGGGAGACAGTGCCTGAAGAGCAGCACTTGCCAGAGTACAGCCTGTGGGTGTGCCCCGTCTCAGATGGTTGGCCAGGTGGTAGGGGGTGCTCGTGTTGATGGTTGATTTTGAGTCAAGATTATACCAGACAAATAGAAAACAGAAAATGTACATTTCTATAACACAAATGGCTTTTGAATGCCCTTCTAAGTCTGGTTCCATATAAACTTTCTATTCATGAAGGAAAATTCTTTCGAGTTCTCTTCATGAAGACCTCTGGACATTCTGTTGAAATGGTACTTAATGAGAGACAGTCCTCGTGACAAATTTTCGTTTGTTTTGATCACAGCCAAAGAAAGTTCATTTCACCACAAATTTAACTTATTAAGCTTTTTAAATGGCATCTCAGATTGATCTAAAGGGTATTTATTGGACCTGACAGTTGCATTTTCCAGACTAAACTCACATTGAGTATTTAAAGCGTCACACCCCCTTCTGTAACGTATATTCTGAAATTCACTGAGAGGGAAAGCGAAGGGTTGGTGAAGTATGTTAATCATTCCATTTAGCTGCACCAAGTACCTCTGGCCCTAGAGACCCTATCCTCAGTCTTCCTGCCTTGACCATCCTTGTTCACATTGCATCGGTCTCTACCGCCAACTCAATATGAAACGTTCTTGAAAGTTGCAAGTTGAGAGTGAGGTAGGTTCCTGGGACAAGAGCCTCTTTTTTTTATCAGTGGCTCCAGGCCACTTTGCATAAAACCAGAGAGGGAGCATGGCTTTCCAAAACAGAGAGAAATCCAGAGAGGGGGGTGGTCCACACGGCAGTCCCTGGAGAGCCAGGAAAAGGAAAGAGGCTCAAAGCTAACACTTTCCGAGCATTTACTTCTCACCAGACACGGCCCAAGTGCTGTTCCATCCTCCTGCAGCTCTTTCAGGGGCCACTTTGAAGGAGGTGTCATTATGCATGTGGGATCAGAAAATCAGAGTGGTTAAATGGTTTGCCTAGTGTGAAACAGCTGATAAAAAGCAGAGCTGGGACTCCAACCCCAAAGCGTGACTGTTTTTGATGACACAACCGTAGCTTGCGGGACACCCCAGAAGGCCCTCCTCATACAGGGACATGTCTTGTGTCTCCGCACAGGTGCCAATGACCCAGGGTTCTCAAGGACTGCCCCAGCAGTCGTACCAACAGCCACTCATGCTACCTACCCAGGCAGGCCAAGGCTCCCTCCCAGCCGCCGGGATGCCCGTGTACTGTAACGTCACACCTACGACCCCTCAGAACAACCTTAGGCTGATGGGCCCGCCCTGCCCCTCCAGCACTGTCCCCGTGGTGTCGGCCAGCTGCAGGACCAACTGTGCCAGCATGAGCAACGCCGGGTGGCAGGTCAAGTTCTGAGCACTCTGGCCATGCCCGTGTCTTCCGACACTACCGTGGCCCTTTGCAGGAGGAGGAGCCAGGTGGGCAAACTTGCTGAGGACTTAAGTATTCACTCCACACCCAAATGACTGCTGCTGGTATTCTGTAAAAAAAAAAAAAAAAGACTAATCCACACGTTAGCTGGTTAATGGTGCATATTTCCGTCATGTCCGCTAGGTATGCCTTTCTAGCTTAGCTAGTGACATGAATTCATCAAGGTAAGATTTTCTCCTACCACTGAATACCACTGTGTAGACGATACTATCCCTAATTTGGATTATTAGTTTTGTACTTTGTGTTGAGTTTGTGATGCTAAGAAGTATTTAAAAAAATTATATACTGAAATCACATTGTACCAAAGCTGTAATGGAAAAGAAAAGAATTGATGAATGGAAGGAATAATTTATATACACAATAGAGTTTTCTTTTTTTAATGGATATATACTGTATTGTAGTGTTTAAGCAAAATAAAACTATTTGACCTTATGGAGGAAGGTCATGTTTTTACCACCAGTTTCTTTCACTCTCTGTTCCCCTATGTGTTGGCTTGTGTCCCTTTTATCCCCTTCAAGCATACTTTATAAATAATGCACAGAAAAGATATTCTGGTTGTTTGTAAATGAACTAGTCTCACACTAGGAGGCAAACACTGAACCAACTGCAGTTTCTTGTCGTGAATAGCACAGGGCTGGCTCCTGGAAATGAATGACATGCGACGCATCCACTCATTGAATACACATTTTTGAAGTGTACACACCTGGCCTTGAGTTTTAGGCCCATTGAATGCATGTAGCTATACTTCACCAACTGGGAAAATCTGTAAACAGCAGCTCTATACCAAATCCTATGCCACCTCCATTCAAATTCCATCCACCACCTGGGAAACAAGGTATCTTTGCTTAGAGGGAAGTTAAAAGAGGCACAATCTAGGACTTCCCTGAGTGGCCCAGTGGTTGAGACTCCACCTGCCAATGCAGGGAACACAGGTTCAGTCCCTGGTCCAGGAAGATGCCACATGCCAGGGGGCAACTGAACCCGTAAGCCACAACTACTGAGCCTGCACGCCCTGGAGCCCGTGTGCCGGAAGAGAAGCCGCCACGATGAGAAACCTGCTCTCCGCAGCGAGAGAAAGCCTGTGCTCAGCAGCGAAGACCCAACACAGTCAGAAAGAAAGAAACCGGCCCAGTCGAACTTCACCCATTAGTTGGGTCACATAGTGTGAAATACCACAGGTATTGACAGTAAGTCAGGAACTCAAAGGTGCTAATGCTTGTCCTAATGATTTAAAACAAGGCAAAATAAAGCAAGAATTTGGTTACAAAGATGCAAAACAGTCACACACACACACGAAACACTGAAAAGGCTGTTCCTGCGTAATCTCAAAATGTTTACCTCCCTGTGGATTCTGCAGGTAAAACCGATTTATGACAACCTTTGAAAAATAACATCTGAGTATCATCTTTGGCCCTTCCAGGGGGTATTTCATGACAGACTAAAACCCCACAGCTTTCACTTTGCTATAGTAGTACAATGACTAACAGTTCTGTTAACTCTATACCTAAAAAACACTTGCCAATGAGAAGGATTTGGAAAGTATACATGGGTAATTCCCATTATTTTTCATATTACCACATTCTGTATATTAGATTTTTTCATGTCCATGTCCTTTAGCTGGTTATGGAGTTAGGCAGCCAGATGCAAACTACCTTCCAGATTCAGTTCAGTCGCTCAGTCGTGTCCGACCCCTTGTGACCCCATGAACCGCAGCACACCAGGCCTCCCTGTCCATCACCAACTCCTGGACTCCACCCAAACGCATGTCCATTGAGTTGGTGATTATTGTTCCTTAATTTTATATTAATTTTCCTTTGAAAAGGAATTTCACACATACCATCATCAGCTTCATTCCTTGTGAAGTCTGTTCCATTTCCCCACTTCTCAGTCTACTGACTTCATCATAAGTAAACCAGAACAATGAAAAATGTTCTAAGGAAAAAGGATGTTGCATTTTTAAATTGAGCCATTAAACCAATAGGTTGAGTAGCTTTAAACCAAGAGCTGCTCTGAGAAGAAGCAAAGTGTTCGCCAAATTAGTATCTTCCCTTAATGGAAGGAGGCAGCTGACCAATATGAACTCATTTTTGAAATATATCTTCCATGGAGCCCTCTGACCCTGGCAGTGATCCCAAACCCAAGGATCCAAATATAGGCTGAATGTTTTTCTTTTCATACTATTCTGAGAAATTTGAAACACTTCTTTAAGCAGTCTTAGAATTACTGGGCCTACATCATGCTAAGGGTAAAGACAGATAGATCTTTGCTGTTGTTGGCCATTCTTTTCCAAATGTATTACTCTCATATTTAGACATTTGATTTTTATTGCATAGCAAATCCCTTTACTTACTGTTTATAGCTGAGCCATCTTCCTTCCTTTCACTAAATGTTTGTATCCAGTATTACCTTATTCCTAATATCATGTTAAACTTACTTTACATTTGAATATTCGAGATGGCTGTGTAGGGAGACAGTTTTATTAGTGAAGCACTTCCAGAAATTAATTTATTGTCCGGAGAACATTCAGTTGTTTTCACACTGATTAAAATTGTATTATAATCACATTTGGAAATTGTATATATGTCTATAAACTTATATAGATACATATGCAAATATACAGTCATCTCTAATGATTCTCCATATGAAAGTAAAAGAGAACACAAGTGACTCATGCCTTCATTTATTCAGCAAACTTTTACCACATACTTGACTATATCCTAATTAGTGGCACAATTCCAAGTAAGACTACAAATAAATTTCATGCCCACAGATTTACTCTTGTAAGTTTTTTCATACATTTGGTTATCCTGTGATGGTTAGAACTAAATGTTCTACCTAGGATACCAATGAATTTCAGCCATTTTATTGTTTTAATATCATTCCCCAGCACATGGAGTAGGATAAGACAGTGTGTTACATAACATTATGGAAATGGAATTATGTAATTAATTATAAATATAGTTGGAGGCTAAGTCATAAATCACAAAACAAAATAACGGGGGTAGGGACGCGCCTGGTGGTCCATTGGTTAAGACACTGCACTTCCACCACAGGGAGCCTGGGTTCAGTCCCTGGTGGGGGAAGTAAGATCACCCGTCCCGCATGGTGCAGCCAAAATACAGGGGGGGAAAGTACGTATGAGCCAGAGCAGCTTCACGAGAAGAAGGAAGGACAAAGCAGACACAATCAGGGGAAAGAAAGTGGCAGCAGAAATGGCTTTTGCCGTCAACATAAGTGAGTACTTGGACTCGGCCTCCACTTTTGCCGGCGGTTGGCATGGGAGGACGCTTCTATGTGCCTGTCCCCCTGCTGCCTGTCTTCTGCATACACAGGCACATCCAGGACAGAGGGGCATGCCCACCCTCACCAGCACCGGGGTTCCCTCATGGGCAAACTCTTCATTCTCAGGCCAAAACAAAAAAAAAAGAACTGCACATACCTCCCCTAAAGGTGGAGTCCAGCCACATCTTGCACCCTTTAAAATGCAAGCAATATCTTACAACAGTTTTTCTAAAACATTTTCCATAGAAGACTTTTTCCTTGGGATATTTATAGTTGTTAGATTACCTGACTGTTCCCAGGACAATTATAATTGGAAGACAAGGTTAATGAAGGTCAAACAATCTTTTAAAAAGCTATCTGATTTCTGGAAACCTTTACGATGTAAGAGGGAAGCATAATTTGCATATTTTCTCAAACATATTTGAACAAAATATCCTTCTCTTCACAGAATATATCAAGAGACTAATATTATGAGGTACATATATTTTTAATTATATTAAGGCATCTGAAACCAAGAGTACAAACACAGTTATTTAATTTCTATAGATACCATATTAGGCTATTATAAAGGGTGAATTTAATAAAACTACAACCTTACTTCCAGCTGTGACATCTTTGGATAACTGCCCCTAGAGTGCATTATTTACTCCTTGAAAACATGAGCTGAAAGGTAAGCCTTGGCACCAGTATTTCTGAACTTTTCAATTCTTAATATTGAAGGACTTCATATTTCTATTTATGTCTAAATGGTAGTAACAGTCATACAGCTATGTAGATATAGTTATTCCAAATGATCTTTCAGATCTCTATGTGAGTGTAAATGAGAACAAGACTGATTTATGCATCCAAGCATTGATGCCTTCTTATTCATTTCGAGACCTTGTACCACAGTCTGTGGAGCTTGTGCCTTTAGGAACTTCGTGAGTTTTCAGAATAAATTATACCAGATAACTAACTAAAAATATAGGAAGCTAGTCATAGGTCTTTTATTTTAAATATAAGACACATTAAAATAGGATTGTGGAGAAGGAACAGGTGGCTTCTGGCTGTGGTTTTATGAGGCTTTTGACCAGGGCCCTGTTGAACAGGTGGAATTTGAGCCTGCAGACCTTAGTGTGGGTGAGCCCCAACCTAGCCAGGAGAAATGCCTAGGGAGAGAAAAAGGAAGAAAAAGATGAACTGTGGTAAGTCCCCTACATACAAATAAGTTCTGTTCTAAGAGTGCATTTTTAAGTCTAAATTGTTGGTAAGTCTAACAGTTAGCCTAGGTCCCCAACTAACATAATCGGCTGTATAGTACTGTACTATAATAGGTTTATACTACTTTTCACACAGATGACACATAAAAAAACAAAAAATAAACATTTTTAATCTTACAGTCCAGTACCTTGAAAAACACAGCAGTGCAGTACAACAGCTGGCATACAGGGGCTGGTATCAGGTGAAAAGGCAAGAAGTTGCTGATGGGAGGAGGGAGAGGAGGCGCGAGATGGCAGAGCTGAAGGATCATCAGCAACAGGAGATGGAGAGCAGACTGCAGTTTCACTCATGCCTGATGTTGATGGCATGGGTTCTGGTTCCTTGCTAGAACCAGAAGCACATTCACATCTCTGAAAGTTCACAACCTGAAGGTTTGCATGTTGGGGGCTTCCTGTATAGGTTGGCTGGAGTGGGAGGTGAAGCATAGAAAGACTGAATAAGGGGAAATTGACAGAGGGCCTGGCTGGGGTGATCTTGAAAGCCAGTCAAGAGTTAACAGGCAACCAGAGGCTCCTGAAGATTTGTGAATGAAAAGTCATGTGATCCCAGCCATGGTTCATAAAGAAGCGTGGGCCTCAAGAAGTGATGTGGATGAGACTCGTTGTTCATTCAGAAACCAGAGATGAACACAATAATAGTGATGATCTGGCACTGAGCGACAGTTACCATCAGCATTGTTGGGCTCAGTCAGAAATGAGTCCTAGCTCTTAAGTCTTAGAATTCTACTTTTATGGGCAGCAAAGCTTTAGCGCTATGTGTTTGCTTCTTCCCTCATGGATAGAAGCTTCTGTGCGTAAGCGCACTGTCTTAAGCTGCATCACAAGGCACAGCTCCTGCAACCCTTTAAGATAAATGAGACTGAAGAGAAAACTGAAACAGCACAGGAGGGCCGCCAAGTCTCCATCACGGTGTATCCTGTACCAACACCCAACATGCAGCAACATCAGAAATCAGCTGCCTAGTCGCTCTTGTCGAAAAACAAAACAGAATAAAACTGGTGAGATATGTATCCATTCTGGCTCTCAAAACGTTGTTTTGTTTGTTTGTTTGTTTTTCTGTACTTTGCCGGATGCCACTTTTTCTATATAGGACCAAAAATATTTGCTTCCTCCCCTATTATTCTGTCTAAAACCCTCTTTACTGAGAAAGTTGTTTTCATTAGGGCTTTGACATTATTTTCCAATAGTCCTCAGCTGTAGTGTCTGTTTCAAGTTCAAGTTGCCTTCTGTGAAGTTTTGCAACCTCCAATCTTCTCCTTCCAAACTAGATTTACCCCTATTACGTGTCATCAGTGGCAAGAACTTTTCACTCCTGGAACTGGGTTCTCTGCTGCTCCCAGCATTGTGCACACAGCGTGGGGGAGAGGCACCTGATACTAATCTTCCATGGAGGAAAATCACCTTCTGATTGATGTCCTAACAGAGAACCGGGTCATCTACTGGGCATGAGGCTGCTTCTGCTCAGACAATAATAACCTGCAGGTGTGCACTGAGTGCTTTGACATTCAAGTTTATTATTTGATTTGTTTTGTTTCACTGCTTTATTCCATATTCCTCTCACTGTTGTTACAGGAGGAGAGGAAGTCAGATACTGAGCAAACAGGAGGAGATGTAAATCTGAAGAGGGGTGAGCCCTGAAACCGGGATTAGATGAACAGTCAAGGAGCAAACACAGCAGGCATTCATGATACTGTGTATACCGCTGATGCACTGGCCAGACTGAATGGGCTAGAGAGCATCCTGTTGGAAAAGAGTTGCTTTTTGAATGTTCAAGGCCTCACTTCTTCAGAGTCTGGTGCAAACAGGGGATGGCGGGGGTGGCAGTGGGGGGGGGGCGGTGCTTATGTGGGGGTAAGGAAGGAAAAGATGACACAGAACATAAAGATCCTGGAATTAGAAATAGGACAGCTTACTGTGAAATTTGGTGGTGGGGGGTGGGTGGCCATGTTGTGCAGCATGTGGGGTCTTAGTTCCCCGACTAGGGATCAAACCCACACCCCTTGCACTGGAAGCACAGAGTTTTAACCACGGGGCCGCCAGGGAAGTCCCTATTGTGACGTTTTGAATCATGTTTCTTGTTAAGAGATCCAACATCCCCATAGGAATGGTCCAATAAAACAGATCTGGTTAAATGTGGGGATGAAGTAGGGCCTTATTGCTCCCTCTGTACCCCAAAGGGTTTTATTGTGTTAACAGCTTGGAAACCACTGCTGTTTGTGTTGCCATAATGCTCTCATAAGACTCCCACCTTCTTGTAACTGGATTTCTTTGCAGACAGTTTGCAGCTGCTTCTCCTGGGTTCTCCAGCAAGTAAGTCAGTAGGCATTGCTGTCTGTGCACAAATGTCACCTCCCTTTTGCATCAAATACCTCAGCTCACTGGAGAAGCAAATGGCAACCCACTCCAGTATTCTTGCCTGGAGAATCCCATGGACGGAGGAGCCTGGCGGGCTACAGTCCATGGGGTTGCAAGAGTCGGACACAACTGAGCGACTAAACCACCACCGACACCTTAGCTCATACAGGATTCACAGTTCCTTGAAGAAATGAGTGTGTGGGCCCTCCTATGGGCTTCCCTGGTGGCTCAGCAGGTAAAGAATGCACCTACAATGCAGGAGACACCAGAGACTCAGGTCTGATCTCTGGGTCGGCAAGGTCCCCCGGAGGAAGAAATGGCAGCCCACTCCAGCATTCTTACCTGGAGAATCCCAGGGACAGAAGAGCCTGGCGGGCTACAGTCCACGGGGTCGCAAACAGTCAGACACGACTAAGCACAGACACACCCTCCTATTACAGGGTGACGGGAAGAAACATCAGGTATATAGTGCCATCTGAATCATATATATCTGGCTCATGAATTGTTTCTAAGCTGATGAAAAACAGAAAAAAAAAATTTTTTTTAAGAAATGAGACAATCACCTATCTTTTTCAAGTGTTCAAAATTTGTCTCCAAGGAGGAGGCCACATTTTCCAATGAAACTCACGAGCCAATTTCATCCTTTTCAAAAGAGAGAGGACTTACTTAAAGTGCTTAATGGTAATGTAATAGAGAGCAATGGCCTGAGACTGAAAAATGTAGCAATTTGAATTGGACATTAAGAAAAATTTCACTGGAAGCAAGGGCAATTATACAATGAAATAATTTCCTAAGGGAGAAACAGTGAGACGCTGTTAAAAAGAGTTGTTTAAAAGAGTAGATTAAAAAAAAAAACACAACACTTGCAGCTGAGGCTGCTGGAAGATGGTTTTATGATTTATTGCTTTACTGTGGCCACACGCCACCCTCTCTGGAGATTTCCCAGGCTCAGCTAGCTTACCTTCCATTAACGAATGATCTGCACGGTGCCCAAGGACTATGATGTCTGTATTCTGTTTTTTATGCAAAAATGTAGACTTGTAAATGGAATACCCATGAAAGAGGCAAGAACCTAGAAGGCTCTAGTTGTTCAAAATCCACTCTGTGTCAGCATCCTAGGGTATTTTACACACACACACACACACACACACACGTATAAGTACATACATCTCTCTCCCTTTGTCCCTCTCTCTCCCCACCCCCAATCTTATTTAAACCTTCTGCAACTAACTGGTTGATCTGTTCAAACTGGTGGCCATTAGGTATTACTGGCCATGAGGATACATGACATGATTATTCCTTCACACAAACTGCTACATGTGCAGAATAGGGTAGATAAAAGCATCCTTTACCTGAGGTCAGGAGCCTTGCTTTTGAATCCTAGTTCCATGATCAAGCACCCTCAGAAACTAACGTCTGGGTCTTGCTTGTACAGTTCTCTAATCATTGCTATTCCTTTCTTTCATCATCTGTTTCCTCCCTTATCAGGATCAGTGATTTCCTAGCCAGTGTACATAGGGATTTAACACTAGTTATCAACTTACCAGCAAGGATAGGAAGAGATGGCAACTGCTGAGGGGGAGAAGGGATCCCACGGAGATTCCCAGCCAAGTGCTGGGGAGGAGCCACTTCCATGCCCTCCAAAGGTTCAGAGGGGCCTGCAGAACCAACATCCCATGGCCCTTCTATCAGAATGCCCCTATGCCACATGCCAGGGTTTCTGGTTTTCTCATCCAGAGACTATAGCATTGCAGACCTATTCAACTGAACGTTCAGTATCTCTGGAGCTCTGAAATTATGAGGTGTTTGCTGCTCAGCTGTGTCCCCTCTCCTACTGCAGAAGTTGGAAGCCTTTTTATGCACTCCCAGAGAGGCCCTCTGGCTCTCATCCTTAAGACTTGTGAATGGTCTCTGGTTCTTTGTTAGCCTCCTTGCAGGGTGAAGATACCACTTAGCAATACCTCTAGCCACCTCACCTCTCTGCTGCCCTGTAGACATTTTCTCCTAGTGCCTTTCATATGCTTGAGCTTTCATCCCTACAAGGGCATCTTCCCCAGAGTGAGGCTTCACCCCATCACCACCAGCGCAATATTCAGCAAGGCAACCACGTGCCAAGAACTCAGAATGGCATCTTATATCCACTGTTGGCACCATCTGTATTAGTTCAAGTCTCTGAAAAGCAGATGCCAAGATGGAATTAGACTTTTTAGAGACGTAGGAGGAAAACTCAGTAAGGAGAAATGTATAGGGAGCTCCAGAAAGCCATCAGAGTCATTTGACCTGATGCAAGTCTGACATCTGTGTAGGAGATAGAAAAAGGCTTAGAATTCAGAGCAATTCAAGAAAGTTGCAGGAAGACCTATAGAGAGTTCTCAAGTCAAAGTCTCTGTCAGAGACCCACACGTCTAGAAAGTGAGCCTACTTTAACATCTCTGCTGAGCTCATGAAGGTCTTGGGCAGCATGTTGGCCTTGGTGGAAAGGTAGTCATAATTTTTAGAGTCCCCACTGTCAGAGACACGAGAAGTGCATTCCCCTGGCTGCCGTACAGAGGGACCCAGCGTCCTTTCAGCTTGAGAAGTCAGCCTTCTGTATGGCTAAGTCCTCTGTATCCAGTCAGTGGATAAGAAGTGTGAGAAGGGACATATTCCTCTGCTCATGTGGATGCACTTCACTGCATGGAAAGTCTGAGAAATGTGGGCCTGGTTGGGGACCACTTAACAGCAAGAAGTCTACAGTATGAAAAAGGAAATGCAAGCCTTTGATGGACAGTGGGTCCTTCCTGCTACTGAGAATAAATAAAAGTGGAATGGAAATGTTGTTACTCTGATGGGATGAAAGATGAAAAGAGAAAGAAAAACACTATGAGAAAGGGAAACTTCCCCAGTGGTAAAGTGGCTAAGACTCCATGTTCCCAATGCAAGGGGCCTTGGGTTCCACTCAGGTTGGGGAACTAGATCCCACTTCCACAACTAAAGATCCCACATGCTGCAACAGAGATCAAAGATCCCACATGTCACAAGTGAGATCTGGCAGAGCCAAGTAAATAAATAAAAATAAACACAAACAATAACAATAACAATATTAGAAAGGAAAAATGGGGCCTAACTGTAAACAAAAAAAAATATTGTGGATGCTATGAACAACTTTGTGCCAATAAATTTGAAAAATGGATACCATATTTGCAAAATATTGACTACCAAGAATGACAAAAAGTAAATGCAAAACCTGAATAACCTAACAGATTAAAATAATTTACAGTAAAGATATTCTAACCCCGAAATACCAGTCTCAGAAATGTTTACAAGGGAGGCCCACTAAGCCATTTTATGTGTTCTAATAGATTTTTCTTAAGGCCACCCCCAAAACAGCAGATAAGTGCTAAAGCCATGAAATCAGAACAAAACAAGGAAAGAATAAAGACAGTCAAATCATAGTTCAAACTCATTCTTGAAAACAGATGCAAAATATTTAAAATTACATATTAACAAATGCAGGGCTTTCCTAGTGGTTCAGTGATAAAGAATCCTCCTGTGATGCAGGAGATGCTGGGTTCCCATTTCCTCCTCCAGGGGATCTTGCCTGGAAAACTCCATGGACAGAAGAGTCTGGTGGGCTACAGTCCACGGGGTGGCAAAGAGTCAGACACAACTGAGTGACTGAACAACACTGACAAATGCGACCCAGCAACAGGTACATGTGCGATCTCAGGAGAAGAAACCAAGCCTGCTGGCATCTTGATCTTAGGCTGGAAGGCTTCAGAACTACGAGAAAATAAAATTCTGTTGTTTAAACCGCCTCACAGGTAGTATTTTATTATGGCAGCCTAGCAGACTCGCTACATCAATTCTCCACATATTAAACAACTCAAACTTATTATAAACAATGTGTCAACCTATTCTAAAGGAATTTCAAAAGTCTATCCTAAAGTTCACATGGAACAGCAAACAGCTAAGAACATCAAATAAATATGGAAGAACAAGATGAGAATGCTGCCCAGTCAAATATCAAGGCATTTTATAAAGATACACAGTTAACATTTCATGGTTTTAGCACACCAATAAATTAGTATATCCCTTGGAATAAAATAAAGGGCCTAGACACAAAGACATCCACAAATAAAAATAATGACACACAAACAGTGGGAAAATGATACTTTATCCAATAATAGGAATGAGTTAATATGCAGTCTCTATGAAAAAATAAAATTAAATATTTTATCTCACAAAGCATAGAGAAATAACATTTAAAGTAGCTGAAAATCCTAAATGAGGTAAGTGATGGATATGTTAATTACCTTGTCAAGGAACAGTCTTTCATTATGGATACACATATCAAATCACCATGCTGATACTTTATCTTGTAGTTTTATTATTCAATTATACCTCAGTAAAGCTGAAAAATTCTAAATACAAAATACAAAGCTGTAAGATATTAGGAGACGCTACAGAAGAACATCTCATGTCCTCAGGTTATATATTGACTTTTTTAAATGAAGATACAATAATCATACCATAAAATTCAAGATGATTCTAAAGAAATGTCACCATGACAAGGTGAAAGGAAAAGCTACTGACTAAAAGATATTGTATACATTCAAAATGTATAAAGAATACGTATAAAGCTATAAAAAAAAGACATACAACCCAATGTAAAAATAAAGAACTGAACTGAATAATCAATTTACAGAAGAGTAAACCTAAATGGTTCGATACACATATTGAAATAAAGGCTCAATATAACTAGTGTTCAGGAAATAAATTTAAAATTCCATATAACATTTTACTTTCCACCACATAAGCAACAGTACATGAACCAATAACTTCAGGATGTTCAAGCTGGATTTAGAAAAGGCAGAGGAACCAAAGATCAAATTGTCAACATCTGTTGGATAATAGAAAAAGCCAGGGATTTCCAGGCATCTACTTCTGCTTCACTGACTATACTGAAAGCATGGACTGTGTGGATCACAATAAACTCTGGAAAATTTTTCAAGAAATGGGAATCCCAACCAAATTACCTGCCTCCTGAGAAATCTGTGTGCGGGTCAAGAAGAAACAGTTAGAAAGGGACATGGAACAATGGACTAGTTCCATATTGAGAAAGGAGTACGTCAAGGCTGTATATTGTCACCCTGCTTATTTAACTTATATGCAGAATACATCATGAGAAACGCTGGGCTGGAGAAAACACAAGCTGGACTCAAGATTGCTAGGAGAAATATCAATAACCTCAGATAAGCAGATGACACCACTAAGGCATAAAGTGAAGAGGAATTAAAGAACCTCTTGATGAAAGTGAAAGAGGAGAGTGAAAAAGTTGGCTTAACACGCAACATTCAGAAAACTAAGATCATGGCATACAGTCCCATCACTTCATGGCAAATAGATGGGGAAACAATGGAAACAATAACAGACTTTATTTTCTTGGGCTCCAAAATCACTGCAGATGGTAACTGCAGCCATGAAATTAAAAGACACTTACTCCTTGGAAGAAAGGCTATGACCAACTTAGAGAGCATATTAAAAAACAGAGACATTGCTTTGCCGACAAAGGTCCATCTAGTCAAAGCTATGGTAATTCCAGGAGTAATGTACAGATGTGAAAGTTGGACCATAAAGAAAGCTGAGCACCAAAGAATAGATGCTTTTGAACTGTGGTGTTGGAAAAGACTCTTGAGAGTCCCTTAGACTGCAAGGAGATCAAACCAGTCAATCCTAAAGGAAACCAACCCTGAATATTCATTGGAAGGACTGATGCTGAAGCTGAAGCCCCAGTACTTTGGCCACCAGATGTGAAGAACTGACTCATTGGAAAAGACCCTGATGCTGGGAAAGATTGAAGACAGGAGAAGGGGACAACAGAAGATGAGGTGGTTGGATGGCATCACCAGCTCAATGGACATGAGTTTGAGCAACCTCTGGGAGTTGGTGATGGACAGGGAAGCCTGGCATGCTGCAGTCCATGGGGTTGCAAAGAGTCAGAATGACTGAGCGACTGAACTGAACTGAACTGATATGAGCAACTGAACTGAACTGACATGAGCAACAATGATCAAATGTAGCAACAGTTAAATATTAGGTGAGAATGAGAAGCTCTTGTCCACAACTGGAGGTGGCGGGTGGGACTGGTATGGAAGCCAGAACAATCGCTTTGGTAAAGAAAGGAACATTATGTAGTAAAGTTGGAAATAAGTCTATCTAGCATACAACAATACAACTTGTAGGAAAACGGCCCACAGTACCCTGTGCATAGGTAAACAACAACACACAAGAATACTGCCAGTTTTTTTAAAAAAGAGAAGAATTGGGATCAGCCTGAATGCCTACTAGAATGGATGGATGCATTCATACAAAGGGGTGAGGGACGATGGTAATGATGAATGAACTATAGCTGCACATCTCAGCATGAGAAAATCTCAGAGACAAATCACTGACAGACATGAAAGGAGAAAAGAAATACTTAGAATATAATACTTAAATAAACTTGAAAACATTCAAAATAATACTGTGTACGGTTAATGAATATGGATAAAGCATAATTTTTAAATGTGCAATAAAATATGCATGTGAATAATATTAAATTTAGACTAGGCTTCATAATGGGAGGAAGAAGGTGAAGAATGGAAAGGGTATATTTATATAAGAAGCTTCAAATTGATCTGAAATATGAAATAGGAAAGCAATGTAAAAATGACACAAAAAAATAGATGGTTAAAGACCTGGCTGTTTGCAAAATAGGCTCTCTGTATTTTCCTGAAAGCTTGAGATTTCAAGGTAAACATTATTTGAAGACACACAGGGAAAGGTGTTTTGTTGTCAGTTTATCACTTTAGCTCTAAGTTTGGTGAGTCTTAGTAACTGGGAAATAGCCTACGTTTTTTTTTTTTCTTGCAGACATTACAGTGTAGTAAAGGATAAACATTTGGAAGTTTGATAGTTCATCCATGAGCATTGCTAACTTTTTTTTTTTCCTCTTAGGAGAAATGTTAATGGGTTCATCTGAATACAGCTATTTGGGTGTATGACTTTTCTGGCAGAGAAAGCAAAACTAAAGTTATATTAATCAAAGAAAAGAAGTGTGTGTGTGTGTGTGTGTGTGTGTGTGTGTGTGTGTGTGAGTGTGTGTGTGTGAGAGAGAGAGAGAGGAGGAGAGGGAGGGGGAAAAGGGGAGTGAGGGAGAAGAAGGAGGGAGAGAGATCTCAAGTTGTGGATTATTTGCCAAGATAAGTCAAATCAAATTTCTCAGAATGTTTTGGACATTTGGGTAATTTTGGTACTTTGGTGTTTGTGAAAAGTGAAATCAAAGTGATAGCCACTCTGTCATGTCCAACTCTGCAACCTTATGGACTGAAGCCCACCAGGCTCCTCTGTCCATAGAATTCTCCAGGCAAGAACACTAGAGTAGGCATCTATTCCATTCTCCAGCAGATCTTCCTAACCCAGGGATCAAACCTGGGTCTCTTGCATTACAGGCAGATTTATTACTATCTGAGTCACCAGGAAAGCTTAGTTAAGTTCAAGTAACATTTCATCCACAACAGACTGTTAGAAAATTGGGAAAAAGAGTACATCAAGGCTATATATTGTCACCCTACTTATTTAATTTATATGCAGAGTACGTCATGCAAAATGCCAGGCTGGATGAAGCACAAGCTGGAATCAAGATTGCCGGGAGAAATATCAATAACCTCAGATATGCAGATGACACCACCCTAATGACAGAAAGTGAAGAGGAACTCAAGAGCCTCTTGATGAAGGTGAAAGAGCAGCATGAAAAGCTAGCTTAAAACTCAACATTCAAACAAGTATGATCATGGCATCTGGTCCCATCACTTCATGGCAAACAGGTAGGGATATAATGGAAACAGTGACAGACTTTATTTTCTTGGGCTCCAAGATCACTGTGGATAGTGACTGCAGCCATGAAATTAAAAGACGCTTGTTCCTTGGAAGAAAAGCTATGGCCAACCTAGACAGAATAGTAAAAAGCAGACACATTACTTGACAACAAAGATCTGTATAGTCAAAGCTACGGTTTGCCCAGTAGTCATGTATGGATGTGAGAGTTGGACCATAAAGAAGGCTGAGCGCCAAGAATTGATGCTTTCAAACTGTGATGCTGGAGAAGACTCTTGAGAGTCCTTTGGATTGCAAGGAGATCAAACCAGTCAATCCTAAAAGAAATCAACCCTGAATATTCATTGGAAGGACTGATGCTGAAGCTGAGGCTCCAATATTTTGACTAACTAAGGTGAAGAGTAGACTCATTAGAAAAGACCCTGATGCTGGGAAAGACTGAAGGCAGGAGGAAAAGAGGGCAATAGAGGATGAGACTGGTTGGATGGCATCATCAACTCAATGGACATGAGTTTGAGCAAACTTGGGGAGAGAGTGAAGTACAGGGAAGTCTGGCATGCTGCAGTCCATGGGGGTCACACAGAGTCAAACACAACTGAGCGAATGAACAACAAAACTTCTATGACAGCTGTAAAAAACACTGACAATACACTCATTGAATGCCAATACTATAGGCTAAGAGAAACAATAGATTAACCATATTTAGGATTTTCTAGAAATATGAGGTCCTGATTGACTTTCCTGACACACCCACATGTCTACTAGAGAAGCTGAATTGAAGGCCCTGGGTAATTTCTACAACTGCAGGCAAGTTAATAAAAGTTTGTGGCTCGAGTGTTCTCATCTCAGAAAGGTATTCTTAAGCTTAAAAACTGTTTATTCTTCTCCTTTCCATGAGATTTTACACATCACTGTAACAGGAGGAAATCAGTGAATTGTGATCTCTTGCATCTAACAAGACGGCAGAGAGCATTTAAAGTTAGCAGAGGCCCCCGAGGGTGACTTTTGAAAGCTCACAGTGAGAGTGTCAGGAGCAGAATCCAGATGTTCTAGCTTTCATCTTAGTAGTTATTCATTCTAAAATGAATTTACTTCATTATTTTTCCCCTGATGGAAAAAAAATAACATCATCAGTCTCCACATTTTTTATTCACAATGCCCAAATTAAATTTTAAAAAGGCACACAAGAATAATTTTTTAAAAAAAGAATAATCAGAGGGACTTCCCTGGTGGTCTGGAGGCTGACTCTGCGCTCTCAATGCAGGGGCCCAGGTTCAATCCTCCGTCAGGAAACTAGACCCCCGCATGCCACAACTAAGAGTTTGCATGCTGCAACTAAAGCTCCTGTATGCCACAACTAAGACCCAGTAGAGCCAAATAAATAAATAGATTTTAAAAAAGAATCATCAGATAGAAGCAAATGCAAAGATAAATAAGATACAGAACTGCATCAGTTCAGCTCAGTCACTCAGTTGTGTCCGACTCTTTTCCTTGGACTGCAGCACGTCAGTCCTCCCTGTCCATCACCAACTCCTGAAGTTTGCTCAAACTCATGTCCATCGAGTTGGTGACACCATCCAACCATCTCATCTTCTGTTGTCCCCTTCTCCTGTCTTCAGTCTTTCCCAGCATCAGGGTCTTTTCCATGAGTCAATTCTTCACATCAGGTGGCCAAAGTATTGGGGCTTCAACTTCAGCATCAGTCCTTCCAATGAATATTCAGGGTTGGTTTCCTTTAGGATTGACTGGTTTGATCTCCTTGCAGTCCAAGGGACTCTCAAGAGTCTTCTCCAACACAACAGTTCAAAAGCATTAGTTCTTTGGCACTCAGATTTTTTTATAGTCCAACTCTCACATCCATACATGACTACTGGAAAAACCATAGCTTTGCCTAGAAGGACCTTTGTTGGTAAAGTTATGTCTCTGCTCTTTAATATGTTGTCTAGGTTGGTCATAGCTTTTCTTCTAAGGAGTAAGCGTCTTTTAATTTCATGGCTGCAGTGACCATCTTCAGTGATTTTGGAGCCCCAAAACATAAAGTCAGTCACTGTTTCCATGGTTTCCCATCTATTTGCTATTTGCTGGACGCCACGATCCTAGTTTTCTGAATGTTGAGTTTTAAGCCAACTTTTACACTCTCCTCTTTCACTTTTATCAAGAGGCTCTGTAGTTCTTCGTTTTCTGCCATAAGCATGGTATCATCTGCATATCTGAGGTTATTAATATTTCTCCCGGTAATCTTGATTCCAGCTTGTGCTTCATCCAGCCCAGCATTTCTCATGATGTACTCTGCATATAAGTTACATAAGCAGGATGGCAGTATACAGCCTTGACATACTCCTTTCCCAATTTGGAATCAGTCTGTTTTTTCATATATGGTTCTAATTGTTGCATCTTGACCTGTATACAGATTTCTCAGGAGGCAAGTCAGGTGGTCTGGTACTTCCGTCTCTTGAAGAATTTTCCACAGTCTGTTTTGATCCATGAAGTCAAAGGCTTTGGCATCATCAATAAATCAGAAGTAGATATTTTTCTGGAACTCTCTTGTTTCTTCTCTGATCCAATGGATGTTGGCAATTTGATCTCTGTTCCTCTGCCTTTTCTTAATCCAGCTTGAACATCTGGAAGTTCATGGTTCATGTACTGCGGAAGCCTCACTTGAGCATTTTGAGTAATTTTGAGGATTACTTTGCTAGTGTGTGAGATGAGTGCAATTGTTTGGTAGTTTGAACATTCTTTGGCATTGCCTTTCTTTGGGATTGGAATGAAAACTGACCTTTACAGAAGTACATAGGGAAGTTTACAATGGCCACATAAGGAAGTTAGAAAAAAATAGATTTTTTAAATGCTGAAAAGATGAAGAATTTCAACTGAGATGTAAAATCACAGGAACAAATCAAATGACATTCCAAAATAAAAGTGGTTATTCTGGAAAATATATACACTGCCTAATAACTGAGACTACTACATGGGTGGCGAGATATGCTGAGCAGAAGACAGAATTAGTGAACTCACGGACAGATAAGAATATATATTAAAACTAAAGCATACATGCACAAAAAGTATAGACAGGGCAGGACAGCACAGGAAATGTGTAGGATGCTGATGGCCTGACACAGTAGTCCTAGAAGAAGAGGACTGAGAGATGTAATAATTAAACTGTCAAGATTTTCCCTAACGTGCTAAAAATTATAAACCCACAGTTTCAGGAAGTTCAGCAAAACCAAAGCAAGATTAATACAAAGAAGATGACACAATGTTTTGAGTTATTTGGCTGAGCTCAGATCAGTTTGATCAGCTGCTGGGTCAATGGGACCAGAAAGCATTAGCTAGGATGGATTTTATCTGCTGCATATGCTGGCTCAGCCTCCAGTAGGTTATTCCAGTTATTCTCCAGGCAGCAAAGAGATGCCAGAAGAGGAAGAAGTTAGGCTCAGAACTGAAACCCTTCCACCTCATTCTATTGGGTTGGCCAGAAACTGTGTTCGGGTTTTCCCAAAACACTTCATGGAAAAATCTGATTGAACTCTGGCCAACCCAATAATAAGCAAAGCAAACACAAGGCCCAACCAGATTAAAGGAGGGAAGAAACAGTCTTCAACTCCGGATTAGATGAACTGCAAAGTTGCATCATATGGCATATAGATATAGAGAGGAGCGCAACTGCAGACAATTTTGTAACAATCAGTCCATTCTGAAGGAGATCAGTCCTGGGTGTTCTTTGGAAGGACTGATGCTAAAGCTGAAACTCCAATACTTTGGCCACCTCATGTGAAGAGTTGACTCAATGGAAAAGACCCTGATGCTGGGAGGGATTGAGGGCAGGAAGAGAAGGGGACAACAGAAGATGAGATGGCTGGATAACATCACCGACTCGATGGACATGAGTTTGAGTAAACTCCCGTAGTTGGTGATGGACAGGGAGGCCTGGCATGCTGCAATTCATGGGGTCACAAAGAGTTAGACACGACTGAGTGACTGAACTGAACTGAACTGAACAGATTGATACTTCTCCAGAAAACCCAGAACTCTTTGCATACACATACCATTTCTTCTAATCTGAGATTGTAGATTTTATGTAGGTTAGACTTTATGAATGAGAAAAATTGAAGAAAAAGGATGCCATGTTATCTGTTTAAGATTACAATGAGTGATGGCAGCTTCATTCTGTCTTCCAAATGCCTGTGCAAAACCAACTATTACAGGGACTTCTCCGGTGTTTCACTGGTTAAGACTCTGAGATCCCAATGCCAGGGGCCTGGGTTTGATCTCCAGTCAGGGAACGAGAGCCCCCATGCACAGTTAAGTTAAAAAAAAAAATCTATTACAAAGTTCTGTATGAGCCATTACACTGCCACCCTAAATATGTCTTAATATATGCTTTATTTGGCCCTTAAAATGTTTTCAAGGTTTTGTACGAGTTACTAGCTTTCAAGTAAAGTTCAAACTTGCACCTTCTCTGGCCCATCAGGAGAGCCACAGCACTGGGCCCCTGACGCTTCACTTTAGCAGCAGAGGAACAGAAGCTTTCCCCCAGCCTGCCTCCAGTGCCAACACTGCCTACCACCTCACCCACAGCCAGCTTCCAGCATCTAGGTTACCTTCCCGGCCTTTGGA
The DNA here is from genome assembly GCF_016772045.2 of Ovis aries. Classification (NCBI taxonomy): domain Eukaryota; kingdom Metazoa; phylum Chordata; class Mammalia; order Artiodactyla; family Bovidae; genus Ovis; species Ovis aries. Next base: position 9,795,838 of record NC_056072.1, read on the forward strand.
AGAATCAGGCTCTGTAACTTCTTGCTCTATACCAAAGGCTTGAATCTATTGTTAATTAATTTATAGCTACCAATATTAGGCTGGAAAACTAGCTTGTATATTTATCTTAGTGTAGAAGAACACAAGAACAAATTATCTTTTCAGTTTAGTTCAGTTGCTGAGTCGTGTCCAACTCTTTGCAACCCCATGAATCACAGCACACCAGGCCTCCCTGTCCATCACCATCTCCCGCAGTTCACTCAGACTCACGTCCATCGAGTCGGTGATGTCATCCAGCCATCTCATCCTGGGTCGTCCCCTTCTCCTCCTGCCCCCAATCCCTCCCAGCATCAGTCTTTTCCAATGAGTCAACTCTTTGCATGAGGTGGCCAAAGTACTGGAGCTTCAACTTTAGCATCATTCCTTCCAAGGAAATCCCAGGGTTGATCTCCTTCAGAATGGACTGGTTGGATCTCCTTGCAGTCCAAGGGACTCTCAAGAGTCTTCTCCAACACCACAATTCAAAAGCATCAATTCTTCAGTGCTCAGCTTTCTTCACAGTCCAACTCTCACATCCATACATGACCACTGGAGAAACCATAGCCTTGACTAGACAGACCTTAGTCAGCAAAGTAATGTGTCTGCTTTTGAATATTCTATCTAGGCTACTCATAACTTTTCTTCCAAGGAGTAAGCGTCTTTTAATTTCATGGCTGCAATCACCATCTGCAGTGATTGGAGCCCCCCAAAATAAAGTCTGACACTGTTTCTACTGTTTCCCATCTATTTCCCATGAAGTGATAGGACCAGAGGCCATGATCTTCATTTTCTGAATGTTGAGCTTTAAGCCAACTTCTTCACTCTCCACTTTCACTTTCATCAAGAGCCGTTTTAGTTCCTCTTCACTTTCTGCCATAAGGGTGGTGTCATCTGCATATCTGAGGTGATTGATATTTCTCCTGGCAATCTTGATTCCAGCTTGTGCTTCTTCCAGCCCAGCATTTCTCATGATGTACTCTGCAGAGAAGTTAAATAAGCAGGGTGACAATATACAGCCTTGACGTACTCCTTTTCCTATTTGGAACCAGTCTGTTGTTCCATGTCCAGTTCTAACTGTTGCTTTCTGACCTGCATACAGATTTCTCAAGAGGCAGGTTAGGCGGTCTGGTATTCCCATCTCTTTCAGAATTTTCCACAGTTTACTGTGATCCACACAGTCAAAGGCTTTGGCATAGTCAATAAAGCAGAAGTAGATGGTTTTCTGGAACTCTCTTGCCTTTTCCATGATCCAGCAGATGTTGGCAATTTGATCTCTGGTTCCTCTGCCTTTTCTAAAACCAGCTTCAACATCAGGGAGCTCACGGTTCACGTATTGCTGAAGCCTGGCTTGGAGAAATTTGAGCATTACTTTACTAGCATGTGAGATGAGTGCAATTGTGCAATAGTTGAGCATTTTTGGCATTGCCTTTCTTTGGGATTGGAATGAAACTGACTTTTCCAGTCCTGTGGCCACTGCTGAGTTTTCCAAATTTGCTGGCATATTGAGTGAAGCACTTTCGCAGCATCATCTTTCAGAATTTGAAATAGCTCAACTGGAATTCCATCACCTCCACTAGCTTTGTTCAGAGTGATGCTTTCTAAGGCCCACTTGACTTCACATTCCAGGATGTCTGGCCCTAGATGAGTGATCACACCTTCGTGATTATCCGGGTCGTGAAGATCTTTTTTGTACAGTTCTTCTGTGTATTCTTGCCACCTCTTCTTAATATCTTCTGCTTCTGTTAGGTCCAGACCATTTCTGTCCTTTATCAAGCCCATCTTTGCATGAAATGTTCCCTTGGTATCTCTAATTTTCTTGAAGAGATCTCTAGTCTTTCCCATTCTGTTCTTTTCCTCTATTTCTTTGCACTGATCACTGAGGAAGGCTTTCTTATCCTCTTCTTTCTATTCTCTGGAACTCTGCACTCAGATGCTTATATCTTTCCTTTTCTCCTTTGCTTTTCACGTCTCTTCTTTTCACAGCTATTTGTAAGGCCCCCCCAGACAGCCATTTTTTTTTTTTTTTTTTGCATTTCTTTTCCATGGGGATGGTCTTGATCCCTGTCTCCTGTACAATGTCACGAACCTCAGTCTATAGTTCATCAGGCACTCTATCTATCAGATCTAGGCCCTTAAATCTATTTCTCACTTCCACTGTATAATCATAAGGGATTTGATTTAGGTCATACCTGAATGGCCTAGCGGTTTTCCCTACTTTCTTCAATTTGAAGAAATTTCTGAATTTGGTAATAAGGAGTTCATGATCTGAGCCACAGTCAGCTCCTGGTCTTGTTTTTGTTGACTGTATAGAGCTTCTCCATCTTTGGCTGCAAAGAATATAATCAATCTGATTTTGGTGTTGACCATCTGGTGATGTCCATGTGTAGAGTCTTTTCTTGTGTTGTTGGAAGAGGGTGTTTGCTATGACCAGTGCATTTTCTTGGCAAAACTCTATTAGTCTTTGCCCTGCTTCATTCCACATTCCAAGGCCAAATTTGCCTGTTACTCCAGGTGTTTCTTGACTTGCTACTTTAGCATTCCAGTCCCCTATAATGAAAAGGACATCTTTTTTGGGTGTTAGTCCTAAAAGGTCTTGTAGGTCTTCATAGAACCGTTCAACTTCAGCTTCTTCAGCATTACTGGTTGGGGCATAAACTTGGATTACCATGATATTGAATGGTTTGCCTTGGAGGTGAACAGAGATCATTCTGTCAATTTTGAGATTGCATCCAAGTACTGCATTTCACACTCTTTTGTTGACCATGATGGCTACTCCATTTCTTCTGAGGGATTCCTGCCCACAGTAGTAGATATAATGGTCATCTGAGTTAAATTCACCCATTCCAGTCCATTTTAGTTCGCTGATTCCTAGAATGTCAATGTTCCCTCTTGCCATCTCTTGTTTGACCACTTCCAATTTGCCTTGATTCATGACCTGACATTCCAGGTTCCTATCCAATATTGCTCTTTATAGCATTGGACCTTGCTTCTATCACCACTCACATCCACAGCTGGATATTGTTTTTGCTTTGGCTCCATCCCTTAATTCTTTCTAGAGTTATTTCTCCAGTGATCTCCAGTAGCATATTGGGCACCTAATGACCTGGGGAGTTCCTCTTTCAGGATCCTATCATTTTGCCTTTTCATACTGTTCACGGGGTTCTCAAGGCAAGAATACTGAAGTGGTTTGCCATTCCCTTCTCCAGTGGACCACATTCTGTCAGACCTCTTCACCATGACCCACCTGTCTTGGGTTACCCCATGGGCATGGCTTAGTTTCATTGAGTTAGACAAGACTGTGGTCCTAGTGTGATTAGATTGACTAGTTTTCTGTGAGTATGGTTTCAGTGTGTCTGCCCTCTGATGCCCTGTTGCAACACCTACCATCTTACTTGGGTTTCTCTTACCTTGGGCGTGGGGTATCTCTTCATGGCTGCTCCAGCAAAGCACAGCCGCTGCTCCAGGAAAGCGCAGCCGCTGCTCCTTACCTTGGATTGCCCCTCCCTAATCCAAGAAGAATTAGCAATGCTTTGAGCCCTCAAGTTGGGAATCTTATAAAAATGCTTATTCTGATTCAGCAGATCTGGCTGGGGTCTAAGATTCTACATGCAATTTTAAAAAATTGAAGTAGAGTTGATTTACAATATTCAGTTAGTTTCCAGTATACAGAAAGTGATTCAGTTATACATATATATTCTTTTCCATATTCTTTTCTATACGGCTTATTACAGGATATTGAATATAGTTCCTGTGCTATCCAGTAGGACCTTGTTGCTTATCCATTTTATACATAATAGTTTGTATCTACTAAACCCAAATTCCTAATTGATCCTTCCTCTGCCCCTTCCATCACCATAAGTTTGTTTCCTATGTCTGTGAGTCTGTTTCTGTTTTGTAAATAACTTCACCTGTGTCATATTTCAGATTCCACACATAAGTGATATCATCTGATATTTGTCTTTCTATTTCTGACTTACTTCACACTTAGTATGACAATGAGATTCTGCATTTCTAATAAGCTTCCTGGTGATGCTGTGGAACCCCACTGAGCTCCACTGTCAGAGACCTGCCACTTCCAATGCTCCAGGGCAAGTTTAAGAAGCGTTGCTCTCACAAAGACAAACAGCTGGATTGTCCAGAGAGAGGGCTGTTGCAAAATGAGGGTGGGGGAAGGGAAGAAAATTTCCCAAAATGAAGGGAAAATGCTTAGGTTTAGAAAAGAGTAGTTGGGTTTTGTGAACTTGAAATCAATAAGAACCTACTTATTTCTTTAGGGAGCCAGACTCACAGGAACTCTGATCAGGTGACCAGGGATGACCCAGGGTTCTCTTTTTCTTGGGGAGGAGGGGCACACTGTGAGGTATGTGGAACTTCAGCAACCAAGGATCAAACTCATGTCCCCTGCAGTCGAAGCACAGAGTTTCAGCCACTGGACCACCAGGGAAATCCCACCCAGAGTTCTGACACAGAGGACAGCGGTAGCGAATCAGGCTTCATGGAAACACGATCTGTGCAGTCTCCAAGAAGCCCATACTTACAAGGACTTGCACTCGCTTTAAAATTCTGCTCTTGGGACTTCCCTGGTGATCCAGTGGTTAAGAATCCACTTGCCATTGCAAGGGACATGGGTTTGATCCCTAGTCTTGGAAGATCCCACATGCCACCGAGCATCTAAGCCCATGAGCTGCAACTACTGAAGCCCATGCAACAAAAGAGTAGCCCTCCAACTACTGAAGCCCAAGTGCCTAGATCCCGTGCTCTACAACTAGAGAAGCCACAGCAATGAGGAGCCCGCGTACTGCAACTAGAGAGGGCAGCTCCCGCTTGCTGCAACGAGAGAAAGCCCACACGCAATACTGAAGACCCAGCACAGCCAAAAATAAACATATACATAAATTGTTTTAACTTAAAAAATAAATAAAACTCTGCTCAATCTTGAAATTCTTAATAAATTTAAACAAGAGGTCCTGAATTTTCTTTTTTGCACTGAGCCCTACAAATTATGTAGCTATTGCTTAGTAGCACTGAGATTTCCCCCAAAAGATGCCCATTTAAGAAGCAGGGGGCAGTTGAGAATTTATCACTGAATTTGGAATTTGCGAGTAACAGATACCCACTACTACATATAAAACAAGTAAACAAGGTCCTACTGTATACCACAGGGAACTCTGTTTAACATCTTGTAATAAATCACAATGAAAAAGAATACACATATTTATATTGTTCAGTCACTCAGTCATGTCTGACTCTGCGATCCCATGGAGTGCAGCACACTAGGCTTCCCTGTCTTTCACTATCTCCCAGAGTTTACTCAAACTCATGTTCATTGAGTCACTGATGCCATCCAATCATCTTGTCCTCTGTTGCCCCCTTCTCCAATGTATAACTGAATCACTTCGTTATATACCTGAAAAACTGTAAATCAACTCTTTTTCAACAAACAATTTTTAAAAAAGAAGAAGAAGAAGCAGAGGGAAGCTATCTACCTTGGAGGCAACTCTTGAGTTCAGATAAGGAGCATTTAAGAGACAATTATAATGACTTTATCTCTAACTTTATCTCTAAACTCATCTATCCCCACACCCTCATTTCACTCAACAATTTTTGGCAGAAAAAGGGAAAAATTTTCCCCAGAAAAAGGGAATCCTCAAACATGACTGAGTTTGAATCTCTTGTCACCCAGGGAAGTATAGGCTCAGACCTCCGTCTAATTTGATATAAACAAATAATGAGACCTTTTTTAAACCCTGGATGGCGGAACAAGGAACATAACCCCTGCACATGTTTCCAACAAGCCACTGATCTGATTAAGAATTTTACAGACAGCCATGAACAGTTATAAGTATGTAAACACCTAGCCAAAAGGAGGTCGCATCATGTCAGCTGAATTGATTGACTGTTAAATGGAGGGTAGCTTGTGATTATATCTATTCAACAGACTCTGTTGTAGCCACATCATCAAAGTGGTGTTGGCATGGGCCACGAGCCAAGAAGGAGTGTGAGCTGCAATACAGGGTCTGGGCGCGCTGGTGGTGTTCATTCAAATTGGATGCTGTCAGGCCTCTTGAGTGATGAACTGAAACAGGAAGCAACTGACATTTGTTCAGATCTTTCAGGGGAAGCTGGAAGTGTGAATAAGAAGAGTTTGAAGAAGGTCTTCATTAGTGGTGAGGTGATGCATCAAAGCTTGCAGGGGAGACTTTAATGTCCAGAGATCCAAGAAAATACATGTGTCAAAGACAGAAGTGAAGCCCACGTTGATTTTATTTTTTGTCCCTTTGACATCAATCACCTTGCTCATAGAAAATTAATCTCTCAGGGTTCAGCTATCCTGTATGGTTAGAAATTAAGACACAATTGAGCCTGTCTGTATAATCTAATAGGATCAAACTGTGCTTTTTTCTTTATAAATGGAGCAGATAATCTATTGAATACCCACCATTTGAACAACTCTCTGCTTTGTGCAAGGGGCTGTGAGAGAACAGAAAGATGAATCAGCCTTGAGTCCTGCAATCAAGAGTATATTTTCCAGAGACAGGATAAGACATGGACAAAAATGAGGAAAAAGTCAGGCCATGTGAAAGATACCATGAAAAATGTTTATAGCTACTGTGAATTCTGGAGCTTGATGACTACTCGGGAAGACTGGATGGGAGGGTTAGGGGCAAGTGGTTGGATGATGACACAGCGTTCTTGCTGGGCATTAAGGTATTGGTGGTAGAATTTAACTTCTCACTGTTAATGGGGAAGGCTATTCTTGGTACAAGAAGCAATTTACAGAAAGATGTGGAGACAGTGAAGAGTGAGCATATATGAAGACTTTTAGGGAAAATTCACAACCTAGCATTCTAGAATGTGCAGTTCTGAAACACAGCATGGAATGAAGGGCTGCAATAGAGAGAAAGTCCGAATCACTTGGGTGGTACGAATGCTTTCAACTGTCTTTGTTTATTTTTGGATGTCTTCTTCCAGCTCTGAATATTCTTATGTCCATATTAATTTCACAAAGGAAGACACTGTAGAGTTTGCCATTTTTAATGAACTTTTATTGGGAAACAGTTTTAGAGTGACAAAATTATTGCAAACATAATACAGAGTTCTTGAATATGTGTTACACCCAGTGTCCTCCATGATTAATATCTTCTATGGCTATAGCACACTTATCCCAGTTAATGAAGTAGCATCGATACATTCTTATTCACTGAAGTTTACACTGTATTCCGATCTCCTTAGTTTTCACCTATCTATTTTCTGTTCCAGGATCCTGTCAGGGGTACCACATTAATTTAGGAGTCGTGTCTCCTGAGGTTCCTCTTGGTTGTAACAGTCCCTCTGTCTTGTCTTGCTTTTGATGACCTTTGCACGTTTGAAAACTGATGCTCGGGCATTTTGAGGAATATGCTTCCAGTGAGATTTTTCTGATGTCTTCCTCATAATTAGACTGGGGTTGTGGGCTTGGGGATGAGGGCACAAGGTAAAGTGTCAATTTCATCAAATTATCAAGTGCACATACAGGCGACATAACTTATTACCGTGGTGTTGACCTTTAGGGTCTGGCTGAGTAGTGTGCGTCAGGTTTATCCACAGTAAAGCTAGTCTCTCCTTTGTGGTGTTTCCATGCTCTTTCCGGAAGTTGCTGTGCTCAGCTATGCTCCGCCTCCTTGGAAGCAGAGCTTCCACAGTCGACCATATTTGTGTGAGTCTGTTTCCAGGCATGGGATTTGGTTCCACCGGTCTCTGACTCTGTTCTAGCAGTAATGCCACGCTGTTCTGATTGCTGCAGTCTTACAGTAAGCCTCCATTTCAGTGGCCACACTTCCATCTTTGCTCCTCACCAGTGTCTTGGTGCTCTGCCAAGGTTTTGTGCCTCTCCGTAAAACTTTGCAATCAGTTATCATTATCTACAAAATAGGGAGCATGTCGAATAAATAGATCATCTAAAATAGTGGAGGGATAGAAAGCCCAGAGATAAACCCATGCACCTACGGGCAACTTATTTTTGACAAGGGAGCAAAAACTTACAATGGAGAAAAGATAATCTCTTCACTAAGTGGTGCTGGGAAAACATGACAGTTATGGGTAAAAGAATGAAATTAGAACACCTCCTAACACTATACATAAAAAAAGAAACTCAAAATGGGTTAAAGACCTAAATGTAAGGCCAGAAACTCTAAAACTCTTCAAGGAAAACACAGGCAGAACACTCTGACATAAATCACAGCAAGATCCTCTATGATCCACCTCCTAGAGTAATGGGAATAAAATCAAAAATAAACAAATGAGACCTAATTAAATTTAAAAGCTTTCTGCACAGCAAAGGAAACTATAAATAAGGTGAAAAGACAACCCTTAGAATGAGAGAAAATAATAGCAAATGAAAAAACGAACAGAGCATTAGTCTCCAAAATATATAAGCAGCTCATGCAGCTCCATATCAGAAAAATAAACAACCCAATCAAAAAATGGGCAAAGACCTCAACAGACATTTCTCCAAAGAAGTCATTAGTTAGATAGCTAATAAACACATGAAAAGGTGCTACAGAGTGAAGTAAGTCAGAAGGAGAAAAACAAATACCGAAATTAATGCATAGATTAACAGAATCTAGAAAGATGATACTTAGGAACCTATCTGCAGGGCAGGAATAGAGACGCAGATACACAGAACAGACTTGTGAACACACACCAGGGATGAAAGAGAGAGTAACATGGAACCATACACATTACCATACGTAAACCAGAGAGCCAGTGGGAATTGGCTGTATGACACAGAGCTCAAACCCAGTGCTCTGTGACAACCTAGAGGGGTGAGATGGAAGGGGTGGGGGCGGGAGGGAGGTTCAAGAGAGAGGGAACACATGTATCCCTATGGCTGATGCATGTTGATGTATGGCAGAAACTGAGACGCTCTGCACTTCCCTGGTAGCTCCGGCAGAAAAGAATCTGCCTGCAACATGGGAGTTGTTTTTCAGTCTCTAAGTCATGTCCAGCTCTTTGCGATCTCATGGACTGCAGCACACCAGCCTTCCCTGTTCTTCACTGTCTCCTGGAGTTTGTTCAAACGCATGTCCATTGAATCAGTGGTGCCATCCAAATGTCTCATCCTCTGTCGCCCTCTTCTCCTCCTGCTCTCAATCCTTCCCAGCATCAGGGTCTTTTCCCATGAGCTGGCATTCTGCATCAGGTGGCCAAAGTATTGGAGCTTCAGCATCAGTCCTTCCAATGAATATTCAGGGTTGGTTTTCTTTAGGATTGACTAGTTTGATCTCCTTCCAGTCCTAGGGACTGTCAAGAAAGCATATTCTCCAGCACCACAGTTTAAAAGTATCAATTCTTCGGTGCGCAGCTTTCTTTATAGTCCAACTCACACATCCATGCATGACTACTGGAAAAACCATACTTTGGACTATACACACTTTCATCAGCAAAGTAATATCTCTGCTTTTTAATACACTGTCTAGGTTTGTCATAGCTTTTCTTCCAAGGAGCCTCTTTTAATTTGATGGCTGCAGTCACCATTGGCAGTGATTTTGGAGCCCAAGTAAATAAAATCTATTACTCTTTCCTCATCTGTTCGCCATGAAGTGATGGAACCAGATGCCATGATCTTAGTTTTTTGAAGGCTGAGTTTTAAGCCATCCTTCACTTTCCCCTTTCACCTTCATTCACTTTCCCCTTTCATCTTCATCAAGAGGCTCTTTAGTTCCTCTAGACTTTCTACATTAGAGTGATATCATTTGCATATCTGAGGTTCTTGGTATTTCTCCTGGCAATCTTGATTCCAGCTTGTGATTCATCCAGCCCAGTATTTTGCATGATGTAGTCTGTATGTAAGTTAAATAACCAGTGTGACAATGAGACTCAGGTTCAATCCCTGGATTGGGAAGATCCCCTAGAGAAGGGAATGGGGACCCACTCCAGTATTCTTGCCTGGAGAATTCCATGGACAGAGAAGCCTGGCAGGCTACAGTCCATAGGGTTGCAAAGAATCAGACATGACCGAGTGACTAACACATGGCAGAAAACCAACACAATAATGTAAGGCAATTATCCTCCAATTAACAATAAACTGAAAGAAAATAGTGGAAGCATCTGATAGTGATTTATGTCAGTGACTGGGGGCAGGGGCCTTGTTTTGCCAGTGTGATTAGGGCAGGTCTCCCTAGGAGAGGTCATTTGAGAGAACTGCATTAAGAGAAAGAGCAAGTCCTGTGGAATTCAAGGAAATAGAAATGCAATGAAGAAACTGAGGTGTGAAGGGCTCTGAATCAGGTCCAGTTTGCTTTCTTTCAGCAACTCCAAGGAGTCCAGTGTGGTCACTGTTAAGCTAGTTGGGGGAGAGTTTTAAGAGATGAAGTTGAATGAATTCAAGCATGGATTGATGAAGTGAGGATTTGAACATGAAGGTGATGATGGGCAACGGGGGACAAAACAAGACAAGTGGGGTCAGAGGGACCCCGGGCAAGTGTTTGACAGAACCTGGGCAGAGATCCTAATCAATTCAGTTCAGCCGCTCAATTGTGTCCTACTCGTTGTGACCCCATGAATCACAGCGTGCCAGGCCTCCCTGTCCATCACCAACTCCCGGAGTTTACCCAAACTCATGTCCATCGAGTCAGTGATGCTATCCAGCCATCTCATCCTCTGCTGTCCCCTTCTCCTCCTGCCCCCAATCCCTCCCAGCATCAGGGTCTTTTCCAACGAGTGAACTCTGCATGAAGTGGCCAAAGTATTGGAGTTTCAGCTTCAGCATCAGTCCTTCCAAAGAACACCCAGGACTGATCTCCTTTAGGATGGACTGGTTGGATCTCCTTGCAGTCCAAGGGACTCTCAAGAGTCTTCTCCAACACCACAGTTCAAAAGCATCAATTCTTCAGTGCTCAGCTTTCTTCACAGGCCAACTCTCACACCCATACATGACTACTGGAAAAACCATAGCCTTGACTAGACAGAACTTTGTTGGCAAAGTAATGTCTCTGCTTTTGAATATGCTATCTAGGTTGGTCAGAACTTTCCTTCCAAGGAGTAAGCGTCTTTTAATTTCATGGCTGCAATCATCATCTGCAGTGATTTTGGAGCCCCAAAAAATAAAGTCTGACACTGTTTCCACTGTTTCCCCATCTATCTCCCATGAAGTGATGGGACCAGATGCCATGATCTTCGTTTTCTGAATGTTGAGCTTTAAGCCAACTTTTTCACTCTCCTCTTTCACTTTCATCAAGAGGCTTTTAGTTCCTCTTCACTTTCTGCCATAAGGATGGTGTCATCTGTATATCTGAGGTTATTGATGTATCTCCTGGCACTCTTGATTCCAGTTTGTGCTTCTTCCAGCCCTAATACTGGACTGAAATTCACATGCAACAAATCATTTTTTGCATTGAGTTCAAAATTTTTCCCCTTCTTTTTAACCTCTGAAGCAGTTGTATAAAGGTGGGCTAGAAAAGTAAAAGAAAATGATTCAGAGAATTTTGTACTTTCCAATATGAACCAAAGTTTCCAAGAACCATAAATACCTGCCTCACTTGTAGAAGTCAGATTAAAAGGCAAAGCAGTGAGTGTCCATGGAGCCACAGACGTTCTTCATGATCTTGGATTTGCTTGTGGACAGTCCTCGTCTTAAATTTCTTACTCCTATTTTCTCCCTCCCCCACCTTCTGTCTGTCTCTGTCTTTCTCCTTTCCTCTGTCTTCCCTCTCTATTCCCCTGTTTCTCTTAAATCCAGTTCTTTCATCTATCTATCTATCATCCATCTGTATCTAATGTGATCTAATTTAAGAACCTCGAAAGATAAATTTGTTGGCACTGCAGCATTACTTTGACCCGAGAAACTGTACGTCGACAATGTAGTTATCTGCTATTCCCCAGATTCCTTCTGCCGCCTCTGTTTGTTCCTGCTGCTGTATTTCCCCTAGATCATTTGCATCATGGCCCCACCCTACAGAACACCTACCCACACCACTGCAGCCAGTTCGAATGCCATCTTCTGAACAATCACTTCTTGACAGTCAAAATGCTAGACAGGACTTTTGACCAGGGTAGTGCTGGATCTGAACTGGGCTTTGTGGAAATTACTGTGATGTGGCTATAGAATAATTTCAAGATAAAGAAGTACAAAAGGAACAGTTCAGGTTCATAAAGCTCAGAAACCATTATTTTTGAAAGCCTCTGTGCCATTTCTCCCAACTCTCTGCCATTTTACACCTTTTCCCTAGTCATGTATTGTCGGAGGCACAGGTGGTCAGTCATTTTATTTCTTAATGAGAACAAATGAGTCCTGGATGTTTGACGGGGGCTAGTTGAGTCCCCATGATGATGACAAAATCACTAGCTCGGTCTCTGGAGCTGAAAGAATACTATGTAAACAGGGCTATGAGTCACACATATTCAATTTAGGCAATTGCATTTGGACATGTGATGATTCTATCTGGAAATGGGATCAGTCAGGAAGAAAAATAGACTTTGTGAGGCTGAACAAATAAGCTGCTCACCAAAAATTGAAATTTCTAGTTTCTCCCTGAGTTCTTAGATGAAGTTGTCCATGTCTTTGAAACTCTGGAGAGTTCTTCTCATTTCTTCCTCTTGTGTCAATAAGATGTACTCTGTGTGTGTGTGTGTGTGTGTGTGTGTGTGTGTTCACCAAATGCCTACAATGATCCTGGTGTATTTGCTACAGAGCAGGAGGCATGGCAGTGTAGCTGTTGCTGCATTTATAAATCTATCCCGCAAGGCACAGGCTGCAAGACTCTCTCACTCACTCACTCCCTTTCTTCCTCCTTCCCCCCTTGATTTCTCAGTCTAAATCACAATGAACAATGATAATGAAATCTTCCTTGGCAAGCTAATTGCATTCCCTGAACCAAACAAGATAACACTAGGCTCCTTGGAACCACGAGTTAACTTACTTTATATCTTTATGTTTGTAAAAATATGATTTCTTCTTCCCCTGTTGCTCAATCACAGCTAATTGGAAATGTGCACCTCACGGCTGTTTATAAGGGCATACAGCCTTTGTTTCTGACCCAGACCATCGTCTAATGCACTTTGTTACTAAGGCAGCGATTGGAGGGCGAGTCTCTCTCTTCAGAACTGTATTCAGCAGCAGCAGCAGCAGCCGTTATCGCTGTAGTGGTAGACGTAGCTGCGGTAGTAGTTGTCACAGTAACATAGATGACTGTACTGCATGCCTGATCCATTGCTTCAGCCGTGTCCGACTTGTTGCGACCCCATGGACTGTAGCCCTCCAGACTCCTCTGTCCATGGGATTTCCCAGGCAAGAATACGGGAGTGGGTTGCCACGCCCTCTTCCAAGAGATCTTCCCAGCTCAGGATCGAACTTGAGCCTCCTGCACTGGCAGGCAGATTCTTTACCACTGAGCCACCTGGGAACCCTAAGCACTCGATATAAAGTATCTAATCTAACCATTCTTGTCATCTTACACAATAGACATTATTATCCCCATTTTGGCAATGAGGGAGTTCAGAGTTTATAGGAGAAATGACTCATAAATATTAGATCCTGAATTCAACCCTAAGTCTATTCAGATTGTCATCTTTATCCCCCTGCCATATTGCCACTCAGAACCTTTTGAAGGAGAAGCTCTGACTTCTAATATATATTCATATATTAATTATTTTTTTCAGGCAATATGATACTGAGAATGAGGATTGCTTTAGAATTTGATCACATCAGTGACACTGTCTGCACTGAACAATGGAGCATGAAAACTTGTAACATGGTGAGGAAAGAAAAACACTGAAGTTGCTAAATGGAATTTAATGAACGTATATCGATTTCTACTAAATGCAAGGTATGCACTAAACAAAGGGTGATGAATTGGACCCAACCTTTGACTTCAAGCAGAGTTGAAGAAGAGGTTCAGGCAAATAACCATAAGGTCACATTGTTAAACAGTGTTGTAATAAAGAGACATTAAAATGAATGAGGTTTGGCAGAAACCCACACAATAATAAAAGCAATTATCCTTCAATTAAAGATAAATAAATTTTAAAAAAATAAATGAGGTGATCAGGGAACCACAGACCATTTGCAAAAGTTGGAACGCTGTATTTTGAACTGCAATGTTCTAGAAAATTGTAGGTTGACAATTGCATGAAATCATGTCACCCTCTGTTTGCTACTACAATGATTTCTGTTAATGACATTAATATTACTCAACAGATACACATTGGGTGCCACTTCAATGCCTACAAACCATGGCCTCCAGAGAGAACCAAGACAGGAGAACCACACTGACTAGAACAGAATCAGCAGTTTACCACATTTTCCAGTTGATGGTCATGACCCATGACCATGAGTGCTTGAGGAACTCTGTTTTTGTTTGAGTAAATTTGACATCTCAATAGCCTGGTATTTAGAAATCTAAACTATTCATCTGCCAGTAAGATAGATAAGAGCTTGCACTATAAAAAACTGTGCTGCTTGAAACAGTGTGTCTGTTTCCCAGCAGTCTCCATAAAATCATTTTCCTCCAATACAACATATTGAAATAAGCCTGAAGCCAACCTCCTACTGGGAGACACAGCTATACTCAGAGCAGACATTTGCTCACTTTTGAACTTAGAGCTCATAACTGCTTTTTGTCAGACAATTTCAACTGTGCAGGACTTATGTGTGAACTTATGAATTTATGTGGCTGTTATGGGAATGATCCCATTCTTCTTTGTTATGCACGAACTCAGGAGGTCATGTAATCCAAACTAACTAGATTCAACGAGTGTTTGTAATTTTTTTAGCACCAAGTTAGGTGCTATGAAACGTAAAATAAGACCACTATCAAGATTCTCAAGAGTAAGTTAAGAAAAATTTTGGTAGCAGGTGGTATTAAATAGTTCCAGTTGCTCCCAATGTGAATCCTGGTGCCACTCCTCCTGGTAAAGTATTTGACAGGTTCATTATGTTCCCCCAAAGATATGCTGAAGTCCAAACTCCCAGTGCCTAAGAATGTGACCTTGTTTGGAAATAGAGTCTTTGCAAATATAAACAAATGAAGATGAGGTCCTTGGGAATACACCCTAACCCAATAGGACTAGTATCCTTAAGAAGAGGGAGGGACTTCCCTAGTGAGCCACTGGTTAAGACTTTGCCTTCAAATGCAGGGGCTGTGGGTTCTATCCCTGGTCAAGGAACTAGACCCCACATGCCTCATGGCCAAAAAAAAAAAAACCATAAAAAAACAGAAGCAACTATAATAAAGACTTTAAAAAAAAAACTAATCTACATCAAAAAAAAAAAGAGAGAGAGAGCGAGCGAGAGAAATCTTGGGACTTCCCTGGTGGTCCAGTGGCTAAGATTCCACGCTCCCAAAGCAGGGGGCCTGGGTTCAATCTCTGGTCAGGGAACTAGATCCTGCATGCCACAACTAAGAGTTTGCAGGCCACAACTGAAAGACCCCACATGCTACAGCTAAGACCCAGCACGGCCTAAATAAATAAATATTTTTAAAAAAGAAAGACAGAAAAAGAAGAGGGAAATATCACACAGAGATGTGGGGGAAATGCCATGTGAAGACAGAAGCAGAGACTGGAGTGACGCATCTGCCAGTCAAGCTATGCCAAGGATTGCCGGCCTCCTGCAGACACTGACAAAGAGGCACAGAATCCCATTCTCCCTCAGAGCCCTTAATGGAACCAACTCTACCAACACCTAGGTTTTGGACTTCTGGCCTCCAGACCTATGAGAGAATGAATTTATGTTGGTTTAAGCCACCCAGTCTGTGGTACTTTGTTATGGCATCCCTAGAAAACCAATTAAATTTAAAAATAAATAAAAACTCGGATACAATCTGAGAAAAGATGTTCATAACTGACTTGGAAGCATGCCACCTGTGATCCCTGGGAGCAATCGAATTTGAGTGTATGCGTTTAGTAGACTGTCTCCATAGAGCTGACAACAGTTCCTCCCGTCCTTGTAAACAAACGCCACTCCTCACATCAAGGGGTAGAGACAACAGTTTTACCTTTCTTTGATCAACAGAATGCAGTGGAAGTGACATTCTGGGATTTCCAAACCCAGGCCTTACGAGGACAAGCAGCTTGTGCTTCTTCCCTTTTGGAGTGCAGCCTACAGACTCTAAGGAAATCCAAACTATAGAACTAGCTGATTCGAATACCTGAAAAGAGACCAAAAACAGGAGTATTCCAGTTCTGTCTGAATTCTTAGCTGATTGGAGCCACTGAAGTAACCTCAGTCAGCATCACCAGGAACAATAGAACCACCTAGCTGAGCCCTCCCTGAATTACTGACCTACAGCCTTGCCATAGATAACAAATTGTGTTTGTTTCATTCTACCAAGTTTGGGGTGGTCTGTTAAGTGACAATGGATAACTGATACAATGCGTATGAGTGTTGGGGGCTGGAGCACAAACAGAGGTGGCCAGCTGGCTAGATTACAGAGAATTAAGACAAAAATAAGTTTGAGGAAGATGGTGAACACTAAGAAAGTGAGATTAGAAATCTAGCACTGAATGTGCAAAAGTTAATTTGCTAAAAACAAGAAACTGATTCGAGTTGATCATTTCTAGGCCAGAGCAAGTTGGGTGTAAAGAGTCCATGACTGAGGAGTAATTGGTCATCTTCAATTTTTCTTTTAAACTATTCAAAGGACTTTCTGATGCAGTTTTGTCTAAAGAGCATAAGCCAAACATGGGCCATCACTAGCTTCCCTACTTCTGTGCCCCTCAGCATAGATTTTTCTCTATTCATTTTTCTCTTCTTGGTCAAGACTCGTTTTATAGCAAAAAGTTCATTATGTCTTTTATAGATGACATAACCATTTTTAATAAATTGTCATAATTATTTAGTGCTCTCTTCTCTATATATGATGAGGACTCCAGTCTCACCCATATGATTCAGAAAATGCAAATTATAATAAGGATATTGTCCAGCTATATGGCCCACTTTTTGGTACAAAGAATGTTCAGACAAAAGTAAGAGCAACGTCACATTCCTAGGCATTTTTTGTACAATGCTTTCTACACATCCTCAACTGATTCTTCCTCTCCCTTAGTCTCGTACAGAAAGAATGAAGAAGCTGAGCCAAAGTGGAGATGATGCTGAGTTGAGGATGTGTCTGGTGGTGAAAGTAAAGCCCGATGTTATATATATATAGAACAATACTGCACAGGAACTTGCAATCAATGAGAGGCCCAATGAAGCAAGGTAAACTAGACGTGGTCAAACAGGAGATGGCAAAAGTGAACAAGATCATTCTAGGAATCAGTGAACTAAAACAGATGGAACTGGGCAATTAAATTATAGATGACCATTATATCAACTACTATGGGCAAGAATCCTTTAGAAGAAATGGAATAGCCTTCCATTATTCAACAAAACAGCCTGAAATGCAGTACTTGAGTGCAACCTAAAAAATGACAGAATGATCTCAGATTGTTTCCAAGGCAAAGCATTCAACATCACAGTAATCCAAGTCTATGTCCCAACTACTAAGCTGACGTTGAACAATTCTATGAAGGCTTCTAGAACAAACCTAAAAAAAAAAAAAAAAAAAGATGTCCTTTTCATCAAAGAAGATTGGATGCAAAAGCAGGAAGTCAAGAGACACCTAAAGTAACAGGCAAGTTTTGCCTTGGAGTACAAAATGCAGGAGGGCAAAGGCTAACAGAGTTTTTCCAAGAGAACGCACCGGACATAGCAAACACCCTCTTCCAACAACACAAGAGGCAACTCTACACATGGACATCACCAGATGGTCAATATCGAAATCAGATTGATTACACTCTTTGCAGTTGAAGATGGAGAAGCTCTATACAATCTACAAAAACAAGATCAGGAGCTGACTGTAACTCAGGTCATGAGCTCCTTATTGCAAATTCAGGCTTAAATTGAAGAAAGTACCGAAAACCTTTTCATACCATTCATGGGTTCTCAAGGCAAGAATACTGAAGAGGTTTGCCCTTCCCTTTTCCAGTGGACCACGTTTTGTCAGAACTCTCCACCACGACCCGTCCATCTTGGGTGGCCCTACAGGGCATGGCTCAGAGTTTCACTGAGTTAGACAAGGCTGTGATCCAAGTGATCAGTTTGATTAGTTTTCTATAATTGTGGTTTCCATTCTGTCTGCCCTCTGATGGATAAGGAGATAAGAGGCTTGTGGAAGCTTCCTGATGGGAGGTACTGTCTCTGGAGGAATCTGGGTCTTGCTCTTTTCGGCAGGGCCATGCTCAGTAAATCTTTAATCCAATTTTCTATTGATGGGTGGGGCTGTGTTCCCTCCCTATAGTTTGGCCTGAGGCCAAACTATGGTAGGGGTAATGGAAGTAACTTCGACCTCCTTCAAAAGGACTTATGCAGGGGCTATTGTATTCAGTCCCCCTGACCCCATGGCTTACTCCTTGGAAGAAAAGTTATGACCAACCTAGATAGCATATTCAAAAGCAGAGACATTTCTTTGCCGACTAAGGTCAGTCTAGTCAAGGCTATGGTTTTTTCCTGTGGTCATGTATGGATGTGAGAGTTGGACTGTGAAGAAGGATGAGCACCGAAGAATTGATGCTTTTCAACTGTGGTGTTGGAGAAGACTCTTGAGAGTCCCTTGGACTGCAAGGAGATCCAACCAGTCCATTCTGAAGGAGATCAGCCTTGGGATTTCTTTGGAAAGAATAATGCTGAAGCTGAAACTCCAGTACTTTGGCCACCTCATGCGAAGAGTTGATTCATTGGAAAAGACTCTGATGCTGGGAGGGATTGGGGGAAGGAGGAGAAGGGGACGACAGAGGATGAGATGGCTAGATGACATCACTGACTCGATGGACGTGAGTCTGAGTGAACTCCGGGAGTTGGTGATGGACAGCGAGGCCTGGCATGCTGCAATTCATGAGGTCGCAAAGAGTTGGACATGACTGAGTGACTGAACTGACTGACTGAACTGACCCCATGACAGGCCACTGTCAACCCACACCTCTGCTGGAGATTCCTGGACACTCACAGGCAACTCTGGCTCAGTCTCTTGTGGATGACTCCTCCTTTTTCCTGGGTCCTGGTGCACACACGGTTTTGTCTGTGCCCTCCAAGAGTCTGTTTCTCTAGTCCTGTGGAAGTTATGTAATCAATCTTGGGCTCCAAAATCCCTGCAGATGGTGACTGCAGCCATGAAATTAAAAGATGCTTGCTCTTTGGAAGAAAAGCTATGACAAACTTAAACAGCATATTAAAAAAGCAGAGACATTACTTTACCAACAAGGATTCATATAATCAAAACTATGGTTTTTCCAGTCTGACTCTGTGTGACCCCATAGATGGCAGCCCACCAGGCTCCCCCGTCCCTGGGATTCTCCAGGCAAAAACACTGGAGTGGGTTGCCATTTCCTTCTCCAATGCAGGAAAGTGCAAAGTGAAAGTGAAGTTGCTCAGTCGTGTCCAACCCTTAGCAACTCCATGGACTGCAGCCTACCAGGCTCCTCTGTCCATGGGATTTTCTAGGCAAGAGTACTGGAGTGGCTTGCCATTGCCTTCTCCAATGGTTTTTCCAGTAGTCACGTATAAATGTGAGTTGACCATAAAGAAGGCTGAGAACTGAAGAATTAATGCTTTTGAACTGTGGTGTTGGAGAAGATTCTTGAGAGTCCCTTGGACAGCAAGGAGATCAAGCCAGTCAATTCCTAAAGGAAATCAGCCCTGAATATTCATTGGAAGAAGTGATGCAGAAGCTGAAGCTCCAACACTTTGGCCACCTGATGGAAAGAACTGACTCACTGATGCTGGGAAAGATTGAAGGCAGGAGGAGAAGGGGATGACAGAGAATGAGATGGTTGGATGGCATCACCAAGTCGATGGACATGAGTGTGAGCAAGCTCGAAGAGTTGATGATGGACAGGAAAGCCTGGCATGCCACAGTCCATGGGGTCACAAAGGGTTGGACATGACTGAGTGACTGAATTGAACTAGGGAAAACCACTAGGCCATTAAGGTATGATCTAAATCAAATCCTTTACAAATAAAAAGTGGAAGTGACAATTAGATTCAAGGGATAAGATACATTAGACAGAGTATCCAAAGAACTATGGACAGAGATTTGTAACACAGGACAGGAGGCAGTGACCAAAACCATCCCAAAGAAAAAGAAATGCAGGAAGGAAAAGTGGTTATCTGAGGATGCCTCACAAACAGTCAAGGAAAGAAGAAAGGCAAAAGTCAAAGGAGAAAGAGAAAAATATAGCCAACCAAATGCAGAGTTCCAAGGAATAGCAAGAGAGATAAGAAAGCCTTCTTAAGTAAACAATGCAAAGAAATAGAGGAAAATAATAGAATGGGAAAGACTAGAGATCTCTTCAAGAACATCAGAGATACCAAGGGAACATTTCATGCAAAGATGGGCACAATAAAGGACAGAAACAGCAAGGACCTAACAGAAGCAGAAGATATTAAGAAGCAGTGGCAAGAATACACAGAAGAACCATAAGAAAAATGTCTTAAT
The DNA here is from genome assembly GCF_016772045.2 of Ovis aries. NCBI lineage: Eukaryota > Metazoa > Chordata > Mammalia > Artiodactyla > Bovidae > Ovis > Ovis aries. Next base: position 9,816,306 of record NC_056072.1, read on the forward strand.
GAGCAAGATAACCTCACTTAGAGCCATACATCCTGGAGTGTGAAGTCATGTGGGCCTTAGGAAGCATTACTATGAACAAAATTAGTGGAGGTGATTCCAGCTGAGCTATTTCAAATCTAAAAAGATGCTGTGAAAGTGTACTCAATATGCCAGTATATCTGGAAAACTCAATAGTGGCCCCAGGACTGGAAAAGCTCAGTTCTCATTCCAGTCCCAAAGAAGGGCAATGTCAAAGAATGTTCCAACTACCAAACAATTGCACTCGTCTCACATGCTAGCAAGTGAATGCTCAAAATCCTTCAAGCTTGGTTTCAACAGTATGTGAATTGAGAACTTCCAGATGTACAAGTTGGATGTAGACTAGGCAGAGGAACCAGAAATCAAACTGCCAACATCTGTTGGATCACAGGAAAAGCAAGAGAATTCCAGAAAAACATCTACTTCTACTTCACTGACTAAAGTCTTTGGCTGTGTGAATCACAACAAACTGTGGAACATTCTTAAAGAGATGGGAATACCAGACCACCTTAGTTGCCCCCTGAGAAATCTGTATACATGACAAGAAGCAACAGTTTGAACTGGACATGGAACAACAGACTGGTTCAAAATTGGGAAGGGAATACATCAAGGATGTATATTGTCATCCTGCTTGTTGAACTTATATACAGAGTACATCATGTGAAATGCTAGGCTACATGAATCACAAGCTGGAATCAAGATCTCCAGGAGAAATATCAACAACCTCAGATATGCAGATAACACCACTCTCATGGCAGAAAGCAAAGAGGAACTAGAGAGTCTCTTGATGATAGTGAAAGAGGAGAGAGGAAAAGCTGGCTTAAAACTCAACATTTAAGAAACTAAAATCATGGCATCTGGTCCCATCACTTTATGGCAAATAGATGGGAAAAAAATGGAAAGAGTGGCAGATTTTAATTTCTTGGGCTCCAAAATCACTGTGGACAGTGACTGCAGCCATAAAATTAAAGACATTTGCTCCTTGGAACAAAAGCTATGACAAACAGCGTATTAAAAAGCAGAGCCATCACTCTGCTGACAAAGGTCCTTATAGTCAAAACTATGGTTTTTCCAGCAGTCATGTACAGATGTGAGCATTGGACCATAAAGAAGGCTGAGCACCGAAAAATTGACGCTTTTGAACTGTGGTCCTGGAGTAGACTCTTGAAGGTCCCTTGGACAGCAAGAAAATCCAACCAGTCAATCCTAAACGAAACCAACCCTGAATATTCACTGGAAGAACTGATGCTGAAGCTGAAGCTCCAAAACTTTGGTCACCTGATGCGAAGAACTGAATCCTTGGAGAAGACTTTGATGCTGGGAAAGACTGAGGGCAGGAGGGGAAATGGGCAACAGCAGATGAGATGGTTGGATGGTATCACTGTCTCAAAGGATATGAGTTTGAGCAAGCTCTGGGAGATGGTAAAGGACAGGGAAGCCTAGAGTTCTGCACTCCATGGGGTCGCAAAGTGTTGGACAAGACTTAGCAACTGAGCAACAAATCTCAAACAAACATATATGACCACCTTAAGGGCAAATTCACACTGGATCTGACAGCTGAAGACAGATGCTGCCTTCTTGAGTCCTGTCTTGAAAGCTCCCATGTGCTTTCACTGTGCTTTTTCCATGCCTCTCTCCTCTAACACATCAAGTGTATATATTTTTCGCTGTAAATCTGGGAGCTCCACAAAGGCAGTCTTTCATCTTATTCATTCCTCTAATTTCAGTATTTAACTTGGGCCCCAGCCCGTACAATTGTTTGATAATATGAAATAAGAAATGAACATATCATCTGCTATCGGAATCTAAGACACTGTGATCTTGTTTGAGTCATCTAACTCCCCAATGCTTGAGTATTTCTCCACCTTTGACTGAAAAGGAGTGATTGCTACTGCTCCTGTCTACTCCATGCTGGCTTTCTGGAGTGTAATCAGTTAATCATCACAAAACACTCAGAAGATAAGGGACATGAACAATGCCAGATGGCATCAAAATCCCAAGGCATCTGGAAAAGACCTGTCAATCACTGAAAAGCCACGGAATGCAGCTTCAAGCACCAGCTATTCTGACAGCTGCAGAACCTCGTCTGTGTCATGCTGGTGTCAGGGATCCTAGGGGCTCTGCTATGATTCCTGCTGATTGATGTTCATAGCCTCCGCTCTGCTAGCACCTGTTTAGATGTATCATTGAACGGTGAACATGTAACACCACTGCATTTGGCTCTGATATTCAATTTCACATGTGTTCTTTATTTATCTGCAACAGTTGCAAACCTTTTATAGTTGTGAATCCTAACATCACAGGAATTCAAGGCTGGGACTTTCTAAGACAGGCTGACATTAGCCCTGGAATGTGGTGGTCAGTTCTTATCATGCTACTTTGGATAATCAGATGTTGGATGAAAAGCAAATACTGCTGGATGCAAACACATACACACACATAAATGCACTTTCCAAAATTTTCCTCACTTTCCAATACTTCCATTTTCCAGTATTTTCTCAAATTTGCTAGAACTGTGGATCCTCCAACCCCATGAAAGCTCCTCCCAGCTGATCCTACAAGGAGCAGAGCTGTTCCTGCCAAGCAATGCCCAAACTGAAGATCCAACAGGAAAAGGTTCAGTTGTTTTTAAGCTTTTAAGTTATAAGGTGGTTTGTTATACAGCAAGTGATTATTGATACACTTCCTTCTCCATTCCTAATTTCTACTCTTAAAGGCAGATATTTTGAACTTGTTTTGCTATTTCTTCTGGAAAATGCTTCCATATTTCTAGCTAGCATCATCGCAACACCAATTAAAGGAAACTATGCGTACTTTCTGAGGTTCATTCTTATCATCTGTAAAATGAGGTAGTAATAAAAGTTTTGTCACTAGTTGTCCGAAGGATTAACTGAGACCATTAACTTAGACACATAGTAGATAAAATGGCACACAGTAAATACTCTATGTTATACTTTTAATTTTTTAATTAGAGGAAAATCACATTTTTATGTCAATGTAGAATAGTCAAGAGGGGAGATCCATATCAGGGATAAAAATGATCAGGATCTACTTAGATTTAAAATTAGAATGATCTTGAAAACAAAGAATTATGTGCTAGGCATGGTTGAGTCAGTTCATATATGCTCTGATAGATATTTCTTGAATTTTAAAACAATGGACACTGTCTGGAAACTTCATATTACGGAAGATGACCACTAATTTATCTTATAGTGATTATAAACACATTTCTTTCTCCACTTCCCTGCTGTGGTAATGCTATAACAGGGAACAGCAAAATCTAACTCCATATTGAATCTGTTTCTTTTATTGTAGCCTTTGCTTTTCTTTGCTTTTGTTACTGTCATCACGAAAGGATGCTGTCTATAGCAGTAAGCATACATAATAGCCTGTCTGGGGAACCCTGCCCCTCTGCCTGAATATTCAACTAAAGTGCCTTTGTTCAGCTCGCAGGGAGACATTCTGACCCTGGTCACCTGTAAACGGCTGCAGGAAAAAAGAAATTAACACATCCTCTCCCCAGTGCTAGCCAAGCTGGGAGATATTTTCCAAGACATATGGCCTTTTTACTTAACCTTCTCACCTCCTCTCTCCTCTGTTCTATAAGAGAAACCTGCATCCAGACCCTGATAAGATGGTTCTCTAGGACTCCAGTCCACCATCTTCTTGGATGCCCAGCTTTTTGAATGGAGCTGCTATTCCTTGCATCAACATCTTGCCTCCAGATTACTGGCCTCTCATGTAGCAAGCAGAACAAGCTTGGGTTTGGTGACAATATCACAAATTTTGGGTTAATTTAAGCATTTACATTATAACCATTTAAAAATTTTATATCTGAGCCATATTCTACTGTTAAACATGTCCTTTGTTCATTTTCTGAAGATGATTTTTATAGCTTTATTGTGTTGCTTAATTTTCTATTGTTGTTTAGTCACCCAGTTGTGTCCGACTCTTTGCAACCCCATGGACTGTAGCCCACCAGGCTCCTCTGCCCATGGGATTTTCCAGGCAAGAATACTGGAGTGGGTTGCCATTTCCTTCTCCAGATCTTCCTGATCCAGGGCTCAAACCTGTGTCTCCTGCATTGCAGGAGGATAATCTTTACTGCTAAGCCAACAGAGAAGACCCTAATTTTCTATTACTTTGCATTAATTTGTAAACAAATGCTCTGCTTTAAGCTTTTCTCTGCTTCTTGGCTGTCCAAGTTTGCAAGTGAGTCCCTAAAAATATTCCTCAACCCGATAGCCCATGCAAAAGGCCAAGTGACAGGTGGTTCTGAATGCAGAGTAATAAGGAGTTAAATGGATTTTTTAAATTAAGATACCCTAATGTCCTTCTCTGTAGCTATGGTGTCCGGGGCTGAGGAAGCATCCCATCTACCTGAAATGGATAAGCCTGGTGGCCTCAGGACTTCCCTGGCAGTCCAGTGGTTAAGACTCTGTGCTTCCAATACAGGGGTGAGGTCTGATCCCTGGTCAGGGAACTAAGATGCCACATGCTGTGTGGCACAGCGCCTCCCCCCCCCCAAAAAAAAAAAAAGCCTAGTGGCTTCAGAAGGGGAAGAAAGCAGAGGTTCTCATCATTCACGTGTTTTCAGTTGGAAATTTCAATCACACTAGCCATGTCATGACCACACGATCCATAATTGAGCTTCTCCAGAAAGTAAACATAATTCATCATGGGGTTACAGAGGGGCTGTTACCTGGGTGTATGGATTTGGAGAATGAAGTGATGGGTCTAATGAAGTGATGGATCTTTAAACAAACTTTTCATTCTCTTTTCTGTCCCTCCACACAACACACCATCCTGGGAACCCACCTTCAGAGGCGGATGGAACTTCTCATCTCTGAGCCTTTCTAGGGCTCTGGCACGAATAACTTTTTCTTTCAAGGCTCCCCCACTGCACACTTTGAGCTCCATCAGGTATGCTGAGTCAGTATCATTTGTCCACATTCTTTCCTGCTTCTGAAATCAATTGACTTAATAGCTGTATTAAATATAGTAATAAGTTATTATTAAGCTGTATTAAGATAATAGTGTGTCTTCACTAATTCTCATATCATGTACTTTTCTTTTTCCTTTACCTATCCACATTTTTGTTCCTTTACTTCTGTTTTATTGGCACTTAATAGGGAGTGAAGTAAATGCATTTGTTTACAAGTTTAAGAATTTTTCTATATCTCCTACTGATACTCTCAAACATTCTCCTGGATGAGAATCATAAGCCAAAAGTGAACCCAAGAGAAGCTGGATTTGGGGGAAAACAGTTCCTTTTGCTTTGGACCCTGGGACTGGCTTATTTGAGGGGATGTTTTAAGCTCATTGGTTAGTAAAGCTCTCAAGACTGTGGTAGAGATATCTGGGGCATCCTTTGGGAATCAGGGAGGGAGTGACTCCTAATGAAATTTCACACTGAAATCAGGCTGAGTCAGAGAAGCAAAGTAACCAAGACTTTGTTGGAGTAAAGGTCATTATCTCTTACAGGATCTGGAGTAAGTGGGTGGGAGATCTTTTATCTTTGCCACTACACTCCAACCAGGAAAACTTGTTTCCCAAGAAGGAAAAAACCTCAGTAGGCTTTCGTGAAGCTGAAGTGCAAACATAATCTTTATATAGATCTCTGAGAGATGACAGAAGACACGCAGAAGCCTCTATCACTGTCCACGGGACACTTTCAAGGGTTCCACAGGGGCAAGAGATAGATGGGCCCTAGGCCAAGCATCTGGAGTCTGTCCCCTGTGGAAACATTCTCCAAGATGAAGAGGAGGAGGAGCTATGCCCTACCCAGATAAGAGACCACAGATTTCTCATTCTTGAGGTCAAGGAAAACATTCCGACTGTACATACACAGAAAGGCCCCAAACGGAAAGATGTCAACCTTCTCATATGTCTGTCTGCTAGAATCCATCCTGGCTGAGAGAAGGCCATGCACTCGTGAGAGGACCCTGAGATAAACCAATACAGACCCAGAACCAGGCAAAGCAAGATGCCTGGCCCAAGGGAACCTGGAAGAAGTGCCCCATATTAGTGATTCAAATTACTGGGAGGGTGCAACGCTCTGCGTCTGCCCATGTGTGCCTAGTCACACATACTCTTTTTCTTCTGAACAAGAACTTGTTTCATTCCTTTTTGTTCTCCTGTGGAAATTCCTCTTTTGCAAAGCTGTACGCACCAGGCCTTGTCACTGACACTGGTCCCTAACGGTCTAGTGGCTAGGACCCAGTGCTCTCAGTTGAGGCCTGACCTTTAACCCTGGGCTGGGAACCAAAATCCTGCTTTAAGCCACAAGCTTAAAGCAAGCTGGGGCCACAGGAGATCACCAACATGAGAAGTTTTTCGTTCTGAGAAGCACTCAAGGAATCCCTTCTCGCTATCTAGGTCTCCTAACACGTGGGAGTTTCTAGGTCCTGTCTTCAAGTACTGTCTTCTCACTCTGTAAGCTAGAGCAAGTTGTGGGAAATAGAGATGATATAAAAGAATACATGGCAAAAACTACCACAATATTGTAAAGTAATTCAGTTCAGTTGCTCAGTCGTGTCCGGCTCTTTGTGACCCCATGAACCGCAGCACGCCAGGCCTCCCTGTCCATCATCAACTCCCGGAGTTTACCCAAACTCATGTCCATTGAGTCAGTGATGCCATCCAACCATTTCATCCTCTGTCATCCCCTTCTCCTCCCACCCTCAATCCTTCCCAGCATCAGGGTCTTTTCAAAAGAGTTAGCTCTTCGCATCAGGTGGCCATTTCTTAGCCTCCAATTAAAATAATTAATCTTTTACAAAAAAGAATATAGATGGTATAAAAGAACTAAAGAACTTGAAACTCTTGAAATCAACTAGAGTTTAGTTAGAAAATTTCTCTTAAATTGTGAAAAAATATTTTTTCTGTCAAATTAGTGGATTGCTCCCTTTTAAATGGATGATGAAATTATTATTTTTTTAAATTTTTTTTTTTAGTTTTTATTTTTAAAATTTTAAAATCTTTAATTCTTACATGCGTTCCCAAACATGAACCCCCCTCCCACCTCCCTCCCCATAACATCTCTCTGGGTCATCCCCATGCACCAGCCCCAAGCATGCTGTATCCTACACCTGACATAGACTGGCGATTCAATTCTTACATGATAGTATACATGTTAGAATGCCATTCTCATTAAATCAGACTTTTTGTTTTCTCTTTACGTTAAGTTAGTTAACATTCAATATGCTGAGTAAACCTGAATAAACCAATTAGTCAATCTTGATTATTAAGAATCAGGTAAACAAGCCCTTTAACTCCTTGTTTTACATTTCCTTCTTCTAAACTAAAGTGAATTGTTCATCTTGAAGAAGGACATTCTTAGAATCAAAATGGTAGCAATTTCCTAAGTTCAGAATGGTGAGGGCTCTTCATCCATCTTACACAGTTTTCACAGAAAATTCCCACAGAATAAAGTGGTGGGATTTGTATGCTGTTTGCATCCTTACAGTAGTACTAGATACTCAGTGTCCTTTTACTAAAAAGGATAACAATTCCCAGGTAGTATTTTCCAGCATAAAAATCAACCTGGACACCTTATAAAAACAAGTTCTCTGAGTTCTCCCCTTCCCCTTTTTTCCCCTTCTCCTCCTCTTTATACTACTACTACTACTGTACTGGTGGCTGGGTTATAACTAAAATAAAGTCCAAAAAAGATATCTATCTATGTAAGAGCTTGCAAAAGACAGGTGGGATAGTCCTAACTGTTGTAGCCTTGGTGATAAAAATCAAGTATAGTTTTAAGACTCGACTCCTCTCTCATCCATATCCACTTCTCTGTTTGAGAAATCTCAAACTGATTTGTAAAGACAGATCAAAGAGAACGAAATGTTTTTCCATTAGGATTACTGCTTCTGAGGGCAAACAAAAGATAAACAATGAGTTAGAGGAAAAGGAAAAAAGTGGAAAAAGTAAGTATGGCATCACAGCTTCATTACTTTTTTTTTTTTTTTTACTATTTATTTATTAGGCTACATAGGGTCTTAGTTGCAGCACGTGGGATCTTTGTTGCACTGTGTGGGATCTCTGTTGCACTGTGTGGGATCTCTGTTGCACCGTGTGGGATCTTTGATTGTGGCTCATGGACTCTCTAGCTGTGGTACAAGGGCTCAGTAGTTGTGAAACAGGAGGGAAGGGGACAGGGCACAGCCTTTCAAAGAAGGACATAGCCCAAGGACACAACATCAACTAATTAGAATCAAATGGGTCCAAGATAGCAGACAAGTCAACTTCAACTAGACCTTTGGTCCTCAGCATATGCTCATTATAACACATCAGCAAGCCAAATGACATACCCAGAGGCGCCATGACAGTTCCAAGGCCAATCATCAAAGACTAAAAAGGGTCAGGGGGCAAATTCCTGGAAATCTCCATCCTTCCCCCCAAATAGTTGATAATCCTCCTACTCACTAGCTTATGATATTAACCAGCCCATAAAAGCTAACCACACCACATTTTGAGGCCACACTTGCCCTCTGCAACAGCCCACACCCTGTCTGTGGAGTGCATTTCTCTTTAAATAAATCCATTTATCTATCACTTTGTTTCTCATTGAATTCTTTATGCCATGAGACCTCAAGAACCTGAGCTTCATTGGGTTCTGAAACCAGGTGTGTGATCTCAGTTGGAAAACCATGGGTTTTGGCAGGGTTTGAGTCTCAGCCACGGGGTTTCAAGTCCCAAGCAGGATTTTGGCCAGGTTTGAGTCTCTGCACATGGGTTCAAGTCCCAATCTAAGGTGAACAATTTCAATTACAGTGCAGCATGTGGGATCTTAGTTCCCCAACCAGGGGCTGAACCCACATCCTTTGCATTGCAAGGCAGATTCTTAACCACTGGACCACCAAGGAAGTCCCTTCATTACTTTTTATAAGGCCAAGTAGTAATAATGACTTTCACCATCATCCCGATAAAAAGAAGCAACAGTATTTCCATTTTGCCCAAATCTCTCTAAGAGAGAAACCCTAATTATTGCAGAACTAAAATAAATTTAAAACTTGTGACTTTTGCTATATGCATGTTGGATCAGTTTCTTCCTTTGAATGAAGCAGATGGGAGAAATTCCACACATGGGGAAAGCATGCTTGAAAATCAAAACCCCGTGAATTTCAATCAACTGAAGTGATACAGGACACCTAAGGGGATTATCACAAAGCCTCTTGGGGATGAGAGAGGCAGGCACAAGTAGTTTTTAAAAGCTCATTTAATGCAGCCATTGTTTCAATAATGAAGCCTACAGAATTTTAAGCTGGACAGAAGTCTCTTGGCTTAAAGCTGGTGCAGGGAAGGGAGAAAGGCAGAAAATTAGTCTAAAGGAACAGGCAAGACCAGATTGTAAGTGGCCCTGAAAGCCAGTTTTAAAAGTCTACAATTTGCTTTGTAGGAAATAGATGGTGGAGGGGCAGCTTGAAGATGCAGACAAAAGAGGAGCACAGTGGGAACAGAATTCAGGAAGACAACTGCCTTAGCCTGCATAGTATTTTGAGGGGTTAACTTGAGTTTGACAATGGGGAGAGCTGGCAAAGAGAGAAGCACAAGAATGAATTCTAGATTTCTGACTTTCTACACTGGGTGGATGTTTGTACCGATAGAGAGAGGGGAGATCCTGTTTATATTTTTGAAAAGCTATTAAAGACACTGGGTAGCAGGCAATGTTAAAGCCTTTTACATACTTCTATTTAATTCTCACAAACACCTCGTAGGGAGTAGACTAATTTTATAGAAACAAGTATAGAAACTAAGGTTTATTAAGACTGATGACTTCCCTAAAGCCATCCAGTTCATAAACCCTGGATACAGAATTCAAACCCAGATTTGCCTGACTTCAAAGCAACTCTGATTTTTGCTATTCCACCAGAGACAGTGAGTCATTTTGATGGCTACATGGCAGAGGTACTTTTCCTGCTCTGTTACTTCTTCCTTCCTCCCTTCCCTCCTCCTTCCCTTCCTTCCTTTCTGCAGCAACAACTCCTAAAACCATATTGTACACGGGCAAGGTCTTTCGTCTGGACCATTTCAATAAGAAAAATCGATTTTGTTAAGTTATATTTTGCCTGTAGTGCCCACGCATTATGTACTTTCCACTCTGGCTTTTTAAAAAGCAGAGACATTACTTTGTAAACAAAGGCCCGTCTAGTCAAGGCTATGGTTTCTCTAGTAGTCATGTATGGATGTGAGTTGGTCTCTAAAGAAAGCTGAGCGCTGAAGAATCGACGCTTTTGAACTGTGATGTTGGAAGAGACTCTTGAGAGTCCCTTGGACTGCAAGGAGATCCAACCAGTTCATCCTAAAGGAGATCAGTCCTGAGTGTTCATTGGAAGGACTGATGTTGAAGCTGAAACTCGAATACTTTGGCCACCTGATGTGAAGAATTGACTCATTTGAAAAGACCCTGATGCTGGGAAAGATTGAGGGCAGGAGGAGAAGGGGATGACAGAGGATGAGATAGTTGGATGGCATCACTGACTCAATGGACATGAGTTTGGGTAAACTCCGGGAGTTGGTGATAGGCAGGGAGGCCTGGCATGCTGTGGTTCATGGGGTTTCAAAGAGTCAGACGTAGACATGACTAAGCGACTGAACTGAACTCTGGCTTTGAGGCAGGAGATAGATAGGTTCCAGGCTGAAGAGCTGGAGTCTGTCCTCTGTACACTGATACTCCACTATGAAAAGGAGGAGCTAAGCCCTGCCCAGATAAAAGGCCACATATTTCTCATTCTCAAGGTCAAGGAGACCTTCCCAACTACACATGTAGGAAGAGGCTCCTTGGAGGTCGAAAAGGGAATGACATCAATCTATCCATAGACTTCTTCACTAGATTCCATCTTGGCTGTGAGATTTCAGGCACACACGAGAGGACCCTGAGATGAACCAATACAGACTCTGAACCAGGCAAAGCAAGATGACTGATCAAAGAAAACCCAGGAAAAAAGGCCCCATAAAAGTGATTCAAACCACAAGGAGGCGACCCTCTCTGAGCCCAGCCATGCATCTATCCACATGTACCCTTTTCCTCCTAATAACACTTTACTTGTTTTCAGTTCAGTTCAGTTCAGTCGCTCAGTCATGTCCGACTCTTTGCGACCCCATGAATTGCAGCACTCCAGGCCTCCATGTCCATCACCAACTCCTGCAGTTCACTCAGACTCATGTCCATCAAGTCCATGATGCCGTCCAGCCATCTCATCCTCTGTCGTCCCCTTCTCCTCCTGCCCCCAATCCCTCCCAGCATCAGAGTCTTTTCCAATGAGTCAACTCTTTGCATGAGGTGGCCAAAGTACTGGAGTTTCAGCTTTAGCATCAGTCCTTCCAAAGAAATCTCAGGGCTGATCTCCTTCAGAATGGACTGGTTGGATCTCCTTGCAGTCCAAGGGACTCTCAAGAGTCTTCTCCAACACCACAGTTCAAAAGCATCAATTCTTCGGCACTCAGCTTTCTTCACAGTCCAACTCTCACATCCATACATGACTACTGGAAAACCATAGCCTTGACTAGACGGACCTTTGTTGGCAAAGTAATGCCTCTGCTTTTGAACATGCTATCTAGGTTCTCTCCAAGGAGTAAGCGTCTTTTAATTTCATGGCTGCATTCACCATCAGCAGTGATTTTGGAGCCCCCCAAAATAAAGTCTGACACTGTTTCTACTGTTTCCCCATCTATTTGCCATGAAGTGATGGGACCGGATGCCATGATCTTCGTTTTTTGAATGTTGAGCTTTAAGCCAACTTTTTCACTCTCCTCTTTCACTTTCATCAAGAGGCTTTTAGTTCCTCTTCACTTTCTGCCACAACGGTGATGTCATCTGCATATCTGAGGTTATTGATATTTCTCCCGGCTGTCTTGATTCCAGCTTGTGCTTCTTCCAGCCCAGCGTTTCTCATGATGTACTCTGCAAATAAGTTAAATAAGCAGGGTGACAATATACAGCCTTGACGTAATCCTTTTCCTATTTGGAACCAGTCTGTTGTTCCATGTCCAGTTCTAACTGTTGCTTCCTGACCTGCATACAGATTTCTCAAAAGGCAGGTCAGGGGGTCTGGTATTCCCATCTCTTTCAGAATTTTCCACAGTTTACTGTGATCCACACAGTCAAAGGCTTTGGCATAGTCAATAAAGCAGAAATAGATGTTTTTCTGGAACTCTCTTGCTTTTTCCATGATCCAGCGGATGTTGGCAATTTGATCTCTGGTTCCTCTGCCTTTTCTAAAACCAGCTTGAACATCTGGAAGTTCACGGTTGAAGCCTGGCTTGGAGAATTTTGAGCATTACTTTACTAGCATGTGAGATGAGTGCAATTGTGTGGTAGTTTGAGCATTCTTTGGCATTGCCTTTCTTTGGGATTGGAATGAAAACTGACCTTTTCCAGTCCTGTGGCCACTGCTGAGTTTTCCAAATTTGCTGGCATATTGACTGCAGCACTTTCACAGCACCATCTTTCAGGATTTGAAACAGCTCAACTGGAATTCCATCACCTCCACTAGCTTTGTTCGTAGTGATGCTTTCTAAGGCCCACTTGACTTCACATTCCAGGACGTATGGCTCTAAGTGAGTGATCACACCATCATGATTATCTTGGTCGTGACTTCCCATCTTTGTGGGAATGCTTTTCTGCAAAGCTGAAAGGTCACACCTTGCCACTGACCACTGGTCTAGTGGCTCGGATTCAGCGCTCTCACTCATGCAGCCTGACCTCCATCTCTGGTGGGAAACCAAAATCCTGCTTCAAGTCATTACAGGCCAAGGCCACCCATGATCAGCTTGAGAGATAACTACAATAGATAACAAATAAATAACTGTTAGCCATTATTTTTAGAAATCATAGTAGTAGCTGTATTAATAGTAAACATCCAAACACAACTGTGTTCAAGTTCATGTTTAAAATTCTACTACTTATAGCTAAAATTATGAATCTTTCTGAAGGGTAATCTTCTAGCCCATAATTGGACCTCAAAATGAGGCTTCATAACAACAAAGATAAATGACTTTGCCAGAGCCATGTGCCAGGGAAGTGACATGCACAACTCCTGAAATTTATATAAGATTGCTTCTAGGGACAGTCCAGACATAATTCACTTCCCAAGGATATCTGGCCGAGGGGATGAGGAGCCGCTGAAATCTAGTCCAAACTCCCCTCACCAAGCATCCGTCCATACTTTTTTCTAATTCACACACATCCACTGTCACACTCACACCACACATTAATGCAGATGCACCTCCACAAAGGAAGAGAGTGTGATTTTAGTGGTGACCACAGCCAGTCTGGATGCCCATGTACTGACCCTGGCTCTGCAGAATGCTGCAGTTACTAGGGTAAGTCACCCACATATGAACATTCGCGTTGTGAACTTTCACAGATGCTAATGCCCCATCACATAATTAGTATTAATTAATTAATACTTAATTGTTATGTTTAATATTATTTAATTTTAATATTTAATTTAACATTAATTTAATAATTGATAAATTAATTTATTAATGCTAATATTATTAGTATTAGTATTTGCACGCCCCATCACATAAATTAGTTCATGTGTCTGGCATATACTGTCACATGCATGCACCCTCTACAAGCAGCTGTGCTTTTGAGTACTTTACTGTAGAACAGTGTGTAGACTACAGCAGTACATCATCTTTATAGACGATAGATAGAACTTTCTAGATAGATAGAACTGAATCCAGCAAGGAACCAGAACCTGTGCCATCAACATCAGGCGTGAGTGAAATTGCAGCCTGCCCTCCATCCCCTGTTGCTGACGATCCTTCAGCTCTGCCATTTCCCACAACTTCTCCCTCCTCTCATCAGTAACTCTTCTTGCCTGTTCACTCGATGCCAGCTGCTGTACTGTCCTGCTATACTTTGCAGGGTACTGTCCTGTAAACGTGTTTTATTATTATTTTTTTATGTATTGTTTGTGTGAAAAGTAGAATAAACCCATTACAGGAGAGTACTATATAGCCTATTGTCTTAGTTGGGCATCTAGGCTCACTTTGTTGGACTTAGGAATGCGCGATCGGAACAGAACTCATTCGTATACAGGGAACTTATTGACGCTGGCCTTTAATGGTAACCCTCTAAGTCTATGGAAAAATGCATTTTCAAGTTGTGTGAAATTGAGACTATGATTAGAAATCTCTTCATTTTCTGGAAACAATTTCTCTTTTGGCAGCTTATACAGTGTTTAAGATGCAATTAAGGGGACAGGACTGAACAAGTCTCAGGGGAGGCAGAGTGAAGCATGATACTGGAGATGCCATCACAGTCCTCCTAATTATTGATATTGTTATTAATAAAAGTAATGTCACACTGTTAGGTCTGGGCTCTATCTGTAATATCTTTGCTACTATTTTCAAACTCTAAATGAATCCTGGATTGGGACTTCCCAGTGGGGGAATTTTGAGGGCTTTATCACATGTCCTGAGTGGAAAATGCTTTCATCTCATTGTTAAAAAAAAAAAAAAATCAAAGTCTGTCTGAATTCAGGTTCTCATGGCAACACATTCTGAGACTAAAAACTACACTGCAGTACTGCAAAACATCTAGAGGTGCCATTACAAAAGGGTCAGTGTTTGGCCACCAGCCAATAGAAAACAAAAAATAAACACAGCAAACAAATTCTATGCACCTGGATTGGATCCCTATGCTTCTTTACTCAGGTCTCTCTGCTGGACTTACATATGTATTCCTGAATTTCTCACCACTGCCCTCATGACCATGAGACCTCTACTCACCCACCCAGTCAGCAGGCTCCCCATTTCTTTCAAGTGCCTCTTTGAAGCTTATCAAAGCCACTTCTCTCACTGTCCCTTAAATTTTCCCTTTAAATAGCTTCTAAAGTGTAAAGTCCCTCATCTGGCTCTTTCTGGTTACTCTACAGTGGTACCTATGGATAATGGACATTTCAATGACTATTTCTGGCTTAATGATTCCCAAATGATTCACATGGCTGGTCAATCTCATCAATTCCCAAAGGACGCATCATGAAGATGATAAGAACCCTAAGAAAATGGTGAACATCCTAACTTGGATATTTCAGATGGAGATGACTTAAATGCTCTGACCTTGAAAAGTCATGCTTGTACATTTAATAGAGAAGTTCCACCCTGACCAGGGGCTCTGAACACTGTCACTAGGGTATCAGGGACTTCCACTTCTGGTAATGGCAGCCTGAGCAAATTAGACGAACTCTCTTGCTGAGAATGATTAGAACCACTAGAAATAAAGCCTGAAAGTGACTGGACTGATAACAAACCTGTGACAAATTGCCAGAACAAAAGAGCCAGGAAGGAACAAAAACTCAGATGGGTAAAACTGTCCTTTGTAGTTCCTTTTCCCCCAAGACTTCTGTTGAATTTAGAAGAAAGAGCGGGACTTAGAAGCCAGCCAGGACATCTGACAGCGTCTTGGGTTTAGAGGGGAGAACAATTGGATTCTTTTTATTGTTCCAAGCCCACCTGCAGGGATGAAAAAGCCCTCCTGAGTTTGGTGGAGGAAGGAGGCGGCTCCATGCAAGCATGCCACACACTCATACTCTTTGTACTCAAGTTCAGCAAGGCTGTATATTGTTACCCTGCTTACTTAACTTATATGCAGAGTACATCATGAGAAACGCTGGGCTGGAAGAAGCACAAACTGGAATCAAGATTGCCAGGAGAAATATCAATAACCTCAGATATGCAGATGACACCACCCTTATGGCAGAAAGTGAAGAGGAACTAAAAAGCCTCTTGATGAAAGTAAAAGTGGAGCGTGAAAAAGTCATTCAGAGAACGAAGATCATGACATCCGGTCCCATCACTTCATGGGAAATAGATAGGGAAACAGTAGAAACAGTGTCAGACTTTATTT
The DNA here is from genome assembly GCF_016772045.2 of Ovis aries. Taxonomy (NCBI): domain Eukaryota; kingdom Metazoa; phylum Chordata; class Mammalia; order Artiodactyla; family Bovidae; genus Ovis; species Ovis aries. The sequence goes on from NC_056072.1 coordinate 9,832,186, forward strand.
TGGGGGGCTCCAAAATCACTGCTGATGGTGATTGCAGCCATGAAATTAAAAGACACTTACTCGTTGGAAGGAAAATTATGACCAACCTAGATAGCATATTCCAAAGCAGAGACATTACTTTGCCAACAAAGGTCCATCTAGTCAAGTCTATGGTTTTTCCAGTAATCATGTATGGATGTGAGAGTTAGACTGTGAAGAAGGCTGAGCGCCAAAGAATTGATGCTTTTGAACTGTGGTGTTGGAGAAGACTCTTGAGAGTCCCTTGGACTGCAAGGAGATCCAACCAGTCCATTCTGAAGGAGATCAGCCCTGATATTTCTTTGGAATGACTGATGCTAAAGCTGAAACTCCAGTACTTTGACCACCTCATGCGAAGAGTTGACTCATTGGAAAAGACTCTGATGTTGGGAGGGATTGGGGGCAGGAGGAGAAGGGGACGACAGAGGATGAGATGGCTGGATGGCATCACGGACTCGATGGACATGAGTCTGAGCGAACTGCAGGAGTTGGTGATGGACATGGAGGCCTGGAGTGCTACAATTCATGGGGTCGCAAAGAGTTGGACACGACTGAGCAACTGAACTGAACTCAGCAATTTTTCATAAACACATAATGCTTTGCTGCATGCCTTTAGTTGAATTTCTGAGCATTACCGTGGTTGTTTGGGACCAATTTTTCCAACTTTTCAGATGCATTCGGGGAGAGTGGCTTTTTCTCATTCCATTGTGCCAGAAGCAAGAAGTCCCCACAGCTTTTTTTTTTTTTTTAATTACAGTTAATTTTTTTTTTTAATCTTTAATTCTTACATGCATTCCCAAACATGAACCCCCCTCCCACCTCCCCTCCCCATAACATCTCTCTGGGTCATCTCCATGCACCAGCCCCAAGCATGCTGTATCCTGCGTCAGACATAGACTGGCGATTCGATTCTTACATGATAGTATACATGTTAGAATGCCATTCTCCCAAATCATCCCACCCTCTCCCTCTCCCTTTGAGTCCAAAAGTCCGTTATACACATCTGTGTCTTTTTTCCTGTCTTGCATACAGGGTCGTCATTGCCGTCTTCCTAAATTCCATATATATGTGTTAGTATACTGTATTGGTGTTTTTCGTTCTGGCTTACTTCACCCTGTATAATCGGCTCCAGTTTCATCCATCTCATCAGAACTGATTCAAATGAATTCTTTTTAATGGCTGAGTAATACTCCATTGTGTATATGTACCACAGCTTTCTTATCCATTCATCTGCTGATGGACATCTAGGTTGTTTCCATGTCCTGGCTATTATAAACAGTGCTGCGATGAACATTGGGGTACATGTGTCTCTTTCTATTCTGGTTTCCTCGGTGTGCATGCCAAGCAGTGGGATTGCTGGGTCATACGGTAGTTCTATTTGCAATTTTTTAAGGAATCTCCACACTGTTCTCCATAGTGGCTGTACTAGTTTGCATTCCCACCAACAGTGTAGGAGGGTTCCCTTTTCTCCACACCCTCTCCAGCATTTATTGCTTGCAGATTTTTGGATCGCAGCCATTCTGACTGGTGTGAAGTGGTACCTCATTGTGGTTTTGATTTGCATTTCTCTAATAATGAGTGATGTTGAGCATCTTTTCTTGTGTTTGTTAGCCATCCGTATGTCTTCTTTGGAGAAATGTCTATTTAGTTCTTTGGCCCATTTTTTGATTGGGTCGTTTATTTTTCTGGAATTGAGCTGCATGAGTTGCTTGTATATTTTTGAGATTAGTTGTTAGTTGCTTGATTTGCTATTATTTTCTCCCATTCAGAAGGCTGTCTTTTCACCTTGCTTATATTTTCCTTTGTTGTGCAGAAGCTTTTAATTTTAATTAGATCCCATTTGTTTATTTTTGCTTTTATTTCCAGAATTCTGGGAGGTGGATCATAGAGGATCCTGCTGTGATTTATGTCGGAGAGTGTTTTGCCTATGTTCTCCTCTAGGAGTTTTATAGTTTCTGGTCTTACATTTAGATCTTTAATCCATTTTGAGTTTATTTTTGTGTGGGGTGTTAGAAAGTGATCTAGTTTCATTCTTTTACAAGTGGTTGACCAGTTTTCCCAGCACCACTTGTTAAAGAGATTGTCTTTACTCCATTGTATATTCTTGCCTCCTTTGTCAAAGATAAGGTGTCCATATGTGTGTGGATTTATCTCTGGGCTTTCTATTTTGTTCCATTGATCTATATGTCTGTCTTTGTGCCAGTACCATACTCTTTCGATGACTGTGGCTTTGTAGTAGAGCCTGAAGTCAGGCAAGTTGATTCCTCCAGTTCCATTCTTATTTCTTAAGATTGCTTTGGCAATTCGAGTTTTTTGTATTTCCATACAAATCTTGAAATTATTTGTTCTAGCTCTATGAAAAATATGGCTGGTAGCTTGATAGGGATTGCATTGAATTTGTAAATTGCTTTGGGTAGTATACTCATTTTCACTATATTGATTCTTCCGATCCATGAACATGGTGTATTTCTCCATCTATTAGTGTCCTCTTTGATTTCTTTCATCAGTGTTTTATAGTTTTCTATATATAGGTCTTTAGTTTCTTTAGGTAGATATATTCCTAAGTATTTTATTCTTTTCGTTGCAATGGTGAATGGAATTGTTTCCTTAATTTCTTTTTCTACTTTCTCATTGTTCGTGTATAGGAATGCAAGGGATTTCTGTGTGTTGATTTTATATCCTGCAACTTTACTATATTCATTGATTAGCTCTAGTAATTTTCTGGTGGAGTCTTTAGGGTTTACCATGTAGAGGATCATGTCATCTGCAAACAGTGAGAGTTTTACTTCTTCTTTTCCAATTTGGATTCCTTTTATTTCTTTTTCTGCTCTGATTGCTGTGGCCAAAACTTCCAGAACTATGTTGAACAGTAGCGGTGAAAGTGGACATCCTTGTCTTGTTCCTGACTTTAGGAGAAATGCTTTCAATTTTTCACCATTGAGGATAATGTTTGCTATGGGTTTATCATAGATAGCTTTTATTATGTTGAGGTATGTTCCTTCTATTCCTGCTTTCTGGAGAGTTTTTATCATAAATGGATGTTGAATTTTGTCAAAGGCCTTCTCTCCATCTATTGAGATAATCACATGGCTTTTATTTTCCAATTTGTTAATGTGGTGAATTACATTGATTGATTTGCGGATATTGAAGAATCCTTGCATCCCTGGGATAAAGCCCACTTGGTCATGGTGTATGATCTTTTTAATGTGTTGTTGGATTCTGATTGCTAGAATTTTGTTGAGGATTTTTGCATCTATGTTCATCAGTGATATTGGCCTGTAGTTTTCTTTTTTTGTGACGTCTTTGTCAGGTTTTGGTATTAGGGTGATGGTGGCCTCATAGAATGAGTTTGGAAGTTTACCTTCCTCTGCAATTTTCTGGAAGAGTTTGAGTAGGATAGGTGTTAGCTCTTCTCGAAATTTTTCATAAAATTCAGCTGTGCAGCCGTCTGGACCTGGGCTTTTGTTTGCTGGAAGATTTCTGATTACAGTTTCAATTTCCGTGCTTGTGACGGGTCTGTTAAGATTTTCTATTTCTTCCTGGTTCAGTTTTGGAAAATTGTACTTTTCTAAGAATTTGTCCATTTCTTCCACGTTGTCCATTTTATTGGCATACAACTGCTGATAGTAGTCTCTTATGATCCTTTGTATTTCTGTGTTGTCTGTTGTGATCTCTCCATTTTCATTTCTAATTTTATTGATTTGATTTTGCTCTCTTTGCTTCTTGATGAGTCTGGCTAATGGTTTGTCAATTTTATTTATCCTTTCAAAGAACCAGCTTTTGGCTTTGTTGATTTTTGCTATGGTCTCTTTTGTTTCTTTTGCATTTATTTCTGCCCTAATTTTTAAGATTTCTTTCCTTCTATTAACTCTCAGGTTCTCCAATTCTTCCTTTTCTAGTTGCTTTAGTTGTAGAGTTAGGTTATTTATTTGACTTTTTTCTTGTTTCTTGAGGTATGCCTGTATTGCTATGAACTTTCCTCTTAGCAATGCTTTTATAGTGTCCCACAGATTTTGGGTTGTTGTGTTTTCATTTTCATTAGTTTCTATGCATATTTTGATTTCTTTTTGATTTCTTCTGTGATTTGTTGGTTATTCAGAAGTGTGTTGTTCAACCTCCATATGTTGGAATTTTTAATAGTTTTTCTTCTGTAATTGAGATCTAATCTCAATGCATTATGGTCAGAAAAGATGCTTGGAATGATTTCGATTTTTTTGAATTTATCAAGTTTAGATTTATGGCCCAGGATGTGATCTATCCTGGAGAAGGTTCCATGAGCACTTGAAAAAAAGGTGAAATTCATTGTTTTGGGGTGAAATGTCCTATAGATATCAATTAGGTCTAACTGATCTAATGCATCATTTAAAGTTTGCGTTTCTTTGTTAATTTTCTGTTTAGTTGATCTGTCCATAGGTGTGAGTGGGGTATTAAAGTCTCCCACTATTATTGTGTTATTGTTGATTTCCCCTTTCATACTTGTTAGCATTTGTCTTACATATTGCGGTGCTCCTATATTGGGTGCATATATATTTATAATTGTTACATCTTCTTCTTGGATTGTTCCTTTGATCATTATGTAGTGGCCTTCTTTGTCTCTTTTCACAGCCTTTGTTTTAAAGTCTATTTTATCGGATATGAGTATTGCCACTCCTGCTTTCTTTTGGTCTCTATTTGCGTGGTATATCTTTTTCCAGCCCTTCACTTTCAGTCTGTATGTGTCCCTTGTTTTGAGGTGGGTCTCTTGTAAGCAGCATATAGAGGGGTCTTGTTTTTGTATCCATTCAGCCAGTCTTTGTCTTTTGGTTGGGGCGTTCAACCCATTTACGTTTAAGGTAATTATTGATAAGTATGATCCCGTTACCATTTACTTTATTGTTTTGGGTTCGGGTTTATACACCCTTTCGTGTTTCCTGTCTAGAGAATATCCTTTAGAATTTGTTGGAGAGCTGGTTTGGTGGTGCTGAATTCTCTCAGCTTTTGCTTGTCTGTAAAGCTTTTGATTTCTCCTTCGTATTTGAATGAGATCCTTGCTGGGTACAGTAATCTGGGCTGTAGGTTATTGTCTTTCATCACTTTAAGTATGTCTTGCCATTCCCTCCTGGCCTGAAGAGTTTCTATTGAAAGATCAGCTGTTATCCTTATGGGAATCCCCTTGTGTGTTATTTGTTGTTTTTCCCTTGCTGCTTTTAATATTTGTTCTTTGTGTTTGATCTTTGTTAATTTGATTAATATGTGTCTTGGGGTGTTTCGCCTTGGGTTTATCCTATTTGGAACTCTCTGTGTTTCTTGGACTTGGGTGATTATTTCCTTCCCCATTTTAGGGAAGTTTTCAACTATTATCTCCTCAAGGGTTTTCTCGTGATCTTTCTTTCTGTCTTCTTCTTCTGGGACTCCTATAATTCAAATGTTGGAGCGTTTCATATTGTCCTGGAGGTCTCTGAGATTGTCCTCGTTTCTTTTAATTCGTTTTTCTTGTTTCCTCTCTGATTCATTTATTTCTACCATTCTATCTTCTATTTCACTAATCCTATCTTCTGCCTCTGTTATTCTACTATTTGTTGCCTCCAGAGTGTTTCTGATCTCATTTATTGCGTTATTCATTATATTTTGACTCTTTTTTATTTCTTCTAGGTCCTTGTTAAACCTTTCTTGCATCTTCTCAATCCTTGTCTCTAGGCTATTTATCTGTGACTCCATTTTGATTTCAAGATTTTGGATCATTTTCACTATCAATATTCGGAATTCCTTCTCAGGTAGAGTCCCTACTTCTTCCTCTTTTGTTTGGTTTGGTGGGCAACTCTCCTGTTCCTTTACCTGCTGAGTATTCCTCTGTCTCTTCATCTTGGTTATATTGCTGCGTTTGGGGAGGCCTTTTTATATTCTGGTAATTTGTGGAGTTCTCTTTATTATGGAGCTTCCTCACTGTGGGTGGGGTTCTATCAGTGGCTTGTCAAGGTTTCCTCGTTAGGGAGGCTTGTGTTGGAGTTCTGGTGGGTGGAGCTGGGTTTCTTCTCTCTGGAGTGCAGTGGAGTGACCAGTAATGGGTTATGAGACATCAAAGGTTTTGGAATAATTTTGAGCTGCCTGTATATTGAAGCTCAGGGGAGAGTTCCTGTGTTGCTGGAGAATTTGAGTGGTATGTCTTGTTTTGGAACTTGTTGGCCCTTGGGTGGAGCTTGGTTTCAGTGTAGGTATGAAGGCATTTGATGAGCTCCTATTGCTTAATGTTTCCTGAATTCAAGAGTTCTCTAATGTTTTCAGGCTTTGGACTTAAGCCTCCTGCTTCTGGTTTTCAGTTTTATTTTTACAGTAGCCTCTAGACTTCTCCATCTATATAGCACCGATGATAAAACATCTAGGTTAAAGATGAAAAGTTTCTCCACATTGAGGGACACTCAGAGAGGTTCACTGAGTTACAAGGAGAAGAGAAGATGGAGGGGGTAGTTAGAGGTAACTGGAATGAGATGCGGTGAGATCAAAAGAGGAGAGAGCAAGCTAGCCAGTAGTCACTTCCTTATGTACGCTCCATAGTCTGGACCACTCAGAGGTATTTATGGAGTTATACAGGGAAGAGGAGAGGGAGGAAGTAGACAGAGGTGGCCAGGAGGATAAGAGAGAGGAATGAGAAGGAGAGAGACAAATCCTGCCAGTAACCAGTTCCTTGGGTGTTCTCCACTGTCTGGAACACACAGAGATTCACAGAATTGGATAGAGAAGAGATGGGGGAGAAAAGAGACAGAGGCCACCTGGTGGAGAAAAAGGAGAGTCCAGAGGAGGAGAGAGTGGTCAAGCCAGTAATCTCGCTCTCAGGTAAACTTGGGTAGTGAAGTTTGGGTTTTTAAATGTACAAAATTGACAACAAAAACCTAAGAGCAAACATTAAAAATCTAGAGTAGAGGTTGGATTTTCAAAGATACAATATTAAAGAAAAGCAGAAGGAAAAAGGAAGAAAGAAAAAAAAGAATTATTAAAACAAAACAACACAACAACAACAACAAACAAACAAACAAAAAACCACCAACAACCATCCAAAGACTATATATGGTGTTTGCCTTAAAAAAAAAGTCTTTTTTTTTAAAATAGTAATAGTAGGTTATAGAAATAAAAATTAGAGGAGAAATAGAAGACTTAGCAATTTAAAAAAAGTTAGAAAAAAAAAGAAAAAAGAAAACAAAAACAAAAACAAACAAACCAAAAAAAGGAATGATTTTAAAAATAGTAAAAATATATCTGGCCCTTCTCTGATGTTGTGGGCAGTGTGGGGTCACTTCCAAGGCGGTTCCCTCTGTTTAACTTCTTCATTATGCTGGTTTTTTAGGCTCACTAGTTCAGTCGCGCTGTGGGGAGGGGGGATGCTCCAAACAAATAGCACTGTCATGTGCACACAGTGTGTCAGCCCCGCTTGACCTGTCCCTTCTCGCGGCGCACAAACTGCTCCGGCTCTACGATGCTCAGCCGGGAACCGTCTGGGGCCGGCCCTAGGCTGCGTGTACTTCCCCGGTCCAAGCCGCTCAGGTTTGGCACTCAGGCAGCCCTCAGAGGCACAGATTCGGCTGGGACTGCGCTTTGTGCCCTTCCCAGGTCCGAGTAGCTCAGGAGTTTGGCGAGTGCGATCGCCGTGGCTTGTCACCTTTTCTGCCGCTGCTGCTCAGCTTTCTGGGTGGACCGCTGGCGCCCCCCGTGAGGCAGATGGTTATTGTCCAGCACCCCCAGAAGTCTTAGCAAAGAAGCCTGCTTGCAGTTAGGTAAGTAAAGTCTCTCTGGGTCTGCAATTGCCCCTTTCCAGTCCTTACGGCTCTGGCTGCCTGTCCCCGGTGGGGGATGGTCTGCAGCCGGCTTTTTCCGTTCCGTCCTTTGTTCTGTGCTCGGTCCTGGCGGGGTCTTATGTTCGAGCTTTTCGCGTGGTAGCTATCCCACAGTCTGGTTTGCTAGCCCAAGTTAGATCGTTCTGGTTGCGTGTGGGGCGTTCCTGCCCGATTCTTACAAAGCACTGCAGCCCGCGCCTCCCGCGCGTCCCTGCCCTGCCCCCACTTCCCAATGGCGGATGCAGGCGTCTGTGCTGCTTTTCCGCTGGGGGAGTTACTGGTGGGCTTGTAATCTCTTGGTTTTAATTATTTATTTATTTTTCCTTCCTGTTATGTTGCCCTCTGTGTTTCCAAGGCTCGCCACAGACTCAGCAGGGAGAGTGTTTCCTGGTGTTTGGAAACCTCTCTTCTTAAAATTCCCTTCCCGGGACGGGCTTCCCTTCCCGGGACGGAGCTCCCTCCCCACCTCCTTTGTCTCCTTTTTCGTCTTTTTTTTTTTTTCCTACCTGTTTTTGAAGACAATGGTCTGCTTTTCTGGTTGCCTGATGTCCTCTGCCAGCCTACAGAAGTTGTTTTGTGGAGTTTGCTTGGCGTTGAAATGTTCTTTTGAGGAATTTGTGAGGGAGAAAGTGGTCTTCCCGTCCTATTCCTCCGCCATCTTTACAGTTCTCCCCCCACAGCTTTTTAAACCATTCTATGATGGCTTGTCCAAATTCCTTAGCCTATTAACATCTCTATACATCTTTTTTCTTTCTCTATGACTTTCTTTGTCCCTCTGTTTTATATAATATACATCTCTAAACATGCATATAGCTATATTTTTTGTTAGCTTATCTGACAATCTGTATCTTTGGATAGGACATTTTAATGCATTTTTATTATTGTGAGAACAGCAACATGTGCATGCTTCTTCTTTCCTTGACTTTCAGGTTTTCAAAATTTCCCCTTTCCTTTACTACGTTGAAGTTTTAAATATTTTTCCACTTTTTTCTTCTTCACTGGTTTGGAAATTTTCAGTTCAATTTATATTTCTTTAATGATTACTTTTGATTACCATACGTAACTTAAAAAATCAATCAAATCAATATATTTATACTCCTCCTAAACAAACAAGAGCTTTCAGTTCAGTTCAGTCGCTCAGACATGTCCGACTCTTTGCGACCCCATGAATCGCAGCACAGTTAGTTTTAAATCCAAACACTGCCTTTCATTTTTAACTTTGTGTTAATTCTGGTTATCAAGGAATCGGACATTAAACATGGGTATATTGTGTATTTCTGTAACCCTGTAAATTAGACATTAAAAAACATTCTTCTATCCTGTCAGTGCTTGTGATCCATGGATTCTTTGCCTCACCATTTCTTTTGCATCATAGAATACTTTTATGATTATTTTCTTCTCTTCTGGAATCCCTTCCATGAAATTCACTGGGTAAAAAACTCATTTCTGTTTCTCTGACATTTCTTTATTTTGTCCTCTTTGAACGACTTTTGGTTTCCTCCAGCACTTCTGGGATATATCGCTGACTTATCTTTTACATTCTGTTTCGCTCCTGAGAAAGTGGCTGCCTCATTTCTCTTTAGATGATTGTTTTAATGGCTGCTGAGATCGTCTTTTCTTTGGTTGTGTGCAGTCTCACTACTATGCCTCTAAGTGTAGATTTTTTTTTCTCTTTATCGTGGTTGAGATTTCCTGTGCTTTCTTAATATGAAGCTTTGTGACTTCAGTTTCTGAATAATCTTTGCTACTCTTCCTTTACACACCGCCTGTCCCATTACCAACATGTATTTCGTCTTGTCACAATAATAAAAATGCATTAAAATATCCCTTTAAAATACAGAGCGCTTACTCAAAGTTCATCACTCATAAATGCTCTCGAGTGTGTGTGTATCCCTACACAACTGTTTCATGCACTGTTTCTTATAACCACCACTGCAAACAAGATCCCTATGTGTACCATTACTAGGTGGCTTCTTCGCTATTGTCTTATAGTTACCTGGGTCCCCTTCTTCCCCATCCATAATTCCTAAATGAGTTTTGAATGGTGAGCCAGCCTCGCATATATGGCCCAAGTCCTACTTGGTCTTGAAGCATATTTTACATATTTTTGGATTTAATTTGCTAAATTTTTCAATAATTTGTATATCTAGGACATTAGAAATATTCATGTATAGTTTTCATTGTTTTAAGCTGTCTTTAGTTTTGATATAAAGAAAATTCTGGTTTCATAAAATCAGTTAGGTTCTGGAAGTAATTATGTAGAATTAAGTGTTAACTCTTCTTTAAATGTTTGGTAAAATGCTCCAATAAAACTGTCCGGGCCTGGATATTTCATTTTGGGGAGATTTTTAAGTGAAAATTCAGCTTCTTTAATTGTTGTTGTTGTTCAGAGACTAAGTCGTGTCCGACTCTTTGCAACCCCATGGACTATAGCAGGCCAGGCTCCTCTGTCCTCCACCATCTCCTGGAATTTGCTCAAATTCAAGTCCAATGAATCGGTGATGCTTTCTAACCATCTCATCCTCTGCTGTCCCCTTCTTTTCCCTTTAATAGTTGTATAATAATCTGAGCTATCTATTTCATTTGGTTGACTTTTAGTCAACCAGACTACTGTTTGTAGTTTTTAAGTAAAGAATTGGTCCATTTTTTCTAAGTTGTAAAATCAGGAATTAAAATAGTTTGTGCATGCTCAATCACTCAGTTGTATCCCCGACTCTTTGTGACTCTGAGGACTGCAGCCCACCAGGTTCCTCTGTCCGTGATATTATCTCAGCAAAAATAATGTAATGGGCTGCCATCTCCTCCTTCAGGGGACCTTCCCAACCCAGGGATTGAACCCCCATCTCCTGCAGCTCCTGCATTGGCAGGTGGATTCTTTACCACTGAGCTACCTGGGAAGCCCCCAGATAGTTTCTAGTATTCACTTATTATCTTTTGATAACTTCAAGATCTGTTGTGACACCATCTGTTTTATTCCTGATATTGGTGATTCGTGTCTTTTGCTCTTTTTCTTTGTCAGTCATGCCAGAGGTTTCTCAATTTTATTTTAAAGATGTTTTTTGATGTGGACCATTTTTAAAGTCTTTATTGAATGTGTTACAATATCATTTCTGTTTTATGTTTTGGGGTTTTTTTGGCCATGAGGCATGTGGGATCCTAGCTCCCTGACCAGGTATCAAACCTGCACTCCCCACACTGAAAGCTGAAGTTATAACTGAAGTTGTAACCACTGGATCGCCATAGAAGTCCCCCAATTTTATTATTTGTTTTCCAAGAGACAGCTTTTTGTCATATTAGTTGTCTCTACTGTTTTCAGTTTCACTAAATTCTGTGTGGAACATAAAAACATCAAACCCAGAGTATCATAGTGGTTGCCAGGGGCTAAGAGGTGGGGGAAATGAGATGTTAGTCAAAGGATATAAATTTTCAGTTACAAGATGGATAATTTCCAGGGATCCAAGATACTGCATGGTGACTACAGTTAATATTACTGTATCATATACCTGGAAGTTGCTATGAGAGTAGAGTTCTAATGTTCTCACCATGACAAAGAAAAAAAGGTAATTATGTGAGGTGAAGATGTGTTAATTAACCATACTGTGGAATCAACTCATCATACAACTTTAACTTACACAGTGTTGTATGTCAATTATATCTCAACAGAGCTTGAAAAAAAGAAACTCCTTAGCAGATCCAGACTCTACATGAACAAATCTCTAGCTACTCCTCTGAAATTCTCCTGAAACTCTTTATTCTCCAAATCCTAACTTCCGTAGTGTCTTTCTGTTCCGCAAACATGCCAAGCTAGTTTACTCTTCAGATTCTAGCAACTCTGACTTCCTCAGACACTCTTTCCCAACAGCTTTGTATAAGTGATTTTTTCCAATCTTTCAAGTCAAAACCCAAACATCTTCTCAATGGAACTTCCTGACCACCTACTTAGCAGCCTCACCTCTATCTACCCAGTCATTAATTTTTAAATTTCTCTAGCATTTGTCACTAATTTGCAACCATATAGTGTGGAGTTTTGCTTGATTCTATGTTTATCTTTTTCTTTGTCCTTAGAATGTAACTCCTTGTAGGCAGAAAAACCTATTGTTTTTATAATCCCTGATACAACAGCCCTTCTTAAGAAGAGTCATCTAGGCATAATAAATATTAAGTGCATGGATGAGTGAGGGTCTCTCTGACTTTCTATTCAGCTGTAAGCCTACTGAAGTACAGGACCTGCCTTGTTCACCTACAGAGCCTGTTACATAAGCAGATTCTCTGTACTGAATGATTAATCATTTTAAAATGCTTAGCTTTTGCTTGATAAATACACTGATACTTGTCACTCTTGAATACTGTGAAAAACCATGCTGATAATTTCAGTGGGAAAAAATAAGTGAACTTAGGCTTTAAAAGGCTTGCTATGAGCTGGTTCCATTCTGTCTTGTCAATTCAACCGTACTAAAATGCTATGATTCTTTCCCCAGGTATAATTTTGCAAAGTATCTGCTAAGCTTTTCTGGTTTTGCTCCTCAGTTTCGAACTGTTTGGCCTTTCTGGTCACTTCCTCCCTCATTTCCTTTCCCAAGTAATTTATAAACAGGGGTGTCAGGGATAGCTGGGTCCCTGCATACCGCACTGGGCCCACTTTCTGTGACTTTTTGTTTCCACACAAAAGCAACTTCAGTGCCATTTTTAGTCTCAGAGGGGACTTTGAGTGATCAAAGCTTTCTTCCTTGGACCAGGAAGCTTTATTTACTGAAATAAAATGCACAGAAAGGTGACAGCAAAGGGACTCACAGTCTCCAGTTGGCACATGGTCTTCAGCTTCCTCAGGAGGAGCCTCCTGGTTGCAGGATCACAGTCCCTAAGCAGAGACCCCAAGGAGCAGGGAAACATGAATGAGAGTTGGCAGTTCATGCACACAGACAGACAGCTACAAAATGTTTCTTGACATTAAAAGCAGTTTAGAAGTCAGTTTCTCCTTCACTGGAGACAGAATGTTCCAGTCTATTTCTGTGAGTTAAGCACTGTTTGAAATACTTATCTATGGTGAGAAACATATTCTTATAAAAAGAAAATCCTTATTCTAGACATTCATTTTCTATCTTTCAGTAGAATTTCACGTAATTCCTCAGAAAATGTGGGGCTGGCCCCCGTGATCTTACCAGCCTCCTTTGTCCCTTCCCTATGAAATGTTCACATGGAAAATCTTGCATTTACTGAATGCACTATACACTTTCATTCTCTCAGTTCAAATGATACCTCCCCTGTGAAATCTTACTTGGCCCATCCTAAGCTGGAAAGGACTTCCCTTGTATTACACAATGGTCTGTTCAGATATTTACCTCTCCAGTCGACTCTGGGACCATGACTGGATGGACCTCCATTGTATTTTCAAAACCTAAAATTGGGGCTAGCTAGGTGTATTTACTGAAGAAGATTTAAAACAATTTTAGGTGCATGCTAAGTTCAGTGTCTCATAAGGTGGGTATTGTTTTCTAATGCCAAAAAAACATATTTTCCCTCACAAATCCAAGTCTAAACACCTAAGGACTAAATGTTGAATGTTTCTTCTTAGACTGTATCTTTTTAAGAGTAGAACAATGTTTCAGTTTTCTCTCTACCTGGCACCTACAAAAGTGCCTGATACAGAAGAGGCGCTCAGTAAATATTTGCTGAAAATAACAGAAATACAACATTAAAAAAGAGACCAGTAATACAAAGTTGAGCCAGAACATTTGACTTCCAGAAATCACAGTCTAAGTTCCCACTGCATTAGAAAAGCAGAAAGAGAAAAAGGAATTACTTCTGGTTTAGAGTTCCCTCTCCAAAACTGCTGAGCTATGCTAAAAGGGGAAAAATCAGTGTTCTAAGATGAACTGAAGCTACTAAAATAAGTTTAAAATTTTCAACCTGACGTTAAGCTGTCCTTGGAAATAATATCACCTTTAATTCCTTAAGACCCTGAATATTTGCAGAACGTTCTTATACTACTTCTCTTCGACTCTGAATTTCTGCAGCAAAAAACTTAGATTGGTTTTAGGTTTTTGATGTGTTGTTACTATTAGCTCTCTAGTACTCAACTTAGCATCAGAAAAACCAAAGCTACAAGTAATAAATTGAGCTTCATTTGTAAGCAGGAGCCAGTCTTAGAGAAGTGGTACATCTCCTCAGGATTCCTAGGGGAGGCGTCTTAAATTTAAGCAAATCATACATAATCATATTTTTATTCCCCATTTAAAGTTTTCTTCTTAAGCTCTTGCTGAGAAGGATCCACAACATCAAATGGACTTAGATGTTTCAGTCATAAATTTCAGTAATTTAAGATCAAATGCAGCTATTTCAGGAAGGAGCCAAGACAGGGTCAGCTGAGAACATCTACTTGGAGAAAAATTGAAAGTGCTGAGCAAGAAGAATAGTGTTTGTGAATGCCTGGGTATGTGGAAGGATCAGGAGCTGGAGACAGGAAAGGAAAGCAGGATGACAAAGTAGGCCAAGATGCAACCTGGAATCCCTGCGTGCTAAGTCACTTGAGTCCATGGCTGACTCTTTGAGATCCCATGGACCACCAGGCTGCTTTGTCCATGGGATTCTCCAGGCAAGAATACTGGAGTGGGTTGCCATTTCCTCCTCTAGGGGATCTTCCCAGTCCAGAGATTGAACCCGGGTCTCTTACATCTGCTGCAGGTGGGTTCTTTATCACTAGTACCACCTGGGAAGCCCATGGAATCCCTGGTGCACCGTTTACTTTTATTTTGTATTTTAAAATAAGAACAAAGAAACGTGTGCCAAAACACTGAGAGCTTTGCATCCTCTCCTTTAAATGTCTGAATTTTGGAAACTGCTAGAAGAAACTGCTAAATGGCCTGGCTCTGCATCCTGCAGTCCAGAGGTAGCAACTTCACACAACAAAAAGAGAAGCAGGCAACACAACAATGTGGATAGTTGGTGCTGGGCTTCATTTTATGCTTTCTGTTACTGGGTAGGTAAGCTATGGGTGATCTGATGAAGTGAGTAACCTAAGACAGAAAGATGGTGAGCCTTTGGGTATGTGTCTTCATTCTGGGTTTAGATTTTTTCCGTTAAAAATCTCATACTCAGGCTTCTCCTAACTATTACACCTATGTCGATACATACATCCTCTCTATTTTAGTCTTTGCCCATATAGGTCATTACAGAGTACTGAGCAGAGCTTCCTGTGCTATACAGTCAGTCAGTCCTTCTCCAGGCCAGAATACTGGAATGGGTAGCCTTTCCCTTCTCCAGTGGATCCTCTCAACCCAGAGATGGAACCCAGGTCTGCTGCATTGCAGGCGGATTCTTTACCAGCTGAGACACAGGGGAAGTCCAAGAATACTAGAGTAGGTAACCTATCCCTTCTCCAGGGGATCTTCCCAACCCAGAGATTGAACCCAGGTCTCCAGCATTGTGGGCAGATTATTTACCAACTGAGCTATCAGGGAAGCCCAAGGTCCTTATGTAGTTACCTGTTTTATATATAATAGTGGATATATGTCAATTCCAATCTCCCAGCTTATTCCTCCTTTCCTCTATTTTTATAACTAGAGATTGTTGTATAAGGACTAATTTTTAAACATCACTGAAGGAGAGGTGTTCAAGTTAGTTATACTATAGGCCCCTACTGTCCTACTGTTCAAACAACCACGTTTTTATTCCTTGGTTATGTAAGTTATTATAGTAGTATGATTTTAATTGTTAATATTTTATAGATAAATGCCTGACTCTTGCAGGAAAAAAAAAATCAAATTTTTAGAGACTAAAATCCCACAAATTTTTAATCAGGTATAATGAAAACAAAGCTATCAACAAATTGACAGGTAAGAAGCAGAGAAACAAAGCTGTATTTTAATTAGCAGAAACAAAACATGTTTCAAACATCAGGCAACACATGACGATACCTATGCATAAAACACAAGATGTATCATCCTTTGTGAGATAAAATTATGTTTTTGAAAACCAGTAAAGTAGATCTAAATAAAAGGAGAAACATACTATGCTCATGGACTGGAAGACAAAGTAGAGATGTCAGTGTGCTCACAATCAACCTAAGATTCAATCTATTTCAACAGATGAGTTAACAGATGACTAACAAAACTTGACAAGTTGAGTTTAAATTTTAGAAGAAAGCCAAAGTCAAAAAAGAAAAAGAAAAATACTAAAGAAAAATGACTAGATAGGGAACAAGACAAAGATCTATTAACAAAAAATATTTATTAACAGAGTAGTTTTAAAGGCCATTGATAAAACCAGCAAGATTTTTACTTAGTACCAAACAAACAGACCAATGGAACAGAGTAAAATTCCAGGGACAACCTGATGGCAATATAGAAACTTAGCATAACACTTGTCAACTCTGGTATTTCAGATAAATGGGGAAACGATGTATTACTCAATGAACAGTACTAAATAAATACATAGGCTACATATATGGGGAAAAATAACACTGCAATTCCTACTTTTTACAAACATTTTTGTGAATAAAATGCTTAAATGTGCAGGGAAAAATTATAAAATTTTATAATTTTAAAATATGAATTATCTTATAACTGTAAAGAAGCAATCCTTCAACAAAACGGAGAACTACTCAAATTTAACTATTAAATGAATAACCTCCATTACTGAAAAAATACTGTAAAGGAAATTAAGGCATGTCACATACTAAGAAAAAAATAGCTGTGCTGTATTCAAAAAAAACATTATTCTTATCTTAAATAGTTGGGTCTCTATATGGAAGACCCAAGAAATTCAGTAGAAAAAAATTGATAGATAATTTAAGCAGGTACTTCAGAGAAGAGGAAAAGGGAAGTTTACAGCATTACAATTTTACTTCCAGAAACAAGAAGAATCTCTAACCTTACACCTAAAGCAACTAGAGAAAGAACAAACAAAACCCAAAGTTAGTAGAAGGAAGGAAATCACAAGATCAGAGCAGAAATGAACGAAATAGAGATGAATAAAATGATAGAAAGATCAATGAAACTAAAAGCTGGTTCTTTAAGATTAGCAAAATTGATAAACAGTACTAAATAAACACATTAGCTACATATATGGGGGAAAATAACATTTCAATTCCTACTTTTTACTTTAGCCAAACTCATCATCCAAAAAAAGGTGGAGGGGGTAATGACTCAAATCAATAAAATCAGAAATAAAAAAGGAGATGTTACAGTGGACACCACAAAAATACAAAGAATTTATAGAGACTACTATAAGAAACTATACACCAATAAAACAGACAACCTAGAAGAAAAGGTCAAATTCTTAGAAAGGCACAACTTTCAAGACTGAACCAGGAAGAAACAGAAAATATGAAAAGACTAATCAAAACTACTTAAATTGAAACTGTGATTTAAAAACTTCCAACAAACAGAAGTCCAGAATCAGATGGCTTCACAGGTGAATTCTATCAAACACCCAGAGAGGCGTTAACACCTATTCCTCTCAACTCTTCCAAAAAACTGCAGAGGAAAAAAACACTCCCAAGCTCACTCTATGAGGCCCCCATCACCCTGATACCAGACAAAGATTTCACAAAAAAAGAAAATTACAGGCCAATACCACTGATGAGCAAAGATGCAAAATTCCTCAACAAAATACTAACAAGCTGAACCCAACAATACATTAAAAGGATCATACACCATGATCAAGTGGGGTTTATCCCAGGGACATGAGGATTCTTCAATATACATAAATCAATGCAATATACCATATAAACAAATTGAAAGACAAAAACCACATGATAATCCTAATAGACGTAGACAAAATTCATTTTGTGAAATAAAAAAAAACTCTCTAGAATGTGGGCATAGAGGGAATATACTTCAATATAATAAAGGCCATATATGAGAAACCCACAGCTAACATCATTCTCAACAGTGAAAAACTGAAAGCATTTTCTCTAAGATTAGGAACAAGACAAGGGTGCCCACTCTTGACCATTATTATTCAACATAGTTTTGGAAGTCCTAGCCATGGCAATCAGAGAAGAAAAAAGAAAGAAAAGCAGTCCAAATAGGAAAGAAATAAAACTGTCAGTGTCTGCAGATGACTTGATACTATACACAGAAAATCCTAATGATGCTACCAAAACCACCTGAGGTCATCAATGAATTTGGTAAAGCTGCAGGATAGAGAAGAGGAAACTCAAATGAATTACCTGAACAGTCCAAAGTAATTAAAACATCCCAAAGTAATCAAACTGTTTAATTTATAGTCATTTCTTATGTGTAGTGTCTCAAGGCACTTTATAGGAGCAGATGAAAGTTCTGTATTGAAAACCACACATCACTCCAGTCCTCAAGGAATTCTCATGCTTATAGTGGCAGCTCACAGTGGAGAGGGAGCGGGGAGGAGTACAAAACACAAATAAGAACAAGGCACATAAGATACTCATCAGAAACAACAGACGTCATAATCAGAGCCTAAAAACGATAGGTACTAGCATTACCCAACTCAAAATGTTTAGTCTTTTTCAAGACTTGAAAAGATGAGTGAGTATAGACATATCATTCATAAAAATTTTTTAAATACAGCATTTCTAGAAGTAAAATGAATTGTCTCAATTCCCCTCACTTCTTGGAGCTGGCACTTGTTGCTGGCACTTTTTTAAAGGCAGGTGTGTCAACCTCTATCAGTGTGTTTGGGAGGAATGGAAGCCCAGCTAAATAAAGGAACTCCACAGACCTTAGGACAGAAACTGTGTTTACTCCCTAGCGATTTCAGCGTGTGCCGGCTCCCTGGTGCAGTCTGCGTTTACGCCTAGCAGCCTTCCATTTGTGAATGAGAGATGCTCTTGAACTCTTCAAACACTACTTGTTAGATCCTGGGCAAGGCAGCTGTCCCTTCAGAGCTCATCTAGTAGTTTCAGGCTGCTGACACCATTCCTCGGACATGGGTACTACTTTCCACTGGGAGCACCAAAGTCAAAGCTGCTCTGGAATCCAAGGGGTCTGTCCTTGCTCGGTTTCCAATTAAATGGTGCCTTTTTCTTCTATATTCTACAAATTTGATTGATGATTTGGTTTCAAAAAAGAAAGTAAATTAAACCCAGTAGACTGACATGTGTATAACTTTAAGACAGCTGAGGAACAAGTGATCTGAAACCCACAGCCCTTTCAATTAATTTAGTGGACTCACTTGGATCTAATTCTAAGAAAACCCATTTAGTGGCCATCAAGCTGTCAATCAGAGACCCCTGAGTGAAGAGATGGGCGAGAAATAGGATTAAAGTAAAGCAATTACATTTTCCAAGGAGAAGACTTAATTTCATGAAAAGGAAGAGCAACAGGTGTTACACTGAATCAGCTGAAGTTTAGGTTTGTGTCAATTTTTTTCCTGTATACTTTTTCTGGAAAAATCCATAAGGATGGTCTTTTTTTAAACTTTATAACCAAAACTGGGAAAGGAGTACAACAAACTTGTATATAGTCACCCTGCTAACTTAACTTATACGCAGAGTTGTCATTGTTGTTTATTTGCTGGTTGTATCCACCTCTTTGTGACCACATGGACTGTAAGCCCACCAGGCTCCTCTGTCCATGGAATTGTCCAGGCAAGAATACTGGAGTACAGAATATGTGTACAGATGTGAGAGTTGGATCATAAAGAAGGCTGAACACCAAAGGATTGACGCTTTCAACTGTGGTGCTGGAGAAGACTCTTGAGGGTCTCCTTTCAAGGGACAGCAAGGAGAACAAACCAGTCCATCCTAAAGGAAATGAGCGCTGAATATTCATTGGAGGGACTGATGCTGAAGCTGGAGCTCCGATACTTTGGCCACCTGATGCAAAGAGCCAATTCATTGGGAAAGATCCTGATGCTGGGAAAAACTGAAAGCAAAACAAGGGGATGACAGAGAGTGAGATGATAAGATAGTATCTATGGACTCTACGGACCAGAACTTGAGCAAATTCTAGGAGACAGTGGAGGAAAGAGGAGCCCGGCATGCTTTGGTCCATGGGGTTGTAAAGAGTCAGACATGACTTAATGACTGAAAATCATGACCAAATAAGTCACTATATAATCTGTCTGCTGCTCAGAGTTTGCTCAGTTTTCATTATGATGAGGGGGAAAGGTTTTTCACTTTAAAGATTAGGCCCCTGGCTTTTTATGGGTGCACACTAGTTTTTGAAACACAAAATCTCTCCCATTCTCCATCTAATACAGTACTTACACATTAAAAACACCTAAAGACCCAAGGAGGCCATCAAGAGACATTTGTAACATGCAAAACAAACAACTAACTTCTGGAATGTAAAAGAAACCTTGCACAGAAAAAAGAAAAAAAGAAGGAATTTAATAGACACTGAGCTGAGGATATGAAATAAGGCTCCAAATAGGTAATGAATATAAGGAAATTCAATGGTGGCAATAATCAGAGAAACGTAAATTAAGACAAAAACAAGACTTTGTTGTTCAAGGTTAGTTACACAAGTGTGTTCTGTCCTAAAATTTTTACTTAGGACATGTTATCTTTTTCTTAGGTTTATCATATTTCACCAAGAAGTTAAAGAGTAAGCAAAAGCAGTAGGATAATATTTGAAAAGACAGATAGCAATGTATATCCTTACAAACTGATAGGTTAGTTGCTCAGTTGTGTCCGACTCTTTGCTACCCCACAGGCTGTAGCCTTCCAGGCTCCTCTGTCCATGGGGTTCTCCAGGCAAGAATACTGGAGTGGGTTGCCATTTCCTCCTCCAGGGGATCTTCCCAACCCAAGGATCAAACCTGGGTCTCCACACTGCAGGTTGATTCTTTATCATCTGAGCCACCAGCGAAGCCTACAAACTGATAAAACTTAGACAACTGAAATTTATCAAATCCTATCAGGGATGTAGGAAAATGCAGGATCTTTTACACTCCTAGTAGGAAC
This sequence comes from Ovis aries, assembly GCF_016772045.2. Lineage (NCBI taxonomy): Eukaryota > Metazoa > Chordata > Mammalia > Artiodactyla > Bovidae > Ovis > Ovis aries. Next base: position 9,852,895 of record NC_056072.1, read on the forward strand.
ATCAACTGGCAACATGGTGGACTGCACCCTGCAGGCCTGCAAACCCTGCACTTGCCCAGCTTCAAGACTGAAGAGCCCAGAGTCAGCACCAGAGACAGCAACGGTTTAATGGAAGCGGGGGTCTTATGTGCCTGAAGCAAGGTCACGGAGCGACACCCCACCACGTGTGGCAGGACATGGCACACATTTTCACAATGGGGGGAGAGGGATGTTACCAGTTATAGAGGAAACTGACATCTAGTTGGCTTATTGGTTACCAGGAAACCAGCAGAGGGGCATGCCCCTCACTGCCCCTTTAATAAGATATCCATGGTGGAGAAGTTCTGATTTAAGATTACATTCATTAATTTAACATTTATGCGTACATTAATTTAACATTCACCAGCTGTGGCAGGGGAAGTAAGCAGCAAGTTCAATCACATGAGCAGGGTGCAAGTGAAGCTGGCCCTGGATGAGCAGGGCACGTACAGACAGCAATCCCAGTGAGGGACAAATCAGGCACTATTTAGTACCTTTTGGGAACCACTGACAAGTTTCATGGGAAACAGTTTTTCCAGGGTTGGGGGGTGTTTGGGATGATCTAAGTGCATTGGGGAGCAGCTGTGAATAAAGGCAAAGCTTCTCTCACTCATCAGCTGCTCACCTCCTGCTATGTGGCCCAGTTCCTAACAGACCAGTCAATGGCTCAGAAGCTGGGGACCCCTGCTCTACGACACAATTCCACTTCTGAAAATACACTGGAAATGCTCATTTAGATCTACGTGGGAACATGGATAAGGAGATCAGCATCAGTTACAGTTCTTTGAATCTGATATTTGTCCAAAAGAACAAAAAAAAAAAAAAAGAGAGAGAGATACTACACCAGCTTTCCAGGTGATGCTAGTGGTAAAGAATCCATCTGCCAGTGCAAGAGACATAAGAGATGCAGGTTTGATCCCCAGGTCGGGAAGATCCCCTGGAGGAGGGCATGGCATGAAATGGTCCAGTATTCTTGCATGGGAAACCCACAGACAGAGAAGCCTGGTAGGCTATAGTCCATGGGATTGCAAAGAGTCAGACACAAGTGACTTATCATGCACACAAGATATTACACATTAAAGTGCTTGGATTAGTACCTTTCTACTCTGTGGATCACACAATGAGTTAGTAAATGGGGAGAAAAAAAAACAGAATATGATGGGACATACTTGGCTGGATCCAAGATGAAATGTGGAAAAAACTGAGGCTATCAAATTAAATATCACTCTAAACCAATTATTAGAAGTAAATAAAATTTCTCCTTGTAGTCTAGGCTTGTGGAGGAAAGTTAGGGTGGGGGCAGGGAATGAAAGCAAAAGAAAAAAATGTTGGCAGAAGAGTGAGTGAATGAAGAAGTAATGAAGCCTGGAACAATTCAATTTTCTCAGCGTCTCTGGAGCCCCGGCACACCTCAGAAAGTCATTCTGGGCAATGCGGATACTGATGGCTGAAGCGCTGCCAGGGCTTACGAGGACTCATGAAGTGACAAGACAAGCAAAGGAAGTCTATTCAGCTGACACGGTGAGCGACAGAAGGGTAAGGAAGACACAAGGCTTCGAAGCAGAAGATAAATCACAGAGGAAGAGTGCAGGCAGAGGCGAAGGGACCGGAAAGAGGGTGATGTTTCAGCTTCAGAGTCCCAGGCCCATCAAAAGGTCTGCGTCTAAATTTATATTCTTCATAAAGGCAATCTCTCCAAATTTTACCAGCCTGACAGAGGAGCCAAAAGTGCCCCATTTCTTGTCTCCTCTAGAGATAGGCTTTGCTATTGTTTGGTCCCACTTGAGTAAACAGCAAAGGAATTACATGTGCTATCTGTCCAGCGGTGTCACTTCGAGACCTTTGCCTGGAGAGAAACAGACAAAATGTCCAAGGCAGAGGTCCCCAACCCCCAGGCCAAAGACCAGTACTGGTCCATGGCCTGTTAGGAACTCGTCCCCGCAGCAGAAGGTGAGCTGCTGGGCGGGTGAAGCTTCATCTGCGTTTATAGCCACTCCCCATCACATTACTACCTGAGCCCCAGCTCCTCAGATTGGCAGCGGCCTTGGATTCTCATAGGAGCTTGAACCCTACTGTGAAGTGTGAACTCGAGAGATTTAGGTGGCATGCTCTTTAAACAATCACCCGTTCCACGCTGCCCAGCCAGGGAAAAGGTGTCTTCCACAAAACAAGTCCCTGGTGCCAAAAAGATTGGGAGATCACTGGTTCCAGGAATCAGCTAACACACCCATAGTTTCACACCACCCTTCCATCAGTGTAAAATAAATGCAGCCGGGAATTACCAGAGAAGAAATTTAGAGCAGCAGCAGCCAAGACAGCCGAGGAGAAGACAAGTCTCTTTCATCCTGGGTCCCGTGCAGCGGAAGGAGGTAATCGGCGCTGCTACAGCCACCCCGACATATATCATTGACTGAATTAATCACACAGGTCAGCTTTCCCATGTGCCCAGAAATACAATCTAAAAGAACTAGGAAGCCTTTGATGAGGACACCAGTCACCACCCAGATTCATATTTAATATCATGAGGATTGATTGCCTTTCTACCTGAAATTACGTAAGGAGGAAACCAAGACCTACACAATTGCTATATTTGGGCAGAGATGTTTAGCATTCCACAGACCTGATGACTGGTTTTGCCTCCTGTGGGGTCTTATTATTGCACTCAGTTAGCTAAATAAACGTGTAATCTGTAACCGCTGGCATAAATTATCTATTTCACAGCCTGCTCCAGAGCATGAAAGAAATCAGGGAGAGAGGGAGAGACACCAATTTCTTTTTGTAATTCCATCTACTGTGGGCAAATTGATGAAATGGTTTATGCAGCTTATTAATTAAGTGAACTGACCCCGGAAAGGTAATACACAGCAGCTGCATCCGGCCAATCAAAGCAAGTATCTGTGGCTGTGACTCGGTGGGCTGCAGCTCGATTTAATAGAATTGACTGTTGCTTAGAGCTGTGCTACAGTCTCAAAGCGTGGGCCTGTGCCAGCAGCAGCCCCATCACCGGAGAGCCTGTTAGGATGCAGAGTCTTGGGTCCCCACTCTAGACCCACTGTACACAATCTACACTTAAACATTCCCCCAAATAATTCATATGCACAATAAAATGTGAGAAGAACTGGGTTAAAGGAATGATACTGAGCTGATCAAACATCCCCCGCAAGACTGTCTGAGATCCAAGCTCACTGTGGGGATCCGAGACCACACGCAGTGAGCCACTTTACGTGGGCTCTGGCATCAGACCCAAAGGATACAAACATGACATCGACCGTTACCAGTTGTGTGCCCTTGGCTAAGTTGTCAACCTCTGTAGCTTCGGTTTCCTTGACTCCAAAGTGGGATAACATCACTACTTTTCTCATAGGATTGTGACATGCATGCCAAGGTGCAAGCACGTGGCCTGCACTGAGCCCCCAAAATAACTTCATCCTTACTATTATCATTTGAGGGTAGAGATGCTGAAAGTGTGACTTGGGAAAGCATAAATGAATCCAAGGGCCTCTGCTGCTAAGCCTTGATTATATTCAGTACACTTGCTGACCCTCTGCTTGCCTCCTCCTGGCTCAATTCTCTGCAGGAAACACATGGACTCCCTCAGTGACATTGTCTGAATCCTTAACATGCTTCTTACCTTCTAATGCAACTCATTTTTGTAGCAAGCTTTTTATCTTTTTTTTTTTTTTTTTTTGAGGAGTGCAGATCTCAAAAGTAGGCCAAAGTGGAAAAGGTGCTGGTCTTTGTACAGATTTGCAATTCAGCAACATGCAGATTCTCAACTGGATCATCTCCACATTCAGGCATCTCCAAGGGGCACACACAGAAGGGAAACTGTGCCCCAGAGCTAAGTTTCCACAATTTCTTATCTCAAGTCAAGCATCTTATAGTATTGGTGGTATTCTGTGTCTGTTTCATTTATTTGATTCTTTTTTCAATCATTATTCATTCATTCACTATTATTTATTCAGAGCTGTTCAAGTGTGAATGATGCTAATAGAATTGAAAGATGAAAGAGACCTAGCCTTTCTCCACCAAAGATTTACACTGTAGTACCTTAACATCCAAACTATTACCATAACCACGTAAGGTAAGTCTCCCCTCATCCCCCTTATTTTTTTCCATATGTTTTTCCTGCTATTCCTACAGGATCCCTCTTGCATTCCTTTTCTCTCACATCTTGCCTTATTGTTCATTCTATATTTCTCTGTTCACTGGCATTGCCACTGGTTTTTATTGTAACACTAGAATTGGTCTCATACGCTGATAACAAGAATGCATTTCCTCTGCCATTTTAACTAGCACCTTTCCAAGTTGAATTGTCTCTTTCAATTTATCTGAACATTCTGAGAGATAATTGCCCAATTTCAGTTAAAGAAAAATGCCAAATGCAGTATATTCTCATGATCTGTACACTCATGGTGGCAGCTCTTCAGTGAACAAGGAAACCTGGCAGTTTTCATCTCAGGGGAAAATGAACACTAGACAAGTGCAGCATTGCATGTGACGATGAAGAATACTGAGCATATCTGGCAGCAAACAGAGACATGTCAATGTAGAGAGACTTTTAAGTCTGGGTTGCAAAATCCAGGATATGCTACCAGGAAATAGCACAGATTCGAATCTCAAGATATGGCTGCTTGTGAGGCCCACTGCTGGTCAGAGAGGAACACATAGGTTGTTGAGTTGTGTGTGTGTGTGGTTTTTTTATCCCCTGTGACCCCAAGGGTCCAGGATGCCAGAAGCTCCAGACAACCATTGTTACTTTCAGCTGACCACCATCTAGGTCACAGTTTCCATGCTCAGTTGTCCACAACACAACAAGACAACTCTCCACATCCTCAGCCACTTGGCTTCAGCCATTTTGAGGATGTTTTCCCAACATTCTGATCCAAAACTGTAAACATCCGAAGGATGAAACGTGTCATAGCAAAGGAGAACCAACTGGCTCTAAATCTTCAAACTGGCCCTTTAGGAAGGCAGAGAGGCTATTTGAAAAAAAAAAAAAAAAAAGCCTTATTTTGGGAGGGTCATCTTTCCCAGAAAAATAAAAGCAATACGAAACAAACCTAAAACACTTTTACCCTTCCTTTAAATGTAAGTTTTGGCAGCTCTATGCATTAAAATTTCTTTCAAATTGAACAAACATACGGTTGTCAAGGGGGAGGGGGCTGGGGAGGGGTGGAGCAGAGTGGGAATTTGGGATTAGCAGATGCAAACTATTATACATAGAATGGATGAACAACAAGGTCCTACTGTACAGCATGGGGAACTATGTTCTGTATCCTGTGATAAACCATAATGGAAAAGAGTGTGAAAAAGAATGTACATATTTATGTATGTGAATCACTTTTCTGTACAGTAGAAATTAGCACAACACTGTAACTCAACTATACTTCAAGAAGATAATTTTTTTTAACTGCTCTCAAATCTACTTTTGCCCATTTGTCTCCACTTCCAGCACTCCCATACAAGCCCTCATCATTTCCACTCTCGATGGCAACTGCTACCACTCTTCATCCAATGTTTAACCCAAATTGATAAGAGCTGCCTCTCTAAAATCCATCTGATCGTCTGTGGGTTCCCATTGCCATGAGGACAGCATTCAAATTTCTCCATGCGGAATGCAAACCCCACCACCATCTGGTCCCAGGCAATCTGCAGTTTTCCTATGTTCCCCATGCACTAACTTCGCAAGATTTGCCCCAGACCAGCTGTTACTCAAGCCGTTTCCCAACCAGAAATTTCTTTTACTTTCCTTACTAAATATGTCTGTCCTCTAGCACACTCTATTTAAAACCAGTCACTGTAGTTGCCCTCTGTCAATAAATGATTGTGTGTTTTTATTTTTATTTCCCTTCCCCTCTCATGACATAAGCCCCCCAACAAGAGGGCTTCCCTGTGGCTCAGCTGGTAAAGAACCCGCCTGCAATGCGGGAGACCTGGGTTAGACCCCTGGGTTGGGAAGATTCCCTGGAGAAGGGAAAGGCTACTCACTCCAGTATTCTGGCCTGGAGAATTCCATGGATGCTCATGGGGTTGCAAAGAGTCGGATGCAACTGAGTGATCCACTTTACTTCGCTTCCCCTCTCGTGACATGATCCGTGCTTACTGCTCACTTCTGAACCTGCGGCCTCTCCTCCTTGGATCTCTGTTCTGGATGGAATGATCATCCCTTCCCTCTAGTACATTTCTTCCACCCCCCTCTTAGGTCTCAGCCTGTGAACCATTATAATAGGTAAGCCTCTCTCCCACGGTCACTCCCAGATACGTTAAGACTCCCTGTTTCTTCTGTTTATCACATTCTAAGTAAAGAAGCAGTTGTTTAACCTCTGTCTCTTCTGATGGACTGAAAGCTCTATGAGGTCAGGAATAGGAACTCAGTCTTCACTTTACCTGGAAGCTGACCTTGTCTGGAACTAGGTAGGTATTCACATATTGGAAGACTTCAAGCTGCCTAAGACAATAATGATATAAATTATATGTATCATTTTAAAAAACAAAGTTACTATAAATATTATAATAAAGACAGTAAGACTACCTTGATAACATCATTAAAACTGCTAAGGTGCCATCATTTCCCCTCCCTAAATGACTTACCCAAAGGAATATGTCTTCAAGAATAATAATTTGGGAATATTTTAAACTCATTGGAGAAAGGCCTATTTTCATTTTTTTTAATTCTCAGAATTAATAGCTATTATGAAGCTCTATTTATCTTAAATTCATAGAATCTGACATGTTAGTGTCCTCTGGGACTGCTATGTTTAATGGATACAATAAGAATAATTTAGATTAGTTTTCTTATTTATGTATAAATTTTTCTAAAGAATTTAAAGCAAAGTTATTAAACATATCTCCCTAAAATCTAATCAGTGTTTTCCTTTGACTATCAATTAGTTTTATACTAAATACCACACACACAAATTAAGCACAAAATTTAAAAATTTTAACCAAATTTCACCAATTCCATTCAAAAAGGTGTCAGTTGGGGCCTTTAAATATATTTCAGCTTCCAACACACCACCAGCTACATTTTAGCCAGTTTAAATAAATGAATACAGTCCTGGTGTTAACTGAACAATTTCCACACGCTCCACACCTTTTCCTATGAGAAGATACTTGTTACATCCCTTCTATCAGCATGGGAGTTCTCTGAAGATAGGGAAGTTATAGCATTACTATCACAGCTGTAGTTTTTGAGCTAAGTGCCCAGGAAAAACACCAGTGAAGGCCACTGAGTCCAGTCTGGGCTCTGGGCAAAAGGCTGACAAGTATCTCAAGCCCCACTCTCCCCACATCCTTTGGGGAGTCATCTTTGGGGTGGGGGTTAGCTGGATAGGCTGTGGGGCTGAGCTAGGGTGTGGGTCCCTTGGCTGGAGCCCCAGGGAAACCTAGACTCTTCTTTTTCATGCATCAAGCATGGTAGCAACACTGAGTGGTTGCCATCAACATTTGGACTTGGGTATTAAGCTGGCTGAGATCAGACGCCAATGATTAGGGACGGTGCTGAGAAATGCCAGACTCCCAGCACAGCAAGTGGAACGCTCGCTCAGGGACTACGTCCCTATAGGAATTGAGTCTGTGCATAGACTCTGGGAGATGAAGCCCAGCACACTCATCTCACCTAGCAACCTGGGGTGAGCCTTGAGACAACTTGCTAGAAATCCTGCCTGCCATCGCCATGCACCTCTTCTCTGTTCACAAACTCTTGATTTCAAATGACTGAGTTGCAACTTAAAACACTGGTGCTATTTTTTCTTTATGGCACTGAATATACAGTCACTTTGAAACTTGTTTGGTAACAACCAGTCAAAAGAAATCAGTCTTTAAGTAATTATTACCTAGATGAGAACTGAAATGAAAAAGGCAAAGTGACTATTCTTTTTGTGAACATCTGCTCACACCTGTGATGTCTCCTATTCCTACAACACACCTATGAAGTAGGTATTACAGGCCCTCTTTAAAAACTAGGAAAAGGAGAATCACTACAAGTGGCCCAAGGTTCCATCATTGGTAAAAGGTGGTTTGTCAGAATCCAATTTTTTCGGTTGATATTAAGTGCTTCCCTTCAGTGATAACACACACACACACACCACCACCACCAACAACAGCTTGTTTTGGGGACAACAACAATACAGAGCTTTTGGATCAATAATTCAGTAGTATCTGCAGGCCTCAGACAATATGTCAGTTACCTTTTTCTTTCCTATCCCATCTGATCATCCATGTGTCTCAAGCAGATTTTCTGCTCAAATTCTAATTAAATCACAAATCAATGGTTGACCGGTTTTTGGTTTTTTTTAATTAGCAGAATCCATTTTTAAATGAAAGCCTAAATCAGAAGCCTCATCTTCTCTTCCTCAAATACAAGGTGCCCTTGAACATATTCTGGAATACTGGTATTTCATAGCATGTGGACCTTGAGAGCCACTGCTTAAGTCAGGAAATGTACGAAGTCAGGAAACAAACGAGCAAGTCCAGTGGTGAGCTTTCTGGTTTCCCAGAAGCTCTGTCTGGGACGGAAGGCCATGCCCTTAAGGAGAGGTGATGGCAGCTCATGATGTGTGAAGTGGCTGCCACAGCAAATAGAGGACAACATTTCCTCTGGAGTTTCAACTCACAAAATGAGAGAATCACCTCATTACCCCCGGATGCCTGTTACTGCAACTCAATTGTATGCTGGACAAATGTTGGTGTCATAAAAATTATGCTCTCTATATATCATGTTGAAATTGACCCAGCCTCACCCTTACAATAAACTCATGAAATCACATGGATTTGCAGCTTGAGTCCATTTGTCTTCCTGATCTGTTAACAATGCATTTATCATCAAATGAACTTAAAATGATTTTGCTGCTGTTGGCTCACAATAGTGTAGGTGACCAAGGCACTGACATCGGATAGAGACTCTGGGCACACAAGAGGATAGATTCTTTGAAAAAGGAGAAAAAGAGGTTCAGCAGAAGGCCAGAAATCAAAACAGAAAATGAAATCATGGTGCAGAAAGACCCTTTGTGACAGTGTCTCTGACAAACATGGCTCCTCTTTTGGGCAATGGGGAGGAGTGAGCATCCTTCAATTATTTATGCCTTGCTGTTCACCAGAGGGTTTCACTTACTGACTTTGTCCCTAAAGCCTAGAAAACAGAAATAAACACTGCCATTGTCTTCATCATTTGGAGGTAGGAAAAAAGAACTTTGTGATACCCATATTGCCTTGGCTTCAATACAAGATACTGCAAATGTATTCAACCCTTTCAATGTGGTGGGTTAATCAGACAGACTTTTCAGAAACTGTAATGTCAGACTTCATCTCTCTATGGACCCCTACAATCAATAAATCTAAACAATCCCTCTGAACCTTTAATACAACACCAATAGCAATGAAAGGCAATGCCAAAGAATGTTCAAACTACCAAACAGTTGGGCTTATTTCACATGCTAGCAAGGTAATGCTCAAAATTCTTCAAGCTAGGCTTCAAGAGTACATGAACCAAGAACTTCCAGATGTTCAAGCTGGGTGTAGAAAAGGCAGAGGAATCAGAGATCAAATTGCCATAATCCACTAGATCATAGATAAAGCAAGAGAATTCCAGAAAAAACATCTACTTATGCTTCACTGACTACGCTAAAACCTTTGACTGTGTGAATCATAACAAACTGGAAAATTCCTAAAGAGATGGAATACCAGACCACTATAACTGTCTCGTGAGAACCCCGTATGCAGGTAAAGCAGCAACAGTTAGAACATGGAACAACAGACTGGTTCCAAATTGGGAAAGGAGTACATCAAGGCTGTACACCCTGCTTATTTAACTTTTTTGCAGAGTACATCATGTGAAATGCCAGGCTGGATGAAGCACAAACTGGAATCAAGATTGCCGGGAGAAATATCAACAACCTCAGATATGCAGGTGATACCATCTAATGGCAGAAAGCCAAGAGAAACTAGAGAGCATCTTGACGAGGGTAAAAGAGGAGAGTGAAAAAGCTGGCTTAAAACTCAACATTTAAAAACTAAGATCATGGCATCAGGTCCCATCACTTCACAGCAAACAGAAGGGGAAAAAGAAGAAGCAGTGACAGACTTTATTTTCTTGGGCTCCAAAATCACTGCAGACGGTGACTGCAGCCATGAAATGAATAGACGTTTGCTCCTTGGAAAGAAAGCTATGATAAACCTAGAGAGTATATTAAAAAACAGAGACATCACTTCACTAACAAAGGTCAGTACAGTCAAAGCGATGGTTTTTCCAGTGGTCATGTACAGCTATGAGAGCTGGACCATAAAGAAGACTAAGCGCCAAAGAATTGATGCTTTCAAACTGTGGTGCTAGAGCAGACTCTTGAAGTCCCTTGGATAGCAAGATCAAACCAGTCCATCCTAAAGGAAATCAACCCTGAATATTTATTGGAAGGACTGATGCTGAAGCTCCAATACTTTGGCCACCTGATGCAAAGAGCTGACTCACTGGAAAAGACCCTGATGTTAGGAAAGATTTAAGGCAAAAAGAGAAGAGGGCGGCAAAGAATAAGATAGTGAAATAGCATCACTGACTCAATGGACACGAATCTGACCGAACTCTCAGAGATAGTGAAGGACAGGGAAGCCTGGCGTGCTGCAGTCCATGGGGTCACAAAGAGTCAGACACGACTTAGAAACTGAACAAACAAGAGCAGCGAAACAGACCAAAACAATGTGGATTCTTCTCTTCCTAAGAACCACCCAGTTTCAGTTTTCTTAGCCAAAGAGTAAGCCATCTCTTAACTCATGCTCTACATGTTCCACCAGTTTCATCCTGGATTCAAAGCTCTGCTGTGTTTACCCTCATCTAATTATCATCAAGAGCACAGAACACTGCATCAGGAACTCAATGGGGAATCTTGAGATTTCAGGCTGCTGGAGTGGGCCTGAACTTGCCCGCAGTTCATGGAGTTACATCAGAAGCATTCATGAGTCAAGAGAGCAGAAATGGACATCCAGATAGACAGAGTCTATCTGAGTCATAAACTGTGAGGTAGAAGCTGAGCAGGACAGGGAACTCTGGCAAGAAACGACAAGTAGGAAATCTGGGATCCCATGTGGAAATTCCTCTATTATTTTTTAAATTTTACTTTTTTCTTTTTTTTTCTAGGGTCTCTTCCTTCTTTTAAGGGCACCTATCCCATCAGGGGGACTTTACTCTTTCCACCTTACTTTCTAATACCATCACATGGGGGTATAGGACTTCAGTGTAAGAATCTGGAAGGGAGGTACATTCAGTCCCTAATGCTCTGTAACCTTGCACAAGCAAACTACTTAATAATGCTGTACTTAATAATGCAAACTACTTAATAATGCTTAATAAGACCGTACAAGGGGTAATACTAATATCTCACTCAAACAGCCATCTTAAAGGGCTGCTGTGAAGCTGCAATGAGACACTACAGAAATAGTGTTATAATGGTACCTCATACACGGAAAGACCTGGAAAAACAGTGTGTTCCCTTCTATTCTGTCAGGGAACAGAACTATTTCTTTCTGGGGTAGCACGTAAACAGAGGAGTAAACACAATCTATACTGTCCAGAGAAACATACATATAGTCCCTAGATAAGGCACGGATTCCCTTCATCTCTGCACTGTGGGCTCAGCTCTCAGTCCTTCACCCAGAGTGGTCTCCTATAAAGGGACCCATGCCCAGAGGATGCTACCACGATGTCAAGGCATCTGGACACCAAGACTCTTGTGTTTACTTAGAAGCATCATGTTTTAGGAAGATTGTTGACAGCTTCAGGCATTTCGAGAGGAAGATGACTAGGTTAGGAAAAGTCTGGAAACCATAGGAATTAGTGAACAATATACTATAAGTAAGGTTGTTAGATTTAGCAAATATAAATATAAAAAGTCCAGTAAAATCAGGATAAAATGAAAAAAGAGTGAAAGGTGCTCAGTCGTGTCCAACTCTTTGCAACCCCGTGGACTATACAGTCCATGGAATTCTCCAGGCCAGAATACTGGAGTGGTTAGCCTTTCCCTTCTCCAGGGGATCCTCCCAACCCAGGGATCGAACCCCCAGGTTTCCTGCATTTCAGGCAGATACTTTACCAGCTGAGCCACCAGGGAAGCCCAAGAATACTGGAGTGAGTAGCCTATCCCTTCTCCAGTGGATCTGGGCGACCTAGGAATCAAACCGGGGTCTCCTGCATTGCACGCGGATTCTTTACCAACTGAGCTATAAGGGAATCAGGATAAAACAGTGCATAAACAATCAAAAAAAAAAAAACAGTGATAAAACAGTGAATAAACTCAGATAAATGGTAAATTATATTTCTGTATAAATGTGCTCCATGCAACATCTGGGGACTACTCATACTAACAATGTATTTCTTGGGTATCCGAGATTCAAATCCAACCAGGATCCCTCAATTTATCTCGCAATCCTGGCTACAAGGAGTTTATAGTCTCTTATATAGAGGCAGTGCAAACTCACGAGACAGAATGTAACATCACAGTTACGAGCACGCATTCATATTTACACCCAAACAACATGAGCTACTAGGTATACAAATTTCTGAGTAAGCAATGGGAAAGTCTGGAAGTAAGGATCTGGGGAGAATTCTTCTCATTATAAAGAAAGTTATCCACACAAATATAAGTAAGGTGTAAGAAATGCCACAAAATTACCTACATCTGTAACCTCTGGCCTGTTGTAACCTGAGGATTCCCAGAGGTAATCTTAGCATCCAGTTCTCCCAGGTCCACTGTTTACTATCCGTGTCTCCCACTATTGTAAGTTCAAGTTGGGGGAATTATTGGGATCATACTCTGGACTCTTACTGACTGCCCAGTGGATCAAGTCTTAGGTTATCCATCTTTCCTTCAAAAAATATGAAGAAATCCTTCAAAGAAATGTATTTGCTTCTGGGATGACAATGGCCTTCTCAAATATCCAACCTGCCGCATAGTATTCCGTGAATCTATTATATTAATGTGACATCTCAATACAAAGTCCCAAACATAATAATGTAAATAAGCCACCAGCAAAGGAAAAAGTGAGTGTTTTCACAAATTCAGTGTGTCCCACACTGTTCAGCTTTTCTCTAATCTTTATGCTGAGGAAAAGAAACTACAAGAAGACACCTTATTCAAGAAAACTAAATGAGGAAGCTACCTGAGCTAGCATTTGCGATCACAGTAAGGGCCCAAAACAAACCCTTTAGCCCAGAAGAGAAGGCTCTTGTCCTGGCGGTTTCCATATCTACTGCCTTACACACCTGCCCATCCAAGGTGCTGCACCTCTGAAATTTCAAAATAAAACTCTGATAAACCAGACATTTGTTTTCTTATCTTACCTGGATAGGTAATATTCAGGACCCACAAAGAACAACTCCCCAAATTAGGCAAGACCTCTCTCCCTCCAGAAGCATTAACAGTGTGACAAAAATTACATAACTCAAGTATGATGGAGCGTGGGGGGCCACATATACTTTCTCAAAAGCAGCAGGAGGGCTTGAGCAAAACTGTCGAAAGCCACCATTTCACTGCTCTGGAAATTGTCCAAAGACAAAGGACAGACTGAGATGTGTTCATTTGTGAAACAGTTGAACTTACGATGATAACAGAGGATCCTTGCCCAGCACGCCCCACTTCCCTGTTAGTCGCTCTAACAGGGGAGGGCAGACAGTGGACATCAGCAGCTTTCCTTTCCATGCTAATGGAACCGCCCTTAAATAGAACATCATCAACTCGGTATCACAGTAATTCAAGTATATGCTTCAACCAGTAATGCTGCAGAAGCTGAAGTTGAACGGTTCTATGAAGACCTATAAGATCTTCTAGAACTAACACCAAAAATGATGTCCTTTTCATCATAGGGGACTGGAATGCAAAAGTAGGAAGTCAAGAGATACCTGGAGTAACAGGTACCTTGGAGTACAAAATGAAGCAGGGCAAAGACTAACACAGTTTTGCTAAGAGAATGCACTGGTCATAGCAAGCACCCTCTTTCAACAACACAAGAGATGACCCTGCACATGGACATCACCAGATGGTCAATACCCAAATCAGACTGATTATATTCTTTTCAGCCAAAAATGAAGAAGCTCTATACAGTCAGCAAAAACAAGACTGGGAGCTGACTGTGGCTCAGATCATGAACTCCTTATTGCAAAATTCAGACTTAAATTGAAGAAAGTAGGGAAAACCACTAGGCCATTCAGGTATGACCTAACTCAAATCCCTGATGATTATACAGTGGAAATGAGAAATAGATTCAAGGGATTAGATCTGATAGACAGTGCCTGAAGAACTATGGACAGAGGTTCATGACACTGTACAGAAGGCAGCGATCAAAACCATCCCCAAGGAAAAGAAATTTAAAAAGACAAAATGGTTATCTAAGGAGGCCTTATAAATAGCTGAGAAAAGAAGAGAAGCAAGAGGTAAAGGAGAATGGGAAAGATATACCTATCTGAAAGCAGAGTTCCAAAGAATAGCAAGAAGAGGTAAGAAAGCCTTCCCGAGTGATCAACACAAAGAAATAGAGGAAAATAGAATGGGAAAGACTAGAGATCTCTTCAAGAAAATTAGAGATACCAAGGGAACGTTTCATGCAAAGATAGGCACAATAAAGGACAGAAACAGCAAGGACATAACAGAAGCAGATATTAAGAAGAGGTGGCAAGAATACACAGAAGAACTACATGAAAAAGATCTTTATGACCCAGATAGCCATGATGGTGTGATAACTTACCTAGAGCCAGACATCCTGGAGTGTGAAGTCATATGGAGTTTAGGAAGCATCACCACAAACAAAGCTAGTGGAGGTGATGGAATGCCAGCTGAACTATTTCAAATCCTAAAAGATGATGCTGTGGAAGTGCTGCACTCAATATGCCAGCAAATTTAGAAAACTCAGCAGTGGCCACAGAAGTGGAAAAAGTCAGTTTTCATTCCAATATCAAAAAGAGCAATGCCGAAGAATGTTCAAATTACCACATAACTGCACGCATTTCATATGCTAGCAAGGTCATGCTCAAAATTCTCCAAGCTAGGCTTCAACAGTAGGTGAACCGAGAACTTCAGGTGTACAAGCTGGATTTAGAAAAGGCAGAGGAACCAGAGATCAAATTGCCAGCATCCAATGGATCATAGGAAAATGTAAGAGAATTCCAGAAAAAACATCCACTTCAGCTTCATTGACTATGCTAAAGCCTTTGACTGTGTGGATCACAACAAACTGGAAAATTCTTAAAGAGATGGTGTTAGGGAAATTAAATGAATAGTCTTGTTTAGGCTTCAGAGACAAAGCAGAGCAGGCCTCTGACCTAGCTTCTAACCTGTCTGGATACTGCCCTGACTGGGAGTGACTGTGAGTGACTGCCTGCTGTGACTGCAAGATTTGCAGCACCAGAGAAATGATGGGGAGAGGAATCTTGAGATTGTTGAACCCCTGGAGGGGGCCTGGTCAACCAAGCCCCAGACTTAGCAGCATTTCAAGTTTTATGAGACAAAACAAATAGCATTAACAAAAACCCAGGTTTGCAATTTGGTCACAGATTGATGATGATATCAGTTTTCATCCATCCTCGGATTATAACCATGAACCCTGAACTGCATCTTTGAAGTCTCATGCATAGAGTGGAGATGCTGCTTGGGACCCTTTCCCAACTGGGACTCCAGATGTGCTGTGACACAGGACTTCCCAGTGCTGTTTAACTCTGGATGTTGGTCAAAACCCAAATTATTGATGTATCCTCTGCTCTTTCTACTTCTCTTTCCTTTTAAAGTTAGTATGTTTAAAGCAAGCTATATAATTCTCTAATAAATATGTGTATTATTTATTTGTCTATAACAAGTGGCTCATTTTGTTAACAAATCCTTTGAACCTAACATGAAAGTGAAAACTTTCAGCAAAACAGATGGGAATACCAGACCATCTTACCTGCCTCCTGAGAAACCTGTTTGCAGGTTAAACAGCAACAGATAGAACCGAACATGGAACAACAGACTGGTTCAAAATTGGGAAAGGAGTACATCAAGGCTGTATATTGTCACCCTGTTTATCTAACTTACGTGCACAGTACATCATGAGAAATGCCAGGCTAGATGAATCACAAGCTGGAATCAAGATTTCCCAGAGAAATATCTATAACCTCAGATATGCAGATGATACCTCCCTTGTGGCAGAAAAGAAGAGGAACTAAAGAGTCTCTTGATGAAGGTGAAAGAGGACAATGAAAAAGCTGGCTTAAAACTCAACATTCAAAAAACTAAGATCATGGCACCTGGTCCCATCACTTCATGGCAAATAGATGGGGAAAAAGTGGAAACAGTGACAGACTAGTTCTTTGGACTCCAAAATCACTGCAGATCGTGACTGCAGCCATGAAATTAAAGACACATGCTCCTTTGAAGAAAGGCTATGACAAACCTAGACAGTGTATGAAAAAGCAGAGACATTACTTTGCCAACAAAAGTCCATACAGTCAAAGTTATGATTTTTCCAGTAGTCATGTATGGATATGAGAATTGGACCAAAAAGAAGGCTGAGCACCGAAGAACTGATACTTTTGAACTATGGTGTTGGAGAAGACTCTTGAGAGTCCCTTGGACAGCAAGGAGATCAAACCAGTCAATCTTAAAGGAAACCAGTCCTGAATATTCCAATATTTTAGCTACCTGATGCGAAGAGCAGACTCATTGGAAAAGACCCTGTTGCTGAGAAGCAGAAGGCAGGAGGAGAAGGGGATGACAGAGGACAAGACGGCTGGATGGCATCACCAACTCAATGGACATGAGTTTGAGCAAGCTCCAGGAGACAGTGAAGGGCAGGGAAGCCTGGCATGCTGCTGTCCATGGGGTGGCGAAGAGTCAGACACAACTGAGCTACTGAACAACAAACGTTAATTCAATGGTAAGCTCAATGGCAAGGAAACAAAACCAACTAGCTCCACTCTGGAACTGGGAGTGGATCAGCTGACTAGCCAGGGATTTAACAATGAGTTCTCAGAGATCAAAGAGCCACAGGGGCCTGAAATCTCTCCATTTATTTTGGGTGAACCAGAGGCCGAGACCCGTACACAACTGAATGATTCACTGCAAAGAGACTCCAAGAGGTTTTCTGAGGTAAAGCAAATATTCTAAGATTGGATTGAAGTTATGGTTGCACAACTCTATAAATGTATTGAAACTAACTGAATATTTACAAGGGGTGAATTTTTATGGTATATAATTTATACCTAAAGAATGCTATAACAAATTCACACAATTCCATACAAAATATATGTATTAATTTCCCTATGTACTAACAAGCTCCATTCCAAGAGTTCATAAGTCTAATTTGTTCCTAAGTCCAACAAAGTTAACCTAGGTACCCAACTAACACATATAGTACTGTACTATAATAGGTTTATAACACTTTTCACACAAATAATACATAAAAAACAAATGAAAAATAAAGAAAACATTTTTAATCTTACAGTACAGTACCATGGTTTTTCCAGTGGTCATGTATGGATGTGAGAGTTGGACTGTGAAGAAAGCTGAGTGCCGAAGAATTGATGCTTTTGAACTGTGGTGTTGGAGAAGACTCTTGAGAGTCCCTTGGACTGCAAGGAGATCCAACCAGTCCATTCTGAAGGAGATCAGTCCTGGGATTTCTTTGGAAGGAATGATGCTAAAGCTGAAACTCCAGTACTTTGGCCACCTCATGCGAAGAGTTGACTCAGTGGAAAAAACTCTGATGCTGGGAGGGATTGGGGGCAGGAGGAGAAGGGGACGACAGAGGATGAGATGGCTGGATAGCATCACTGACTCAATGGACGTGAGTCTGAGTGAACTTAGGGAGTTGGTGATGGACAGGGAGGCCTGGCATGCTGCGATTCATGGGGTCACAAAGAGTCGGACACGACTGAGCGACTAAGCTGAACTGAACTGACAGTACCATGAAAAAAGTATAGCAGTACAAGAACTGGCATACAGGGGCTGGCCAGCACGTTTACATCTTTGAAAGCTCGAAACTTGGAAGTTCATATGTAGGGGACTTACTGTGTAACAATTCAAAAGAAAAGATGCAATCCACATATCTGGATACTGAATGAATCTGAAGATATTAAGTTAGGCTTTATTTAAAAGATTTTAAATAGATACACTAATTTTTTAAGAATTATAAAAATTTAATAATTTTTATTGAAGTGTTGTATAATAGAAATTTAAGACCAGTACTGCCCAGTATAAATTTCTGCCATGGTGGAAAACCATAGCGGTGCAATCCAGCATGCTGGCTCCTATTCTCAGGGGTCTGTTTTGCTTACATGAAACACGGCTAGTGTAACTAGGCAACAAATTTTTGTATTTTATTTCATCATAATTAATTTAAAGTTAAAATGCCATTTTTGACTACTGGCTACTTTATGTGATAACTAGAGGCTAGAAAGAGCCCAAATATCCATGTAATTTTGTTTAGAAAAAATGGCCAGTTAACACAACACTGTAAAGTGACTATTGATAGTTTAATGGTTTGAAGTAGAATGTGCTCAGTCGTGTCCAACTCTTTGCAACCCCATGGAGTGTAGCCCGCCAGGCTCTTCTGTACTTGGAATTTTCCAGAATACTGGAGTGGGTTGCGACTTACTACTCCAAGGAATCTTCCTGACCCAGGGACTGAACCCACATCTGAGTCCCCTGCATTGGGCAGGCAGACTCTACCACGGTGCCACCTAGGAAGCCCCTCCTTCCTAGGTGGCAAAAAGCAATTATACCACAGTAAAAATTAATTTTTTTAAAAGTGGCCAATTTAAAACAATGGGAAATGAATGGATAGTAAAGGAATATATTTTTAATGACTTCAACTCAAGAAATGCAAATTAAGGTAATATGATACTATTTTTACCCAATTGGCAAAAGAAAAATACGTTGCCCATTAGTCCAAAAATTTTTCACTAACAGATGGAGGAATTTGATTTTTAAGACACTGATTGAATAATCAAAGAATCTGGCTTCTGGAGGGGAAATCAACTCTGCATATCAAATAATTTAAAATTATGCTTTTAGTTGATTCAGAAATTCCACTTGTTGGAAATGACCCTAAGAAAATAATTTAAAATCAGCATAAGTGTACTCACTACTATGTTTACAATAACTAAACACTGGGAGTAAGTTACATATTCAAGAATATAAAACTAGTAAAATAAATTAACCATTATATTGGTAGAATTATAGTGTATTAGTATTTTAATATTTTTTATTTAAACTTAAAATATGTTTGTTAGTAAAGGCAAAAAGTAGGTTGCACAGTATTAGAAAATGTGATTTTATTTCTTAAATCTTTATGTCTATGTTTGCCAGTCTCTGTATCTAGAAGCCAAGGAAATCAGAGGAGCAGCAGGACTCATGTACAGATGATGAAACTATGAGCATATCAATTAGGGAATCTCTGTTGGCAAGCACAGAAATCAATTCCAGTTCCATTATGCAGACACTGTTTACTTAAGAAGACTGAAAAAAAATGGATTAACTTATATTGAATCTAACCAAGGGGAAAGAGAGAGGGAGAGAAAGAGAACAAGAAGCACAAAAAAGTAGAATTACTGGGTTGGCTAAACAGTTCATTCGAGTTTTTCCATAACATCATATGAAAAAACCCAAATGAACTACTTGGCCAACCCAGTACCTGATGCACAACTCTACATATGGCTCTATGAAAACAAATTTAAACACCTGGAAGCCTTCTGATGGTCAGACAGTAGGCTTTTAATTGCTGGAGTATAAGATGGTCCAGCGTATCTTTAGAGAAGAGACCAGGTAGCAAGGGTCAGAGGTGTGAGAGAGAGTTCAGGGATCCGGTTAGTAGCCATGTACTGAGTGGTATCCAAGTGTTTCAGTAATTTTAAACAACCACTACAGCTGTACTCATGCAAGCAAGGGGACTATCAGCTTTGTCTGTATCTACATCCAAACATCCCATATTTACTATTTCTTTTCTTCATGAGGTTTCTGTTCTTTTGTTAGAAGCATGCTTCAAATATATAACACATTGATTATTCTAAGAATTATTAAACTTCCTCAAAATTTAAACAGATAAGACAGATAAATAGAGATATAAACATAGATAGAGATATATTTGTCAAATAATACCATTCCAAAATTTAAAACTCGTTTCAATTATTTATTTTTTAGTGACATATAGATATTTTTCTTCTGACTCCTAAGTGCAAATTTTGCTACTGAGGAATCTGATGGCAGTCATAGTTTGTGTTTCTTGTGTGCTTACCTTCCTTTGGCCTGCAAGTATATATGGTTTATATCCTTAGAGTGCATAGGTCTTAAATACCAGGTATGCCTGGGAGATGGTGCCTTTTCTGATTAATTTAGACTAGAACTCTCAACATGTTCAGTCTGGAAACCTTGATCTTTCTTTCTCAGAGTTAACTTTACTATTTATTTATTGTCTCTACTCTTTGTTCCTTCTTCTACTGTTGAAATGCATATATTAATGTTGAAAGTCTCAGTCCCCCAAGCTCCTATCTTCTCCCTTATGAATATCAGCTCCTTTTATTCTTAGTCCATGTTTTAAGAGGTTTCTGGCACTTAATCCTTCAGAGAACTATTATAACTGAGGTCTCAATAGTGGCCAGTCTGTTTTTCAACTAATCTGCAAAATCTTTACTTGTGAAGATAGGTTTTGTTGTGCAAGAAAGTCTCTTTGCTGCTGTACTTGAAACCCTTTAGATGCCTTTATTTAATTTATTTACTTAACTATAACGCTATTTTCCATCTATCTTCTTCTACCAATTCTACTCCACTGGTTGTGATTATTTTTCCTTTTTTTTTTTCCTTTCTGACCTATGGTTCCCAAGTCCACTCTGTTATCAAAGAATAGTGATCTTTCTCAGCCCCCTGGCTATTGGAATGATCTAAATGGTGATGGAAAGACCTGCAGTATAGAGGCAAGACACCTCCCTGAGAGTGGTGAACATCTTTCCACGTGCTTACCTGGTTGTTTAATCGCCAAGTTGTGTCCGACTCTTTGCGACCCCAGGGACTGTAACCCACGAGCTCCTCTGTCCATGGGACTTCCTAGGCAAGAATACTAGAGTGGGTTGCCATTTCCTTCTCCAGGAGATCTTCCCTACTCAAGGATCAAACCCACATCTCCTGCTTGGCAGATATATTCTGTACCACTGAGCCACCTGGGAAGCCCATGTGCCTACCTACCATCAGTTTATTCTATTTGTGAATTTCTCAACTTCTTTTACCCATTTTCACACTAGATTGATTCATTCTTTTTATCTATATTCTAGATACTAGACCTTTGTTGGCTATGTGGTTTATTTTTTCCCAGACCATAGGTTGTCTTTTCAACCTCTTAACAATATCTCTTGTAGAACAAAAGTATTTAATTCTAATAAAATCCAATTTATTGTTTTGTTTCCTTTTAGTGAATCATGAGTTTGGCGTACATGACTAAAAATATTTCCCATGCCCTTGGTCTCACAAACTTCCTCCTATCATTTCTTCTAAAAGTTATACTTATTAATAAATCTCTAATTTATTTTGAGTGAATCTGGATATATGATAAGAGGCTTGGGTTTACTTTGTTTTAATTGGCCTTACTTTTTTAGAGAAAATTAAGTTTGACAGCATTTTTACTCTCAGTTGACGATCTTGCTTCTTAATTCGCTGAAAAAACTGATCATTTCTCATGACTTTTATAACTCACCTAGGTACTGAACAACATTTATATTCCTATGCTGTGCCTTCCCTCATGTTACAATAGATTAACACCTGCCTTCCCTTATAAAGCATCCTCCCCTCCTCTCTTACTTACACGAGGACAACACTCCAGCAATACTTCACTCTCTCAAATAGTATCAGTTTCCTCCCTCAATTGGATTATTCATATTAACATATGAACATACTGCTATTTATTCTATATTAAAATGTACCTTGCAACTAGAGATTATCATACTAAGTGAAGTAAGTCAGAAAGAGAAAGACAAGTACCATATGATAGCACTTATACGTGGAATCAAAATATGACACAAATAACCGTATGTGCAAAGCAGAGACAGACTCACAGACATAGAAAACAGACTCGTATTAATATTCACCGAGGGGAGGCAGGGAGAGTCGGACTGGGAGTTTGTTTGGGGTTGGTAGGTGCAAACTATTACATTTAGATAAACAACAAGGTCCTACTGTATAGCACAGGGAACTATATCCAATCTCCTGGAATAAACTATAATGGAAAAGAAAATTCAAAAAGAGTGTATGTGTAAAACTGAGTCACTTTGCTATACAGCAAAGATTGCACACTGTAAATCAACTATACTTCAATAAAAAAATCTAAATCTTAAAGTAAAAATAAAAATTAAAAAAAAATAAAAAATAAAAGGGAGTTTGGAAGATGATTAAAAAAAAATCTAAATCTATCTTGAACATGCTTTCCTTTCAAACTGCTACCCATTTATTTGTTCCCCTTCTCATGAGAAGTATTTCAAATTGCTGTTTGTAGTCATCGTCTCCATTTCATTTTTGTCTTATACTCGTGCTAATCAGTGATTTCCCGTTATTCCACTGAAATCCTGATTTTAACAGCCTTTGTTGTTATTAATCCGCTCAAATCTCAGTCCCTATCTCATTAGAACAGCAGTTTACATCATGAATCCTTCCTTCCTCCTAGAAACAAAATCACGTTTTGGCCTGTAGGTTTTCCTCCTACTCCATCGGTTATTCTTTCTTGGATCACTTTTTTATTGTTTCCCTATTTCTCTAAATCCCTAGGGATTTTCAAATTGAAATAAAAATCACAGATATTTATCTTCCTTCAATAACCAGTCCACAGTCTCCTTCTCAGTACCATGCTCAGGACTCTTACGCCCTTCACCAGGAACAGATCTACTCTTGCCCACAGCCTTTGGTGTGTCCTAACAGAGATGCTCGGTGCAGACCTGGATCCCATGGCTCAGAAAGCTCAAAGTGGTTCTCTGATGCACCAAAGAAAAGATTCCCCCTTAAGATGTGAGGGTCTTAGGGTTGTGAGAGAGTAGGTAACCCAGACGCAACACCAAAGCATCAGCAGTAAATGGACTGCAGAGTAGCGAAATTCCTTCACATGCTTAAAGAACATGAGAGTCTGCTTTTCGTGATCTCGAAAGACCAGTTTGCAGTCAAGCGTAGGGCAGAGTGACAAACGATAAATGACTAGAATTCAACTATGCTTTAAAGTGTCCTGTAATGGGACTTCCCTGGTGATCCAGTGGTTAGAACTACACGCTTCCGCTGCAGGGGGCAAAGGTTCAATCCCTGGTCAAGGAACTAAGATCCCTGCATGCTATATGGTATGGCAAAAAATAAATAAATCAAAATAAACTGTCCTATAGCTAGGGTACCCACCTCTCTTGCTCAAGATAGAACACATCAATGTTAAGTAATCTTTCTTCTCATGATCTGTTCTCACACAGAGGGGTTTCTTGGCAGGGATCCCTAATAAAAACGTATTATTTTTTCCATTCTTCATTTTGGCCTTCATTAGTTTCCTGTAGCGCTTCTCCCTGTACCTCCTTTCACTTTATTAAAGCTCATTTTGCGGAAATTATCTTACACTAAGGAACATAAATAAACTTTTATTTAGCAAGCTGTGGAAATCAGGGACATGCAGCAAAGAGGACCGAGCTCATTAAGCAACAGAGTCACTGATGCTCTTTCACTCATCACTCATCCTTTCCACTGATCGCTTTAACAGGAGGGGAGGCACACTTCTCCCCAGGATCATCGCATCCTTCTCTATGGGTGTCACAGAAGACAGGAGGCAGGCCGGCCTGCGGGCTTTGGTGCTTCAGGAGACCCAGTGGGAGTGCCATCCCTGATGGCTCTGGGATTGGGTATTAGCTCTCAGACACTTCCCTTCCCTTCTTGCTCTGGAGCAGAAGCACCAGAGGAACCGCTGACTTTAGAAGATTCTCTGAAATCAGGGCTTCGTACTCCACATCTGGTGGGCACTAGTTCAGGGGATCTGCAAAAGCAGCCTCGTTCATTTCTACTGTGCCCTGGTTTATTTCTGCTCTAAATCCGTGTTTAAAGAGTGAGCTCAGCACTGACTCTACCACTGGTACTGCCAGAAGCATCCTTTACTCCAAATAATTGAAAGAACTTGCGATCCATTTCATCACAAGGCTTGTTCAAGTTCTTGTAACAGGAAAAAGGGAGAAACTGATCTTCAGACTCTGAGTCAGGTAGGGAGCTTGTAAGAGTCTTCTAATTACACATGGGAACAGACAGCAAGAAACCGTCATCTGTGTTTACACAAATGCACGGCAACTTTTCAGTTACCGAATCACAGGGAAAAGCTGCTTGAGGAAAAAAAACAACTTTTAAGAGAAATACAATTCATTTATTAAAACAATAATATCTTCAGGTATATAGTGGAGAGATTCAGTATTTACAATTCATTCTCCATTAAAAGTTATTACAAAGCAATGGCTATGATGCCCTGTGCTAAACAATATATCCTTGCTGCTTCCCTATTTTATACACAGTGGCTAATGCTTGAAGTTGACTTACCTGAAATATAGACTATGTGGCATATATGAAATTCACCTTGGTGAATGGGGTGAGATGACACTTCACAGGAGTGGACCACCATCCTCTAGAGCAGCAGGCTTTTGTTTGTGTTTTGGCCACGTGGCATGTGGGATCTTAGTTTCCAGACTGAGGATCGAACCTGGGCCCCCTGTATTAGAAGTGTGAAGTCTTAGCCACTAGACCACCAAGGAAATCCCGAGAGAAGGAGGCTTGCAAGAGAGCTGTTCCTTCCTAGAACAGCAATATAATAGGTGCCACAAGGTAATTCCATGTAGTTATTTCTTTAACAAGGGGAAATGATTCCCCTGGTAACAACTCCTGTGAAGAAATCTAGCAATGTTGTAATCTCAGCTATGTGTCAGGCACAATCCTAGGACTTTGCTTCCGTGATGATATCAAATCTCTGGAACAACTCCACACATTTGGTATTACTGTTACCCAGACCCCATTCCATTTCACCTGTGAGAAAAGAAGGACCAAGCAAGACATCGTACAGCTAGCAGGTAGCCATGTCAGGAGTGAAAAGAAGCCTGCTTAACTGGAAAGCTGTTGCACGTGACACCTACCCTCCAACACGTGCAAAGTCAAGATCACAGTCTTTATGCATTCAGCCCAGGTAAAGGAGATGATATGTGAAAGTGTTAGTCACTCAGTTGTGTCGGACTCTGCGACCCCATGGACTACAGCCCTCCAAGCTCCTCTGTCCACGGAATTCTCCTGGCAGCAATAATGGAGTGGGTTGCCATTCCCTTCTCCAGGAGATCTTCCTGACTCAGGGATCATACCCAGGTCTCTTGCCTTGCAGGCAGATTCTTTACCATCTGAGCCACCAGAGAAGTACCAAAGAAGATGAAATATAAACCATCAAAGTAAGCAGCAGGTTGAGATTAGGAGAAGTGGAGCAGTTGGTGCCTGAAGTTAGAGGGTTAGAGTCTAGAGAGATTACAGCAAACTCATCATGGAACAAATAGGAACTAAGCAAAGGACACAGACAAGGACCAGGGACACCATGTCAACGTTTTACGTGTTCGAGGCACAAAAATGCAATGGCAAGTCAGCTTGGATCAGAACATGAAACCCAGTGCTCCTTTGCACAGATTTTCCTCTCTCTATTCAGTAAGAGGGGCGACAGGGAGAAAGGGAATAGCTAGAATCTGATTGATTCTCCAATGCAGAGTGGTAATTAACCCTTCTCAGAAATGACTTCCTGGGGACATCAAAGGAAAACCTTAGCTAGGTGGCGTGTGCCCATGTAACACTGGAATTTTATTGCTACAGAGAGCTAGCTAGTCAGGGCTCAGCAGTTACTGGGAAGACACTCCTGCTCCCATTCTGCCCAAATGAAGAACTACTTTAATCAACAGATCCTGGAGGCACAAGGGCTGGGTTCTTAAATTTGTTGACTAGGAAAGAAGCATACATGGGCTTTGTTTTATTTACTGATTACAAAATGAATACATCTTTATTCTGGGAAAAAATTAAATTTGCAGAACTGTATAAAGAAATACGGGCTTCCCTGGTAGTTCAGTGGTAAAGAATCCATCTGCCAATGCAGGAGATGCAGGTTGGATCCCTGGGTCGGAAAGATCGCCTGGAGAAGGAAATAGCAACCTACTCCAGTATTTTTGCCTGGAAAATCCCCATGGACAGAGGAGGCTGGCAGGCTAGTCCATGGGGTCGCAAAAGAGTCAAACAGCACTTAGCAACAATAAAGAAATATGCAGGGGAGTAAAAGGCATAAGCTATTGGGTATAAAATAAGCTACAAGGATGTATTACACAACATGGGGGATCAGAGCCAATATTTTATAGTAACATAAATAGAGTATAACCTAAAAGGGAAAAAGAAATATCGGTCTCCCATATTACCACTCTTTAGAGGCAATCATTGTCAGCCGACATAACTTTTTCATACCCTCCATCTACTGCTAACTTGAGATCCGCACATGACCAGCTAAAGTCCATGTTGTCCTAAAGGATATTATTTATAATGAACACAGGCTGCAGAACTTGTGCCACAAGCATCTAAGAAGGAACTCTTCTCCATTCTTCTTAGGCTCTGAACACAACCACTTCCTCCCCTGTGATGGACAATTTGATTAAGGAAGACTGGACTAAATCGGATGTGTTATCAGGGCATGGGATTTTTCTCAGCCCTCAAGAGATAGGATTGAGCGATGATAGGAAATGGGCGCTGTTCTGGGGGTAGCCAGAGCGAGATCTTCAGATAGCAGTTCCTTTGTCAGCTTCACGCCAAACTCTACAAAGTATCCCAGGGAAAGAAATTAGCTGGCAAGCCCTTTGCTTATCAAATCTTTTCCTATTTCAGGGCTGTCACCCTCTGAGGGGAGATAATGGGGGAAAAGGTGCCACTTCCCAGCACAGAAAGTTCCAGTAAAGAGCCCTTTACAAAGCTCCTTCAAAACCTGACACTTGAATGAGATGGGGTCTGGGACAACTTTCACCAAATTTCCTTCTCTGTTATCAAGTACTGTATCTGCGTTCCGGGTGGGGCTACACGAACTGTACAGGTCTGCACGTGCACACAGAAATCCATGTCTTTGATGCATTCGCCATCAGCGGACGTTTACTGACCTTCACCTGCGTCCCAGGGGCTATTTTGGTTACTGCTGTAGGAATGAAAGCGTTGTCTGCTCTGGAGGGCTTGTATATATTCATTTTTTTAAATTATTTTTTTATTTGACTGTGCCACTTGGCATGTGGGATTTTAGTTCCCCAGCCAGGGAATGAACCTGTGCTTCCTGCAGCGGAAGTGCAGTTTTAACCACTGAACCGCCAGGTAAGTCCCTGGAGGGCTTACATTTTAGTACGAGGTACAAACACAAATAATACCTAGTTCAATTCAAAGTATCACACAGCACAGTGAGAGACAGTTGAAATAAGGCATCATACAGACATAATGAGGAGCTTCCCTGGTGGCTTAGTGGTTTAAAAAAAAAAAAAAAATCCACCTGTAATGCAGGAGTCTCAGGACATGCAGGTTGGATCCCTGAGTCAGGAAGGTTCTCTGGAGGAGGGCATGGCAACCCACTCCAGTATTCTGGCCTGGAGAATCCCATGGACAGGGGAGCCTAGAAGGCTATAGTCCATGGGGTCGCAAAGAGTCAGACACAACTTAAGCGACTTAGCACGCACGCTCAGACATGGTAAGAAGCTTCTATTCTGCAAGAGATAAGTAAAACCTTCCAAGGAAGTGTCTTTCAGCTGAATCTGAATAAAATGAGGCAAGACCGTGGATGACTGGAAGACGAACCAGCTAAACAGAGGGAAAAGCACAATGGCCTGGGGAAGCAGGAGGAGGAAGGGATGGAACAGGTGGTAAATTTGCTTGGCTTCTTTAAAAGACAGCACTTGTGGCTGGAAGGAGGGAAGGAAAGGGGAAGTGGAAAGAAAGACCTTTAGAAATCAGATAAGCAGAGCCTGAAGCACCATGAAAAGATATCACTGTGGAAATCACTGGTTTCTCCCCACTTTTGCAGCCCGGAGGTCTGAACTCCTTCCCCTGGGGACCCACTGAAGCCCTGGATGCCACTCACTACTCAGCTCCAGGTCCTGGCCCCTGGCTCAGCTCTGAGCTTCTCTTCAGCTGACCTGAGCTATCTCAGCCACCCAGCTCCCCAACGTGCTTCCTGGCCTCCCTGCCTCCACAAGGGCCATTTCCTCAGCCTTGAAAGCTTTTCACCACATTGACCTGGTGAATTATGACCCTTGTGAGAAAAAAACACCTTTTGTGTGAGGCTTTTCCCGGCTCACACAGGAAACCACCCTTGTCTTTATGCCACTTTTAGTTCCAGTGTGTTTGATAGCTGCTTTGGGATAATTATTTGTCTTCAATACAGCTTCCCACATAAAAAGATGAACTTTGTGCAGTCACAAATTAGCTTTTTATCTTTAGACTTCATATGGTTAGCACAAGGCCCCGTGCATGCTAAAATAATACACATGAATAAGTGACTGAGTTTGTGAGTACCTACATGAATGAAAAGTTGTCTGAATGAATTTGGGGTTTGTTTTACTTCAGGTCAGTGATACAAAGTCATCACAAAATGGACTCCTCTTTCATTCTCATTCAGCCAAGAAGACAATTTTTTTTCTGAACTTTTTCTTTTCCAAATAGAAAATGTAAGTGAAGTGAATGTCAAGAATGTTCCATGCATGGAAAATATAATAACTACATAATACACCTGTCAAAATGGTGTTTAAAATAAAATGCTAACAGACCCATATAACTGAAGAGGCTTTGTGGGAGTTGCTATTATAAAGCAGTTTCTAACGCTCAGCAAAGAAAATTATCACCTACATGAAACTTTTAGAGCAACTGTGATTTCGAGTTGGAAACTGTACTTGACATTACCAGCAAACCATTACAAACATTTTTAAAATCTCATCATTGGTTTGCAAATCCACAGAATGGGCCACCTCTTATGTGCTCAGGGACGGAAGGGGAGGAAACAAAGGACATTTGAGAGTAAAATTTTTCTTTAAATATTGCCCTTAAGGTCAATGTCTAAATTTAACATAGGGTGTAAACTATATGAAATTGATGTGCCTGAATAATTGTGTAGGAATAACAAGTGATCTTCTCTCTGATTCAATGATTGAATTAAGTTGGAAGTAAAGATCGCCTCATAAAAATCAAGATATTAAAAACGACAGAGAGGTCGAGAAAGTTAACTGAAGATATATTTCCTGCTCTGTTTTCTCAAGTCCAACATCTGTTTTCTCAATCTGTGGTCACAATTGCACTAGGTGCTGTGCCAAAGGTAGGATTGTTCAAGCAGAGCCTAAACTAGGAAATGCCTCAGGTGAACTGTGGTGGACACTGAAATCATGGATATGGGTGGACAGAGCTATCCGAGTGTACAAGTTGTATCTGGCAATTTGCAGTGCTGTGCAAAGTCACTTCAGTTGTGTCTGACTCTTTGCAACCTCATGGACTGTAGCCCACCAGGCTCCTCCGTCCATGGGATTCTCCAGGCAAGAGTACTGGAGTGGGGTGCTAGTGCCTTCTCTGTTAGACACTATATTCTAACTAACGGAAGCAGAGAGCACACAACTAGCCAGTAACAATCCCAGCACCTGCCTGGAGCAGGCCTGAAAATCTACTGGAGGAGTTACCTGGCATAGGTAACATACATAGTCATTATTTTCCATGACTTTCCAAAAGAATTCCCTTGATTCTCTTCTTACCACTGGTAGTTTTCCCTTTCTGGGTTCCATCAGTCTTCTGATTTTCTCTACTACTTTCTCTCTCTCTGGCTGCAAATACTCTCAATACTTCAAACAGGAGGTTTAATGACAATTCACAAATCTTTAGCCATTCTCTCTACTCAGCTGAATGTAGGAATCACCATTTGGATGTCCCATCATCACTCAAATTTAGCATACCCTTTTATCACCTTCAAAGGGACTTCTCAAGACATTAAGGGAATTGCAAATTCTACAAAGAGATTTCAGACATACTATATTCATTAATTTGTTCACTCTTAAGATTCCAGGATGGTTGACTCTAGGGTTTGTATCTTTTTCTAAGCAGGATCGCTTACAGCAACTAGTACAATGCTTGGCACACGGAGGGACCCATCATGTAATTCGCTTATTGAAGTGAACTTAATGGCTAAGTAAATATGAGGAAATGGAATAACTAAGAAAATATAATTTAGTTAAAATATTTTGGACTGTTCAGAAAATATTTCTAGCAGTAGTTTCAACCCTGGATTCTCTATGTTTTTGAGTGGTTTTCAAAGTACCAAGGAACCTAAAATATATTTGTTGAGCAAAATATTTAATACATATCTACATATATATGAAAAGCTAGAATGATTTCAATTGCAGTATCACTTGTAGCACCTAGTGGAAACCACAAAAATATTCATTAAGGGGGTTAGTAAAAGAAAGTGTGGTACAAAAACAAAATAGCTTATCACATTAAATATTCTGTATGTGTAAGTGTGTTGATGAAAAAACATAAGTATTGAAGTCTCCAACTAAAACTGGATTATTCCATTCTCCTTTAATATCTATCTGTTTTCACATCATGTATTTTGAAGTTATACTGATAACTGTATCAAAGAAATATGTGGTTTTGAAAAAAAAAATGTCAAGAATTTGCAACGATATTTTCAGTTTAAATTTCAAATGAACAAGTTTTGACCTAACTAGTGAAAAAGTTGGCTTAAAGCTCAACATTCAGAGAATGAAGATCATGGCATCTGGTCCCATCACTTCATGGCAAATAGATGGGGAAACAGTGGAAACAGTGGTTGACTTTATTTTTCTGTGCTCCAAAATCACTGCAGATGGTGACTGCAGCTATGAAATTAAAAGACGCTTACGCCTTGGAAGGAAAGTTATGACCAACTTGGACAGCATATTAAGAAGCAGAGACATTACTTTGCCACAAAGGTCTGTCTCATCAAGGCTATGGTTTTTCCAGTTGTCATGTATGGATGTGAGAATTGGGCTATAAAGAAAGCTGAGCACAGAAGAATTGATGCTTTTGAACTGTGGAGTTGGAGAAGACTCTTGAGAGTCCCTTGGACTGCAAGGAGATCCAACCAGTCCATCCTAAAGGAGATCAGTCCTGGGTGTTCACTAGAAGGACTGATGTTGAAGCTGAAACTCCAATACTTTGGCCACCTGATGTGAAGAGCTGACTCATTTGAAAAGACCCTGATGCTGGGAAAGACTGAGGGCGGGAGGAGAAGGGGACGACAGAGGATGAGATGGTTGAATGGCACCACCGACTCTATGGACATGGGTTTGGGTGGACTCTGGGAGTTGGTGATGGACAGGGAGGCCTGGCGTGCTACGATTCATGGGGTCGCAAAGAGTCAGACACGACTGAGTGACTAAACTGAACTGATTTTATATTTGACAAGTCTTTTTTTTTTTAAACTGAAAGTCATGTTCTCCAAAATACATTAAGAGCATTAAAGTTTGTACTTTTCTCATCAGCAAGAGCAAATATCTTTCCATAGAGTTAAGGGCCATCTTAAATTATTTTTTTAACTGTTCATTCATATATTTTGTCCATTTTACTGTTAGTCTTCCTCTTCTTAATTTTTAGGCGTTCCCTATGTGTGAAAAATTTTCTGTTATATATTGCCATATAGATTTTCCCAATATTTTGATTCGGGTGAAGGTTGTCAATGCTCTTTTAGTTATAAATGTTTTGTGCTATAAATGAAATCACCAATATTTTCTTTAATTGCTTTTGAATTTTGAATCATAGAGCAATTTTCCCCTTCTTCGTTTTAGAATCAAATCCATCCACTCCTTTTCCAGCCAGCACTAGAGGTCAAGAACCTGCCTGCCAATTCAGGTTAGACGTAAGAGACACTGGTTCAATCCCTGGGTCAGGAAGATTCCCTGGATAAGGGAATGGCAGTCCACTCCAGTATTCTAGCCTGGAGAATCCCAGGGACAGAGGAGCCTGGTGGGCTACAGTCCATAGGGTCGCACAGAGTTGGACACGACTGAAGCGACTTAGCACAGCACACAAAAAACATTAGGCTCTCACAACCATTTGGTGTTTGTTTTGTGTATGGTGCGTTGTACAAAAATGTTATCCTTTTTAAAATGGCAATCCAATTTTCCAACACCATTTAGTTAAAAAATCCATCCATTCTTTGCTGATTTGAGATAACTTATTTGTCCATGTTAAGATTCCACATGTCCATGAACATATTTCAGAGGTTTACTTTTTCTTCAATTAGTCTGTAGGTCCATTCCTGAGCCAATACTATCCTGTTTTATTACAGAGGATTATAATTTGGTAACGTTGTTCCCCAAACTGCTCTTCTCTTTAAAGATTTTTCTAACTATTCATCTTAAAGAATACTGTGGTTTTCAAAGTTACCAAAAAAAAAAGTATGTATTTTACTGGAATCTTATGAGTTTATAAATTTATTTAGGAAGAACTAACACCTCGCCAATATTCCTTGGACTCTCTAACTATGAACATATTACTTTTCTATTTGTTGAAGTCCAATTTTTCCAATGAATAATTATTTTAAAGGTTTTCTCATATAACTCTTGGATGTTTTAAGTATATATCTAGGATCATTTGTTTTTGTATTTTGGTTGTCACTCCAGTTGTGTTTGACTCTTTGCGACCCTATGGACTGTAGCCTGCCAGGCTCATCTGTCCATAGTATTCTCCAGGCAAGAAGACTAGAGCGGGTTGCCATGCCTTCCTCCAGGGGACCTTCCCGACCCAGGGATCAAACCCAGGTCTCCTGCATTGGCAGGCAGGTTCTTTACCCACTGAGCTACCTGGGAAGTAGTTTGGTTGGGAGACATTAAAGACATTAACTCTGGCCTCATTAAATTAGTGTGCAAGGGTAATTCTCTCTCCTGCTCCCTCACTGCTGAAGCCTCCCTACTTTCAAGCTTCTACAAAGAATCTATTGTCATGACCATTTCATCACCTGTAATTCTGAAATTTTACTCACACACATTGATGACAACCTGGATTATGGATTGTTCACAAAATAGGTTAGAGTACACAGGAATCTTTTTTGAGTGTCTGTGTTGGAAGCTGACTGAACTGATATAAAATCAAGAAGGAAGAAGATTGACATGTAAACTTATTAAGGTGAGTTCAAGAAGTTGCAACTTGACTTATGAAACTCTTAGAATGTCAGCAGCCCTGCTCCTCACTTAACTTCTTGCACTCCTCTTCTACCTTGTAGATTGCATCTCTCTTGGGCGTACATTATGTCAGCAGAACATCCTGACATAAATTTTCCCTCACTTAACTTCACAGGCAATGTTCAGGAAAACTACCATTAGGAATCGTAACAGTGAAAGTTGAAGCAGGTGGGGTGCAGAGGGGTGGGGATGACAATTGGGAACTGAAGTGGAGGCATTGTTCTGAGGCTGTGAAAGGTGCTTTTAAGTATATTAGTGATATTTCTGTGAAAGCTGCCTCATCAATTCATTCAAAATAAAACAGCCATTATGTAGAAACGGTGACACGGAATGAAAGAACATAATGATCCTTTTGTTACAAACATCTGGGCAAATAAGTCAAGATTCAATCAGGGTCCCCTAAAAGAAATGTTAAGTGTTAGAATTAATGGGTCTTTGCAAAATATTTCTGAATATTACAAAACTATTAAAATGATCTGAAAATGCATATTCTTTCTCCCTATATAGTTCTTTTCTCTCCTTATAATCTCCCTAGAAGTCAAATATCTATTCCAACTAACCTTACTTCTTGATGACATTGAGCCCCCTATGAACACAGTAGGCCAGAAATAAATGGTCACCAATATATGTAATTAGTGTCTATTCTCTATTTGGGTAGTAACTAAAGATACTTTTTCCGAATATGTTTGCATCAGTGTTCATGCATACACAGAATAATATCCAAGCATTTTCAAATTTGTGAATAATGATCATGTCTTCACTATATTAATAATGTACTAGAAAGTATCCCAACTCTACCTTCTTTATTCTGACTTTCTTGTCCCATAACAGAGCACATAAGAGCATAAGACTCTGCTTATGCTCGGAACAGAAGCCACACTGGTGGGGCGTTGAGCTTCTCTCCATACTGTAACTACAGGCGATTGCCAGTAATTAGCAAGATGGGTGTCATGTAATTTTCAGAACCATCTTCCAATTCTGATCACTTTCTCATAGCAACATTCTCTGACAGGTATATTCATCATTCAGATTTAAAAATTGCCGTATCAGGTGACTTACAAAGACCAGATCCAAAAATGAGTGCTAGAAGAGGGAGCACAAAAATTGCAGTGAAGATAATTACCCCACCTCTGAACTAATGGCTCCCTTGTGCTTTCTTAGTGCCACTTGTATTGGTGGTTAGAAACGTCTCCCTGGCAAAACGACATGCTTGCTTCCTGGTTATTGAGAAAAGGGCTGGAAATTGGGAGCATTACTGCTGCCCTAGCCACAGCCGACATTCTCTGTTAGAGCAAGCATTCTAGAATCTGTCATTATTTTAAAATACCAACCAGAAGGTATGGCCATTTCCTTACAGCTATGAATAATTTATCAGATATTTCAGGTAGTGAAGTCACTAAAAGTAACAGGAAAGTTGAAGGCACTGACCTTAACAAAATCCTTACTATTGCTGAATATTGTTATTTAAAAACAAAACAAAAACAAAACGTGACACCAGGCAAGTTAATTTCCTAAAGACTTCGCATGTTTTAACATACTGACTTCACAGCAACACTCTAAGTACCTTTCTGAAATACCGAACAAATGCTGAAGTCATTCTTGTAATATTTCTCTAGTTCTTAAAATCTAAGTACAAATGAGCTCTTGCTTTCCTTTCACTCTTATCCAGATGCCTTAACATGACTGACACTTGAATATTGAACCAGAGTATGAGAGACTGAGAATGAGATTGAAAAATCTTAGAGGAGAAACTGGAACCTTCAGCAATAGCTCTATTTTTCCTTTTTTTTCCATTTAAAAAATGTTTTTACTGAGATATAAATGACATGTAACATTATGTAAGTTTAAAGTGTACAAAATGTTGGTTTGGTACATTTATATATTGCAATATGATTACCACCCTAACATTAGCTAACACCTCTATCACAGCACATAATTCTCATTTCTTTTTTATGGTGAGCCCAATTAAGGGGGCTTCCCTTGTGGCTCAGCTGGTAAAGAATCCATCTGCAGTGTGGGAGACCTGGGTTTGATCCATGGGTTGGGAAGATCCCCTGGAAAAGGGAAAGGCTATCCACTCCGGTATTCTGGCCTGAAGAATTCCATGGACTATATAGCCCATGGGGTCGCAAAAAGTCACACATGACTGAGCAACTTTCACATCAATTAAAATCTAGTCTCTTTGCAATTTTGAAGTTCATAATACAGTATTTTTGCTGTGCACTAGATCTCCACAATTTATCTACTAGTTATAAATCTGTACCCTTAAACCACATCTCCCCCAAATCCAAGACCCTGATAACCCACATTTCATTCTCTATTTTACAAGTTAAGTTTTCTTCCATTTTGAAGATGGATGCTCCATTCTGTTAGAGAAAAAAGTTCTGAATGTGCTAATGATAGATGAGGTTTGTAGACTAGCTATATGAAAAAGTGAAAGTGAGGTGGGAGGGGGGTTCATGTTTGGGAATGCATGTAAGAATTAAAGATTTTAAAATGTAAAAAATAAAAAACTAAAAAAAAAAAAAAAAAAAGTTGCTTAGTCCTCTCAGACTCTTTGCAACCCCATGGTCTATAATCTACCAGGCTCCTCCAACCATGGGATTTTCCAGACAAGAATACTGGAATGGGCAGCCATTTCCTTCTCCAAGGGATCTTCCCAACCCAGAGATCAAACCTGCAGATGCTTTCCCATCTGAGCCAGCAGGGAAGCCCACTGGCTATATATCCATGGGAAAATCAATCTGCCTCCCTAATATCCTGTTTTCCCATATGTTAAGTAGGGAAATTAACATCTGCCTGTATTGCTTCCCTGGTAGCTCAGTGGTAAAGAAGTCGTCTGCCAATGCAGGCAACATGGGTTAAGGAAAAGGCAGCTCACTCCGGTATTCCTGCCTGGGAAATCCCGTGGACAGGAGTCTGGCGGGCTACAGCCCACAGGGTCGCAAAAGAGACGCAACTTAGTGACTAAACAACAACAACAATTAGAGTATTATGGATAATATATTGAAAAAGGGTAAGTGAAATCCTTTAAAATCACAGAACAGTAAATTAAATAATATTGCCACTGATTCAAAAGAAGAAAGGAAGTGAAATCGCCATAAAGGACACCTGGACAGTAAGTTCCTCCTTTCATTCTGAGGTAAGGGTATATTTTTTAATTCACACAATACATGAATAACTTATTGCGAAAGAGTCAGAAGTATACGGAGGAAAAGGTGAACTTTTTTTCTAATGAATGCTTCTAGGTTTTTTCCCCCTCAATGTAACCATTCTTAATAGTTAAAAATAAAATTTTCCTGTTTCTTCTTTACCCAGGCAATCCGTCTTTGTTACATTTGGGACACACTTGGAAAGGTACTGTAATGTCACCTCTGTGTGACCTTCTTTGTCATTTTTCGTGCTTGGAATGTGTGCATGTTTTAGGTGTGAAGAAATAGAAATTTCTTTCTGGGTAAAGGTGATGACAAACACTGAATCATTAACATTTCCCCCTAAAAGCTTGGTATTTAAAATGTTAAAGGTGTTTTTTTTTTTTTTTTCAGTGAAAAGACAATTATTCCATTATCCATGATTCATCAATTTTAGGCTGTTATGAAAGTTTGAGAATCAAACTGACAAGAAAATAGTGCCAAATCACTGATGTGAATCTTAAAAATGCTGCATAATTTGATTGCTCTGCTGTGTGCAGTGGAATATAATGCCAAAATGCTACTTTAAATCTGTTGAATATACAACTTTTTGTCAAACTTTTTTGAGATGCTTCTGAATTTTACATTTCAGATGCTGATTACTACTTCAGAGGTATGTGACTGAAAAGAGCCACTAGTTTATTAGGGATTTCATAAAATTTTTATGAAAAAAAATCTTAACAAATCTCATAAAAAAAATCTTATCAAATCTTAATTGACTTCTAGATGCTAAGAATCTTTATCTTAATTGTTAATAAAGGTAATAAATTATTAATAAAGGTAATATGATACTGTACTTCATATAATCACCATAGCTATACACCAAAACTAATTTTCATTTTATAACCATTTTATGAAGTGAGAAATTTACATCCATGATCTTTTAAAATTTATGCTTTTACCGCTAAAAATACATTGAAAAACTATGTACCTCTTCACATATTTAGAGGTGACAGATAAAACTTTTTATTACAAATATAAATAGTTGTAAAATATGTAATTTCTAGCATATCATATATATTTACATTTAAAAATAAAATTATTTAATTGCATCTAATAGAATCTAAACCCTTGATCTATTTGATGCCCACATTTATTTATTTAGACAAATACCCAAACTCTCATTGGTGAAATATTTAATTGCTGTGCTAAGTCACTTCAGTCAGATCCAACTCTTAGTGACCCCATGGACTGTAGCCCGCCAGGCTCCTCCATCCATGGGATTCTCCAGGCAAGAATACTGGAGTGGGTTGCCATGCCCTCCTCCAGGGGATCTTCCCAACCCAGGGATGGAACCCATGTCTATGTCCTACATTGGTAGGTGGGTTCTTTACCACTAGCACCACCTGGGAAGCCCAAAATATTTATATCATTCCTTGATTTTTGTGAACTTATACTCTAGGTAACTCTGGAAAGATGAGGGACAGGGAGGTCAAGAAAGTTGCCCAACATCACAGAGCACATGTATGGCAGCTCTGGGTATGAATCCGGACTGCCTGCCCCAGGGTGTGCTACTTACATTTATTATCAACCATTTGCTAATTTTATTTTTAACTTAAAGAAAATTAAAATATGTATGTTATTATTAACATGCATCAACAGTTTGTGCTACCTTGCTGCTTCTTTCCTCTGTGAGCATGTAATGTTTTAATCCTGCCATTAGAAGACCGTGAAACAGGATGACTCAGTGAGTTCCATGCCCAGGAGATACACGATAGGTTTTTAGGAAAGAAAGAGAACACATTTCTCAGGCTTTATATTTATAAAAATATTATGAGATCTTCTTGTATTTATTACTTTGAAATATTTCTGACGAAAAATAGAGAAGGTCTACTTTCAGTACCCCAAATGAGAGAAAATTATTCTGGGTAGCGGTGGGGAATGTCATCACTGTCGATTTTCTTTATTCTTAAAAACAGAGAGACTGGTGCCCTGATGATCATGACAGCCATATTAATGGAGCTTGAACATGGACGGACCCTTCTCGTTTGGGTCTACTCTTCCACTCCTAATGGAGTGTCTTTACCCCTACTTGGGATAAATTTCAAGGATTATGACATAACCAACAAAGGGCCAGAAAACCTGAAGAAGAAGGTCTGTTCATTGGTGTTATCCCGAGTAAACAACAACAACAAAACACATTTTGTTGAAAACATTTCCTGAATGATTTCCACCTCAGGGATTTCTGAACTTGTTATTCTCTGCATTATGAAAACTGTTTATGTACTGGGGACCTGGCAAGAAAAAAAAATCCTCTCTGAATTTTGGCTAAAAATGTTCATTAATTAATAGCACCAATTAATAATAGTCGATGCCTATTCATTACCAAAAGCAAAGCTAGAACAAAAGCTGCTGCTGCTGCTGCTGCTGAGTCTCTTCAGTCGTGTCCGACTCTGTGCGACCCCATAGACGGCAGCCCACCAGGCTTCCCCATCCCTGGGATTCTCCAGGCAAGAACACTGGAGTGGATTGCCATTTTCTTCTCCAGCGCAGGAAAGTGAAAAGTCAAAGTGAAGTCGCTCAGTCGTGTCCGACTCCTAGCGACCCCATGGACTGCAGCTTACCCGGCTCCTCCATCCATGGGATTTTCCAGGCAAGAGTACTGGAGTGGGTTGCCATTGCCTTCTCTAAGAACAAAAGCTATTAAACATTAAAGCCTGACACAGGACAGGTGACCTCTAGTGTGCATTCTGCCATGTTTATAGATGATCACAAACATTTCTTGCTTTTTAATTAAACTTCTTATTTTGTTTTGGAGAATAGCTGATTAACAATGTTGTGATAGTTTCAGGTGGTCAGCAAAGGGACTCAGCCATACATAAAGATGTACCCATTCTCCCTTGAACTCCCCTCCCCTCCAGGTTGCCATATAACTCTGAGCAGAGTTCCCTGTGCTATAGAGTAGATCTTTGCTGGTTATCCATTTTAAATGAGTGGTGAGCCACAACCCCATTTTTGATGATGCCTCTTTTTCTTGGCTATTTTGCTTCTGCCTCTTTTGCTGTATTCCTTCCTTCTTCCTGCATCCCCCTCTCCTTGCCTAGCTCTTATTTTGTTATCACTTCTCTTTACAATCACCTTACCACATTATTTCCTTTGCTTTTCTTTTTCTCTATCTAGAAACCTGCTGGTGGTACCCAGTCTCTAATTAAGTCTGATTAAGGGCTATTAAGTCTTTCTGTGCCTTGAGACTCATCAAGATTAAATAGAATGCTAAGCCTTCCTCTGGAAGAACTTACAACTCAATAATCATTATCTGACATTTTTCTCTATGTCACCCACAAAACCCATCCCACAGTGTGAAGGGTTCAAGGCAATTGGGAGGAGACATCCAGGCTGATTTTTCACTCTGTAGCAAACCCTGTGCCGTCCATCTCAGATATATAACCATATTAGATCCAGATAACGCAGTTCCTACGTTCGACAGATGAAGAAACAGAAACGTTGAGAGCTGTTAGAGCCCATGGAGCAGGGATGACCGAGGTCAACCCGGCAAAGCTGTGCAAAGCTGTTTCCTTCATCCTCTCACTGCCTCTGGCTCTATGGTCATCCTTAAATAAATTCCGATTCCAACCTCAAATTTAGATTCCATGAAGAGAATATTCATGGAAAACCTTAGCGTTCCCACAATCTGAACTGTGGCAAGACACTAGTCTTCGATAAAGCAGATTCAATTGTAATTTCTTCCGATTTCAGAACAAATTCCTTTCAGCAAGAGTCAAGGCTTAAACTCTGACATTTTCTTTGTAGTGGTGCATTGTTGGGCTTCTCTGGTGGCTCAGATGGTAAAGAGTCTGCGTGTAGTGCAGGAGATCAAGTTTGATCCCTGGGTCGGGAAGATCCCCTGGAGAAGGAATTGGCAAACCACTCCAGTATTCTTGTCTTGGCAAATCCCATGGATGGAGCAGCCTGGCAGGCTACAGGCATATGTTGGACACAAATCATTTATGGGAGTTAAAATGAACCTTCATTGAAATGAGAGATTTTTTTTTTTTAATTTGCCATGATACAATACTAAATTCCCAACAGGTTGCAATTAAGGACATACACACCCACAAATGAAATGTCATAGAAATTACAAACATTTAGAGCTGGCAGGTTTCTCTCAGATCTCTGGAAAGGTAAACCTGTATTTTTTTTTCCTCCCACATAAAACCATACATCTTTCACCTTTCACCATGATATAAGCACTATTATATTCAAATTGCAGTTTTGTTTATTCATTTCATCCTGACAACAAATATCTTGGAGAGAGCTATAGGAAAATGTTGAAATGATTGATACTGCATTTGCTATCCAAAGCACAAATCAAATTATCTCCAACAGTACTCAAATCCCTTTTCCATCCGAAACACAGATAATAAATTACAATGTCAAAAATACTCTCTGGCATAAACATTTGTTTTTGAAGATTAAAGATACGACCTGACTCTATCGTTAGTGAAAGTCATACAAATTCTGTTCTTTAGGAGATGGCAGCAGTATGAGGCCATAAAAAGAAAACGCACTTTTGGACTCTTCATCTTGAGTACTTAATTTTTTTTAAGGGTACTTGAATTACCATCTCTTGAATATAGCAAAATCATTTTTGTATAATATGGGAAGCAAATCTGGTACTGTGCAAAAACACAGGACTTGGATTCAGGATCTGTTTTTGCTACCTACTATGTAGATTTGGGGACATTTATAATCTCAGTTTCCTCATCCATATAATGGAAATGATAGCAGTGCTGAATAAAATTGTTGCTAGTATTAAATGTCATTATGTGGGTAAAAATCCTCACTATTATACCTGATATGTAGTGTAGTAAAGTAAGTAAGCTCCCACACTTTAATTAACCCAGCATTTTTCAGTGTTGTTTACCAAACACGGGTCCTCTCACACATCATCTTAAAACTCTGATGTGAACATCCTATGGAAATCAGAATAGTTATAGGTACCCCAATATCAAGTTTTCCTTGGCAGTGATTATATTTGAGAAATGTGCTGGTTTAACTGATGATGTTAGCTTTTAAAATAAGGTACATTTTTAATAATAAAGGAATGCATGGCTATTACTGAAGTTTTATAAAATTAAAAATATAAAATAATAATGATTAATTACACTTAGGCTTATCATGCCCTCCTAAAAAAAAATTTGTAAGTTAAATTTTTAATTGAATATAAAACTTAAAAGATAAGGTGGAATGTACATTAAAAAGCTAATTACATGCACAATACTGCAAGCTATCAATGTAGGGAAGTTATAGACTTTTCTCTTCATTTAGGTGAATTTTTAAGACATGAAAAAAAATATGAACCTTCTAATGCATGTGAGCTCTTTTAGTATAGAACAATGATCAACAGAAAACAATTCAATCCAAAAATGGGCAGAAGACCAAAATAGCCTTTTTGCCAAACAATAAATACAGGCAGCCTATAGGCACATGAAAAGATGCTCAATATCACTACTTATTAGACAAGTCAAAATCAAAACTACAATGAGATACCACTTCACATCAGTCAGACTGGCCATCATTAAAAAGCCTACAAATAACAAGTGCTAGTGAGGATGCAGAGAAAAGGCAACCCTCCTACACTGGTGGTGGGAATGTAAGCTGCTACAGCCAACATGGAAATCAGCATGAGGGATCCTCAGAAACATAAAAATAGAATTATCATATGATCCAGCAATTTCACTCCTGGGCATATATCCAAACAAACTAATTCAAAAAGGTACATACACCCCTATGCTCAAAGCACTATCCACAACAGGCAAAACATGGAAACAACCTAACTGTTCATTGGCAGATGAATGGATAAACAAGAAGTGGCACATATATACAATGGAATACTACTCAGCCATTTAAAAAAAACAGTGAAATAATGCCATTTGCAGCAACATGAATGCACCTAGAGATTATCATACCAAGCGAAGTCAGAAAGACACCTACCAAATGCTATCACTTCCATGTGGAATCTAAAATAGGACACAAGTGAACCTATCTATGAAACAGAAACAGACTCACAGACATAGAGAACTGACTTGTGGTTGCCAAAAGGGAGAGTAGGAGAGGGAGGCTGGAGTCAGCAAATGCAAACTATTACATTTAGAACAGAAAGCAACCCTTCCTGCTGTATACAGCACAAGGAATTATATTCCGTATCCTGAAATAAATCATAATGGAGAAGAATATTTTTTTAAAAGAATGTATATATAGAATTGAATCACTTTGCTGTACAGCAGAAATTAACACAACACTGTAAATCAACTATACTCCAATTTTAAATTTAATAATTCAAATTTAACAATTTAAAAAAAGAACAGTAAGTCGTTCTGACACAATAAAATTTGTTCCAGCAATTCCGTTGGTAAGTAAGTAGACCTGCTGGGCAAGAGCAAGCTCTAGTGCTATAATAAGGTCACCTCTTGTGACTGTTGCTGCAGCTCAAAGAACTCCCTGTACACAACAGGCAAAACAAAAACCTGAAACCATAATCCGTTCTGTCAAGACAGAACTTCAGAGGAGGAAGAAATTTAGAAATGTTTACAGAATTTGCAGCAGGTACCTGAAGGCACGTGTTTCCACGTCTACTGAACTCGAGTGTGCTCCAACCAGTTCTCTCCCGTATCTTTTCCAATCCTGGTGCTTAATTTTCCCGTATCATTGAAGACCAGGTGAGAGCCAGGAAGAGCTCTAAACAGCCCGAGGATCAAAGCATGCGGCGATTTCCGTTGAAGTCAGCACGTGTTTTTTCTCGGTAGGACAGATCACGGGGGCTGAATTCTGCAGTGGATAACACCTGCACTCACGGAATGCTTCTGCATTCTGTGCGCTGATGGAGCCCCCCCTGTGCCTCCTGGGGCCCAGCACCCAGAGAACAGTGACAGCGCTCCTTACAACTCACTAAACTGTGCAGAGCCATTGCCAGGCCAGGCCCAGCCCACCTCTCCTTCTGTTTCCTGTGGGCACCCAGAAACCCTTAAGGGTCTAAGTCAGTGTAACCTGATTAAAATTCACAGCGACAGAAACGCATGCGTCCACACTCCATGCCATCCTGCAAGAGGCGAAGGTTAAAGCACGCAGGGCAACCTCAAAAGGCCGCGCGGTCCAGGTCTCTCCACGGGATCAGGTGTTTCGGGCTCGTCTGCCCATGCCGCCCTCCACAGCTACCCGGTCCCCAAGGTCAAGGTACGAAACACGCTGCTCAGAAACCACTAAGTCTAGGCAGACTGAACCCAGACGCCGGGAAGCCAGCCCTCGTCCACCGTCTACCTCCCCAGGGCTCCACCGCACCTCCGAGCCCCCTCAGCCCCGCCTGGCCCGACCCCAGCCCTGCAGCTCCTGGGTCCTCGCTGCACCGGACCACCTGTATAGCTGCCCCGCAACCCTCCGGACCTGTGCAACTCCTCCCTCCAGCCTGCCCCTCTCACCTCCCCAGCAACCCCAGCCGTCAGCACCGGGCCGGCCACCCAACACACCCAGCTGTCAGCACCCAGGCCCTAGTGCATCCACTTACCGAGCAGCAGCAGGAGCATCGGTCAGCAGCAGTGGTGTGGCCGTCGAGGGCCTCCGCGGGCCTGTGCAGAGGTGGGCGGGGCCAGGAGCTGACCCGCCGCGTGAGGTCACCTGGTCCAGGTGCTGCGCCCCACACAGCAAAGAAGAAAGCAAGTATCATTAACGTGAATTGCCTGGCTTGCCCGAAGTTTTCTACCACTTCTTGTTTATTCCTATGTTTTCTTTAGACTCATTCCACATATAAAACCTGGTGTGTAGCTTTTTCACTTAACATTTTAACAAACTGTTCTAAACTTAACAGATTT
The DNA here is from genome assembly GCF_016772045.2 of Ovis aries. NCBI lineage: Eukaryota > Metazoa > Chordata > Mammalia > Artiodactyla > Bovidae > Ovis > Ovis aries. Next base: position 9,897,147 of record NC_056072.1, read on the forward strand.
TGTCGGTAAAATATTCTATTGTTTTCACTGAGTTACCATGCCGGAATTTACCCAACCATTAATTGGTGATAATGGATTTATGATTTTACCCAGTTATGATTCTTACAAACTAGTATTAAACTCTCCTAAAATTCTAAAATTCGTAAGTTCTCTTCCCCGTATTTTGAGTCTCTGAGACCGCTTGGACTGTAGCCTGCCAGGCTCGTCTGTCATGGGATTTTTGGGGCAACAATACTGGAGTGGGTTGCCATTTTCTCCTCCAGGAGATCTTCTGAACCCAGGAATCGAACCTGTCTCTCCCATGTCTCCTGCATTGCAGGCGGATTCTTTATCAGCTGAGCCATTGGAAAAGCCCCTTTTCATCACAGTTATCACCAAATTCGTGAAACCCCTTCCATCATCTCAGTTAGCAGTGATTTCTCACTCTTCCAAGTCCGTGTAAATCTTATTCTGTATTTCTAGCTCATCACTGATTATGTTTCCTCTTCATTTATTTCGGTAATATGTCTTTGTTCACTTTTTTAATCCATTTAATATTTTAAGTTTGGGCCTAGTAAATGACAAGGGCTTTTCTAGATATCTTGTACTAGATATCTATGTACTGTGCTTAGTTGCTCAGTCATGTCCAACTCTTTGCAGCCCCATGGACTGCAGCCTGCCAGGCTCCTCTGTCCATGGGGATTCTCCAGGCAAGAATAATAGAATGGGTTGCCATGCCCTCCTCCAGAGGATGTTCCCAACCCAAGGATTGAACCCAGTTCTTCTGCGTTACAATCGGATTTTTCATTGTCTGAGCCAGCAGGGAAGCCCAATCTGCCTATAAAACAAAGCAAACATGTTTTGAAAGTAAACATTTTTCCTTTCAAAAAACACACAACCTACTTACGTTAAATAAACTCAAAATATATACTTATACATTTTCACTAGTTCTGTGAGGCAAAAGCAGGGAGTACAGGAGACAATAAATAAAGAAATATCATATTGCAGATGTAAGCAGAGTGGAGGGGGTGAAAATAATTCATTTGGCCTTGGTGAGGAAGTATTAATAAACTGTCAGCCAAGACATCAAGATGTAAAGAAATTAGTCAAGTGAAAAATAGGAGTGTGAAGGAACAACATTCTAAGCAGAAGGAAAACCATAGGCAAATGTTGTGAAGCAGAAAAAAGACAGTTTTCCAAGAATTAAGAGAAGGTCATTCAAGGATGCGGTATAAAGCTGTGCAGTTGTCAGTGCAAATGGAGCCCCATAGGGTTTTGCAGCGGTGCCCTGAGGTCAAAATGTCTTGAGTGAACCAATGGACTAGAAAAGTAGAATGGCATCTGTGTGGAAAGGAAGGCAGAGCCAAATCATTCATCAGTCTCCTAGAGCATTCACATCTCTTTAAGTGTAAAGGGAAGTCTCTTACAAGATTTAACCAGCAGTTGCTATAATCCAATTTCAGATGTTTATTTATTCTCCTAGAAAGACTATAAGTTGATACATCTCTGCATACCTTTTATCTTTAATATATTGTTAACTCCACAGTACCTAATATAATTCTTTGAGGATATCTTGTTTTTAAATGCTTATTTTCTAGGATAAAATTATTAGGGGAAGCACTGACCAAAACCTCCCAATAGTAACGATTTGCGTGAGTTAATCTTACAACAGAAAGTCCTACTGAGGAATGCAGAACGAACAAGCTACTAACACAACTGGCAGAATCTGGGAAAGATCAAAAGGAGAAGCGACTTCAACCCATAATCCTACCCTCCCAGAATGCTCCTGCCTGGAATCCATCTTGGCTGAGTGATGCACACACCACCAGGAATGACCCTGAGTCAGAATGGCTGGCCAGAGACGACCTGGAAACTAACCACATCACCGTAAAACTGGAGACTGCAGGCTGTGTGGCAGTTCTCCTGGATCCACTTACCCAGGTGCCCCTTCCTATGAAAGTTTCTTGTTTTGTCAGCACATGGGTCTCCCTGGACAGTTCATTTCTGAGTGTTAAACAACAGGCCCCTCTTGAGCCCTTTCCTGCAACAAAATGAGTTAGTGTTTCTATCTTCTGCAGCATGCATGTGTTATCATCATAACCAAGCTATTTTCTTATTTCCCTCCACCAACTCCCACGGGAAAATGCAGATGAAATTCTGCACCTTTTTTTCCCCCCAGGTGGTATTTCTTTAATCATTTTTAATCAAGTTTGAACCTTCCCAAATAGCTGACTTGAGCTCACGGTATTGTTGTCAGCTAGAAATGACCATGAACTACAGACATTGGGTGCAATGATGGCTTTGACAGTCTAAGTATAAAAGAACTGTCAAGCTTGTCACTCCAAGGCTACAGGTTACAGAAAATTCAAAAATAAAGTTTGGTGTTCCCTTTGAATCAATCTGTCACCACCTCTGCTAATCCCATTTCCAGAAGCGCTTACTTTCTAACAGATTACATATTATAGCCCTTGACCTTTCTGAGAAGACTCAATAAAGTTGAATTTTTAGCAAGTTAGAGGTTGTATGGTCCTTTCCCAGTGGAAATCCACTGGGTGGACGGAAGTAAATTACTAGACTGGGGAGGGAAAGTCACTTATATTGCATAAACCAGCGCCAATCAGTTAGTAATAACTGTATGGAGAAAGATTTGGAGACCACATTTGGGCTGGGGAAGAGATAATTAATAACTGTCACATGTTCAGAAAGAAGAAATGGCATTTGAACACATGGTTATTTCTGTCCAAGATCATTTAGAATAGCTAGGGCAGAGAATTTAATCAAAATACAAAACAGGAGATTTAAAACAAGATTTTTAAAGAACAGTAAAATCATATTCAATATAAAAAGGCTTGTGAAATTAAAAATAATATACAAAGTATTAGTAAGTTGGTAATAAAAATGACCTTGAAATAAATATGGGTAATAAGCCCAAACAGTTCTTGAATTGTTTTAATAGTCCATTTTATTTACCTTACTTACTGAATTGTTCTTTGAATTTCTCATCAATGTTACATTGATTTTCTTGGATTTTCACACTGAGAATCTGCAGGTAATTATAACAAATTTCATCACAACTTCCAAACACTTAAGTATCTTTTTCTTATTGCACTGACTAGAAGTTCTTAAAAAATAAAAACAATGAAGGAGTAAGTGTATTTTTTTTCTGTTCTTACCTTTAATGGAATTATTTATTACTTTACCGCCAAGAGTCAGAGATTACAATTGTGGTATTTGTTAAATCAAAATAGAATTTACATTTTATAAATAATTTTTTGATGTTAATTGATATCATTCATATGATTTTCTTCACCTTCAAATTATTATGTAATATATTTCCCAATGTTGCCAAAATAAACACACTTGATTATGGTATACTATTCATGTTAAAATAATTGATATACCAGTATCTTAAGATTTTTGTTTTGATATTTGAAAAATGAGAATTACCCAGATATTTTTTCTTAGGTATAATTATTGATAAGATTATTGCATTGACACAGTGCTTGTTTTACGAAATTCTGTATTTCGCTGCAGTTTATGTTCTAGGAGCAACTTTAAGGTAGTAATTAAGAGTCCAGGTTCTCACAAATCAGAACAAAAGAGTACTGGCCTAAAGCAGACCCTTAGACTGATGCTTGGGACACTACACAACCACATACAAAAAAGTGAAATACACATCCATGTACAAAAAGGTTGAGAAACTACACAGCCACATATAAAAAAGTGAAGCTGGATCACTATCTTACACTGTACAGAAAAATAAACTCAAAATGGATTGAACACTTCAATGTAAGATCTGAAATCATCATACTCTTAGAAGAAAACATAGGGATAAGTTACCTGATATCAATAACAGCAATGATATTTTTTTAATTTGACACCACTTGCAAACAAAATAAAAGCAAAAATAAACAAATGAGTCTACATCAGACTAAAAAACTTCTGTACCACAAGGGAAATCATCACCAAAATGAAATGGCAACCTAGAGGATGAGAGAAAATATTTGCAAATCATATCTGATGAGGGGTTAATATCCAATATATATAAAGAACTCTATGAGGACGTGCCTGGTGGTGCAGCAGTTAAGAATCCACCTTGCAATGCAGGGAACACCAGTTCAATCCCTGATCCAGGAAGATTCCACATGGTGCAGAGCAACTAAGCCACTGTCCCACCACTACTGAGCCCATGCGCTGCAACTACTGAAGGTCATGTGCCTAGAGCCTGAGCTCCACAAAAGAGAAGCCACTGCAATTAGAAGCCTTGCACTGCAATGGAGAGTAGTCCCTGCTCACCGTGACTAAAGAAAGCTCACATGCAGCAGTGAAGACCCAGCACAGCCAAAAATAAAGAACTTATATTAGAATCACTAGGGGAAAAAAAAAAAAAAACACACAACACAAAAACTCCCAAACAATCCAATTTTAAAAAGGGCAGAGAAGCTGAACAGATATTTTTCCAAAGAAGAAAGACATACAAAACGGTCAACAGGTACCTGAAAATGTGCTCAGCATAACTAATCACTGGGGCTTCCCTGGTGATTCAGTGGTAAATAATCTGCTTGCCAATGCAGGAGACATGGGTTTGATTCCTGGGTCAGGAATATGCTCTGGAGGAGGAAATGGAAACCCACTCCAGTATCCATGCTTGGGAAATCCCACGAACAGAAGGAGCCTGGTATCCTTGGAGTCCAGTCCATGGGGTTGCAGAGGAGTCAGACACAACTTAGCAACCCAACAACAACAATCATTAGGGAATTGCAAATCAAAACCACAATAAGCTGTCACCTGTTAGAATGGCTATTAGGAGAAAGACAAGAAATAACAAGTGTTGTCAAGGATGAGGGGAAAGGGGAACACTTGGGCACTATTGTTGGGAACATAAATTGGTGCAGCCATGATAAAAAATAGTTTGAAGTTTCCCCTCAAAAATAAAAATAGAGTTACCACATGATTCAACAAACCCACTTCTTCTAATAATATTTATCTGAAGGAATAGAAGTCACTATCTTGAAATGATATCTGCACCCCTATGTTTATTGCAGCAGTATTTACAATAGCCAAGACATGGATAAAACCTAAAGTACGCAACAAATGAATGGATAAAGAAAACGTGGAATATTATTCAGCCACTAGAAGAAAACAAAAGTCCTGTCATTTGCAACAATATGAATAGACTTTGAAGGCATTATTTGAAATGGAATAACTCAGACCAATAATGAAAAATATTATGTGATCTCACATATATGTGGAATCTAATAAAACACCCAAACTGATCGATTTAGAGATAATATGGGTGGTTACCAGATGTATGAAGTAGGGGTAGACAAAATGGGTAAAAATGGCCAAAAGGTTTAAACTTCCAGTTATATGATAATTAAGTCCTCGGGATGTAACATACAGTATAGTGACTTCAGTTAACAATGCTGCTGCTGCTGCTGCTGCTAAGTCACTTCAGTCGTGTCCGACTCTGTGTGATCCCATAGACGGCAGCCCACCAAGCTCCCCCATCCCTGGGATTCTCCAGGAAGAACACTGGAGTGGGTTGCCATTTCCTTCTCCAATGCATGAAAGTGAAAAGTGAAAGGGAAGTCGCTCAGTCATGTCTGACCCTCAGCGACCCCATGGACTGCAGCCTTCCAGGCTCCTCCATCCATGGGATTTTCCAGGCAAGAGTACTGGAGTGGGGTGCCACTGCCTTCTCTAATACTGTATATTTAAAAGCTGCTAAGAGAGTAGATCTTAAAAAATTCTTGTAACAGGAAAAAAAACTTGTAACTATATGTGGTGATGGATGTTAACTAAACTTATTTTGGCAATCATTTTGCAATATACACATATATATATATCATGTAAGACAGCTTTATATGCCAGGTATATCTCAATAAAATTTAAAAAGGAGAATCTAAGCCCTGAAGTGTGAACTATTTGGGTTAGAAATCCAGTTTCATTACTTACTAGTATTCCCCATTTGTAAGAAAAGGAATAAGAATGGTACCTACATCATAAGATTGTGAATGGTAAATAATAGTTGGTACCAAGTACTTACCAGGGTTTGTGTCAAGTAATAAGTACTCAACAGTGATGCAAACGCATACACATAGGCACACTCAAAGAAACACACAAATTAAGAATGTGTTACATTTTATTAATTTTATTGCCCATCCTACACAACATGTGGGATCTTACTCCCCCGATTATGGATTCAGTCTGTGCCCCCTGCATTGGGAGCAAGAGTCTTAACCACTGGACGACCAGGGAAGTCTCAAGAATGTATTATATTTTTAAAGCATCATAAAATTTGCCAGTAAAATTAGTGACAGTCTAATGCTTCTTGAACCCTTAATTCTTTGAAATCCCTTTCCGCTTCTCCCATATGTGTTTGCCTTTCAAGGCTCTTTGCCTCTTCTGTCTTTTTTTATATTCAATTTGTATTAGCCCAGATACCAACTATTTCGGTGAGATTTTTAAAAGGCATTAATGAGTTACACATAGCTTTTTAAATATATAATTAGCTGCTTAATCCCCTCTGAATCTGGGCTATATCCTATTTCTCTCTCCTAATAATTTCTTCTTCAACACTGTAAGAGATTTGTCTGTTTATCAGTGTTTCCCAAGACCAGCTCTTGAATTAAATACTCAGTTTGTCTTCTTTTGGCTTTCTAATTTATTGATTTCTGTCTTGATTTATTTCTTTCTTTCCTTTTGATTTTTATTTTCTGGAATGCATAGTCTCTGCCTGACCGAGCATGCAGTGGCAGGGAGAGCGGCCTGGAGAGGATTTGTGGGTCGTTATCTGTAGCTAAAGTTGACAAAAGGGTGTTTCTGTTTCCTACCCTAGGGGAGTCTCTAGGGTCTGGGTCAAGGATCATATGGGCGAGGGGTTGTGTGGTAGGGCACAGAGCACCCTCTGGGCTGTCGTATACGGTCTCTGGACAGATCTAGTGTAAGACTGTGAGGTTTGAAATAAGACACCTAGATTTGAGTCCAGGCTCTGCTACTTATTATCTTTGCAATAGAGCCCTTCTTTTTTTAAATTTATTTATTTGGCAGCAGCAGCTGTTAGTGGCAGCACAGAATCTTTAGTTGCAGTATGTGGGATCTAGTTCCCTGACCAGGGATCAAACCCGGGCCCCCTGCATTGGGATCACAGAGTCTTAGCCACTGGACCACCAGGAAAGTCCCTTCCTTAACTTCTTTAAACTTCATTTTTCTCATCTGTGAAAATGGCGTAGTAATGGTATTTTCCTCATAAGGTTATTGTAAGGATTAAATTAGACAATGCAGAGAGTGCATTTACTTCACTGGCATAACCCTCCTGGTAAATACTGATGCATGAGTGTGTGTGTGTGTGCGTGTGCATATAAAACATTTCTTGAATTAATAATTCAAAAATATTTCTTGAATGAGCCTTGGGAATTTCCTTCCAGCCTTAAAACCCTACATGTTCCTGGAACCCAATCTTGTGAAGAGATTGAAGAGCTCACTGAACCTCTGCAGCTATTACGTGATAAAAATGATTGAAGCCACTTGCCAACATAAAAGTGCCTTGTGCACAGTTATTAATAATACTGAGCAGTGCCCATTATAGAAAACCTGCAGCTTTTATGCTTCCATAATTTTAGGCATGCTATCATCCTCTCAAGAAAGAAGAATCACCTCCAACACAAATCCTACCAGCTCTCTATTTTCCAATAAAGAGAACCTTGCAAATGATGAAAACAATGGCAGGTCTTTTCCACTAGCCCCACTTGGAGGCAGGGAAGGGATGTGGATGACGAACATTTACCTTGCCCTCCACAAATCACCACCTGCTTGGCGGTTTCCAAGCTGATGGCAAGATCTTCCATTAACAGACATGGGAAGGAAAGTGTTTCTCCTTAGACAAAGAGCCATTTCTGAAAAGAAAAGCACTTCCTTAGGATAAAAAGAACATGAAAAAAAAATTTAGAAAAAAATAACCAAACTGGACTCCTCAAAGGAAAGTACATATTCTTGTACATGGCATACTTGTATCAGGGAAGTCACTTAGAGAAAATCTTTGACATTCTAGAAGCCTCCCATTTTTTTTGCGTGACTTTATATAATGACTCCACTTCCCATTTAGAGGGCAGGAAATGATTGTTTATTATTCTGCATTGCTGTGCGTAAATTTTTAAAATTAGAATGTAATTTGTTGGGCTGATAGCAAATATATAACATTTATACTATATATAAAACACAAGTCAACCTCTATAAACTGCATTACATGATGACAGAAAATTACTATATAAACACAGTAAACATTTTAATCATAACCAGGGCACTGAGAGAGTGCCCTGAGAAAAAGTTACCTACAATATGAAGTAAAGACATGAATATAAGGATCCAAAGAGTAGAAAAAATAAAACAGAAGGAGAGAGACAGGTTGAGAGTTGGTGCCTACAGCCTTGTCTTTAGTAAGATCATAGGATCAGAGTTGTCTGCATGCCTGCTAAGTCGCTTCAGTCGTGTCCGACTCTGTGCGACCCTATGGACTGCAACCTGCCAGGCTCCTCTGTCCATGGGATTCTCCAGGCAAGAATACTGGAGTGGGTTGCCATGCCCTCCTCCAGGGATAAATCTGACCCAGGGATCGAACTTGAGTCTCTTATGTCTCCTGCTTTGGCAGACAGGTTCTTCACCACTAGCGCCACCTGGAAAACCAGAGTGGTCTACTTGAGGGGATAACATTCTCAGTAACTCACTCCAGACATGAGCTTTATGGATCATTTCCTCCTCAGCATCCTCCTAGATGAGCATTCCAGCTCTGCTTATCTATCTGCCTCCGAGAACCAAAAAGATACTCAGACTTGCCATGCTATCTCTGGGGTCTCTGTCCTGCCAGCTAGAAAAAAAAAGATTGGGGTTTGATTTTTGAAGAGGTCGGTGGGGAAGGAAAACAACTACAGTTTAAGATGAGGAGCTTCTATTTTTTTTTCCTCTGGTCACAAAGTAGTCTTGGAACAAAACTATCTTTTACAAAAAGACTTTAGTAGATTTTTTTTTAAACAGATCTCAGTAAACTTGATATGCTTGATGGAACCATAATTAGAGCTTGATCCCATGATATTAAATGTTACATCCTTTACAAAAATTATTGGTTATTTACATAATAACATGAAAAGAGAAGAACAACTGTTTTTCATATTATGTATCTTTTCCCAAGATTCTATTCCATATCAGCTGTTAACAGGTTAAAATAAGAGACACTTATTACATATGAAACTTGTTTTTTGAGATGGGCCTCTTATGCCTTCTTGCATGTTTCCTGAGGATTTTCTGAATTCAGTATTCAAGTAGCAGTCAAAAATCTCCAGGACTTAGTAAGTAACTACGTTCCACTCTACATCCCTGACCCAGTGATAACATTTCCATTGTGTGTGTGTTTCCATTGTGTGTGTGTGTGTGTTTCCATTGTGTGTGTGTGTTTCCATTGTGTGTGTATGTTTCTTTTGCCCAATGTTGATGTAAGATTAAGATAATTTGAAGTATTTGATGGTATAGATGTTGCACTTAAAAGATAGAAGCAGGAAATCCCTCTGAACAAATATCTTTGAGAGGAAAGGCTGCAGTGAAAAGTTGGGTTCCATCAACTTCCAGATAAAAGTCTCCCCTCCAGTTGTCATGCAGAACGTGAAGGTTTTTCTTACTTTCAGAAAACAATGAAATTGGGAAGGAATTGTGAAATGCTTCAGAGGAAGGGAAAGGGCATTTCCTTTCCTTGTACCTTTGCTCAGGATCTTTATGAAAAGATAAACGAGTCCTGCCTTCACTCTCTCTCACAGTATTGTGGAAACTATCATAGCCATGAAATCTCTTGTGATTTTGTCAGCCAGAGGTATCTTTATTGAACTTATTCAAGGACTAGAAAAGGTACTGGTTAACAGCACCCAGCTGCAAATCTTGCTGGTAGAATTAACTGGTGAAACCAGGAAAGGGATCAGGGTTTTAGCAAGCAAACTAAAAACCACAGACAACATAGGCACCTTACGCCCCCTATTGTTAAAAATGTATAAATCTGGAGATACATCCATCCACACTCAGCACCAGGTACCTCTCTCTCTCTCTCTTTTTTAAAACGATTTTTATCTTTGATTATTAAAAAAAGCTTAAGCTTTTTATTTTATATTGGTGTACGTCTGATTAATAATGTCATGATAGTTTCAGGTGGACAGCACAGGGACTCAGCCATACATATACATGTATCTATTCTCCCATAAATTCCATCTCTTTTGACTTGTGATCAGGGCTGTTCCCCATGCAGAGAGCTTCTTGTTATTTTTACCAACCTACCAGATGGCCTGCTCAGTCCATGTTCTCATTATTATTATAGCCACGTGGATACTGTCACACCAGGCATGAGGAATGGACCGGTTAGGAGGACTCCAGCATACACAAAGCTCCTGTGGAGAGCCCTGCTAATTGCCCTGTGGTCCAGACTCAGCATCACCGTGATTTCCTGACAGCAATCCAGATGGTTGCAGCCTCTACTGTAGGCATGCCAGCCTGGGAAGGAGGGCACTGACACCTGCTCAAGGAAGATGGCTGAGCCCATTTATTCTGATTTACAAAGATGACACGGATTCCAGAGTGTTGGCCCTGTGGGACCACAGAGCCCATTTCTAAACAGCAGACAGTGAGGCCTCCTCAGCCATCCACTTCCCTGCCCTCTGGCCTTGCTTCTAACAGAAAGTTAGCTGCAGCCCTTAAACTCTGTTTGCTCTCTCGTTTTATTGCTGGCAGAAAGCAGTGCAGTTTATCAACATTATCTCATATCGGCAGATCCCAGACAGTGAAATGGTAGTTGTTGGGGCCATTAAAAGCTACTTCCACACTCTGCCTGGTGCAGAATTTATAGAGCCTCCCTGTTTTAGGTCCTGGAAAGTACAGATCGTCTCATTATATGAAATGACAACCTAGCGCCTCAGAGATAGGGCAAATCTGAGTACTCATGGGCCTCAGGTACAACTGGGCTTTTGAGGCTTGTTAAAAATGATGCTGATAAACTTTTAAGATTTTTATGGGATGCATCCTTTCCTATGCTCAGGCTTTCAAGAGAAAATATACTTCATCTCAGAAAGCTCTGGCAAATCCTCTTCTGAGGAAATTCACATTCCTTTCTTATCAATTTTGCTCTTTATACTCACCTGTATTTCCACAGTGCATTTCTGCGTATGTGTGTTTTCATTTGAGCTCCTCAGAAATGGAGGCCGAGGCACGATTCTTGTGTACGTGGTTTATTGAAGAAGTGCTCTGGGGAAAATGGAAGTGAAAATCAAAGTCAGGGGAGCAGGGTGGGGCTAAGAAAGGAGCTGAGCAAAGCAGAGGCCTCGGCTTGATCCCACAGGGGCTGTGGAGGATGAGTTAAATACCCCAGAGATGGTTGCACCGTGTTGTCAGGAAACCTTTTTTTTTTTTTTCCCCCTCTGTCAGTGAGTCATAGTCTCTGATATGGAGGAAAGATGGGCAGGGTTTGTTGTAACTCTCAGGCAAGGAGAATTTAGCTCAGGAAAAGGGCAATCCATGGTCATCATGATTTGATGATCCATCACCTGGGAATTTGTTAGACCTGTCAATTCTCAGGGAGCTCCTCAGACCTACTGAATCAGAAACTCTGGAAATGGGGTGCAGAACTCGGAGGTCCACTAACCCTCCAGGTGATTGTGATTCATAATAATATTTAAGAACCACTTCTTTAAGTCAGTTCCCTGGAGAACAGGGTCATCACTCACAGCAGCTGCAGGATGGTTGCACAAACCTGGTAAAGGGGAACAATGATTTCTATTAGGTCTCAGGAAAGCACACACACAAAGAAATGTGTGTGTGCTCAATGGTGTCCAACTCTTTGCAACCCCCTGGACTGTAGCCCACCAGGCTTCTCTGTCCATGTAATTTTCCTGGCAAAAATACTGGAATGGGTTCCCATTTCCTATTCCAGAGGATCTCCCTGACTCAAGGACTGAAACAAAGAGAAAAAAATGGAGGCTAAATCATAAGTCTGAGGAGATATTAATTGGGTAAAAGAGGTGGGTTTCTATTCAGGGGGAGAATCATATATGAAGGTTCTAAAGTGAAAAAAGGTTATTGAAGAACTGACTGAAGAGTAATATAGCTAGAATATCAAGCACAAGGTAAATAGCAGTGCCAGGTGAGAGTTGAAAGGTAGGCTGGGATCAGAAAGGTGCTTCTAGCGGCCAAAAAGAACTACAGTTAACATTTACAGAGCATTTGCTACATGCTAGATACTTTGCTAAGTGCCTCTCACACATCTTAATCAGTCCTCATAAACATACATGATGTAGAGAGATTAGATGAGGGCAGTGAGCCTTATTAACTAAGGCGAACAGTAGTGAGTGACGGAGCAGAGTGCTGACCCAAAACTTTAGGTACAAAGCCCCCATGTTAACCACCACATTCTGACATGGTATGGATTTTTGGAGTCTAATCCTAAGAGCAATGGAAAACCACTCAAGGATTTACCAGAAAAGTGATATGGTCATGTTTGTATTGTATAAAGAGTATCTTAGCTCTTTGACACATAATTAAGATGTAACATTCATAAGTTTAAGGTGTACAACGTGATCTGATACATGTAGTTCAGTTCAGTCGCTCAGTCGTGTCCAACTCTTTGTGACCCCATGAATCGCAGCAGCCAGGCCTCCCTGTCCATCACCATCTCCGAGAGTTCACTCAGACTCAGGACCATCTAGTCGGTGATGCCATCCAGCCATCTCATCCTGGGTCGTCCCCTTCTCCTCCTGCCCCCAATCCCTCCCAGCATCAGAGTCTTTTCCAATGAGTCAACTCTTCACATGAGGTGTCCAAAGTACTGGAGCTTCAGCTTATATATTTATTATCACATCTGCTTAAGAACAGAAATTACTCTTTTTGCTGAATAAACAGTAATTGCCTGCCGTCTAACCGCAAAGCACTCCACCCCACCACAGCCATTCTTATATTCCCTGCCCAACCTCAGAGAATGTGATTTGTACATCTGGAGTGGGACCCGGCAGGCTACATTTTTTTTCTTTTTAATCTACATTACACACAAAAAACAAGTTCCCTAGTAGATTTATTTCCCAGGTGGCTCAGCGGTAAACAATCTGGAGGAGATGCAGGTTCCATTCCTGAGTGGGGAAGATCCCCTGGAAGAGCGCATGGCAACCCACTCCAGTATTCTTGCTTGGAGAATCCAATGGACAGAGAAGCCTGGCAGCTTACAGTTCACGGTGTCGCAGAAAGTCAGACACAAATGATGCAACCGATCACGTATGCACACACAGCAGATTTAAAAGCAGTTGTCCTTACCCGAGGACTTCCCAGGTGGCATTAGTGGTAAAGAACCTGTCTGCCAATGCAGGAGACGTAAGAGACGCGGGTTCAATCCCTGTGTCTGGAAGATCCCCTGGAGGAGGAAATGGCAACCCATTCCAGTATTCTTGCCTGGGGAATCCCATGGACACAGGCGCCTGGTGGGTTACAGTCCATGGGAGTCGCAAAGAGTTGGACATGACCTAGCGGCTGAGTACCACTTACCCAAACGGCTGCGCTTGCCAGCACACTGCTCCCTGTTGCAAAAAGAGCCGCAAGTTCCAAGTCTCGCGAAAGTTTTCCTTCCTGAGAATTTGGTACAAGTCGCGCGAGAATGGCTCGTCCGTTCATAAGGCTTCATGGGACACAAAGGTGAGGCGCCCTAGAAGAGTAAGAGGTCCATGCTTCTAGTATGTTCGTGCTGTGTGTGGCTTAAGACTCGGGTTGTAGACGCTCACACCAGGCTAGTGGTCTGGCAGGAACGTTGACCTTAGAGGTAAGTCACGTGACATTCCTCCCAAGGCTGCGAGTTTACTTAACCTGTGTTTCACCCAGGTTTCTCATTTTCGACTTCTGGGCCTGTGAGGCGCCAACTTTGCGGTCTAGGGAGAGACTCGACGGTCCCTGTGACAGTGTGTGCGCGCCTGCGCGGGGTGTGTGTGTGTGTGTGTGCGCGCGTGCGTGCGTGTGCCTGCGCGGGGTGTGTGTGTGTGTGCGTGTGCGTGCGTGCGTGTGCCTGCGCGGGGTGTGTGTGCGTGTGCGTGTGCGTGTGTGCGTGTGCCTGCGCGGGGTGTGTGTGTGTGCGCGCGTGCGCGTGTGCCTGCGCGGGGTGTGTGTGTGTGTGTGTGCGTGCGTGCGTGCGCGTGCGTGTGTGCGTGTGTGTGTGCGTGTGCGTGTGTGTAGGAAGGGGAGGTGCGGTGCAGGGAGAACCTCACAAATCGAATGGCGACTAGTGTTGAAGTAAAAGACACCCAGGGCTGAGGGGCTTTCCAGAGATCCGAAGCTGAGGCGGCGAAAGAATCTGAGGCAGTAAGATGAGGGCATGGAAAGAGTGGAAGAACCGGCAATGGCCACAGTAAGCATTTATAAGTGAGAAAAAAACGCCAAAAGAGGCGTATCATGAAGCAAACCAGGAACGAGGATTTCAGCCCCATTATTTCAATTATGTTTTATGATGAGGGCCCACTTTGTATTCCAAATAGGGTGCCTGCAGAATTTGGCCTTGCTTAGAAAATCTGATTGTGTGGTGGGCTGCAGTCCATGGGGTCGCTAAGAGTCGGACATGACTGAGCGACTTCACTTTTCACTTTTCACTTTCACGCATTAGAGAAGGAAATGGCAACCCACTCCAGTGTTCTTGCCTGGAGAATCCCAGAGGCAGCGGAGCCTGGTGGGCTGCCGTCTATCGTGTCGCACAGAGTCGGACACGACTGAAGCGACTTAGCAGCAGCAGCAGCAGCTAACCACAAATAGACTAGAGCCAACTTTTGCAGCAGAAAGACAAACTAAAAATGCCCTGGTCCAGAATTTTACCTGAAGGTAGGCCACAGTTTGGTGTAAGGAACAGTATTGAGTGCTTTTTTTGTTTTCTTTTTGCTTGACTCTTACATTAGGCTAACTTTTCTCCAAAAAGCCATTTGCAGTTTTCCCATTTGGATCTTAGGTCATCTGGAGATGGCATTTGCTATGTTTCAAACCCACCTTTTGCCCTGCCTTTTTCTCTCCCATTTCCATCTCCACGGCTTTTTCTCTTATCTCCATGCAGCTAGTTTTTGAATGGCTCCATCTGTTGGTGCATGCTGCTCCAGTTCCTGCGCTAAACATCAGAGTTGAAACAGTTTATCACAGCTTCAGCCTGTCCACCTGTTGAGAACTGGCTATTAAATTTCATTGCCTGTGTCGCCTACTGTCTGGTTTTCTAGGACTGCGGTCCTGCTTTTTTAAATGTCAACACTTTTTTCCATGGAGGAACCCTCCTGCCTTAATCTCACTTTTCATCTTTTTAAACACATGGCTTCTTTCAAAGCTTTTTCATTCTATTTTCTGAATATATCCATTAGCCAGGAAGAATTTGCAGGACTTTAATTACTGTTTAATGAAATAGGGATGCTGATAAATATTTAAAATTATATCATGCAGGTGTAATTATTTCTATTTTATTCGATCACACTTTGTATCCTGAGGAAGGTTTTTTTCCCTGATTATATGTTACTGTGTGTTCTGGTTTCTCTTGTCCAAGAGTGATGGTTCAACCCACTCTTCTACAGAAATCTTTCCAGGTGCCTTTCCCAGTGGATGGGAGTCTATGTTCTGCACCCCCAGGACCCCAGGAACCCTGGAGAATGGAAGCTGTAGAGATGGAGAAGTAGACCCAACACAGAAGAGGACCATCCCTCACCACCATCACCAGCCTCCCTTATGGTGTGCTTCCGGTACATTATCTCATTTAAGACTCACTTAGTCCTGCACCTGAGTTAGCCTTGGTGTCTGAGAGGAAGTTGAAGATCAGAGACATGAGACACTTTCAAAGGTCATGTGTCAAGCAAGTGGCTGAGTTAGAGCACAATATTTTTGAGTTCTAAATCTGTGTTTTTCCCAGTATCCCAGAGTTTAAGGACTTCAGGTCCTGGCTAGGACCAGCATCTGTGCTTGCTCGCCTGTGCTCCTTTAGTCCCTCCAGAGCCATTTTTAGTACAGTAGTCCCCACTTATCCCTGAGGAATAAGTTCCAAGACATCAGTGAATGCCTGAAAGTCTGGATGGAACCAAACCCTGTATATACTATGTTTTTTCCAATACATACATACCTATGATAAGGTTTAATTTATACAGTAGACACAGTAAGACGTTAGCAGCAAAACTAATAATAAAATAGAGCAATTATGGTATACTGTAATAAACATTATGTGAATGATTCTCTTTAAAAAATATCCTCTCTTTTAAAAAATGCCTTTTCTGTCTTAACTAAGCACTTAATGCACATTATGGCTATAACTTTTGCAGCTTCAGGTGCAACAGCAAAACTAGCACAAATTCCTTTTTCCTTCTTCATAATTTCACAGATAGAAGACTGGGTTTTACTCTAGATCTTAGCAACCTTAGCATATGACTTTTTTTTCCCCTTAAGTTGAGAATTTTCTCCTTTTTTACTTAAAGGAAGCACTTTACAGCTTCTCTATGGCATTTCTGAATTGCTAGTATCACTACTCTTATGCTTTGGGCCATTAACTAAAAGAAGGATGACTTAACCACAAGCACTGTGATACCAAAACCGTCAAACTGATAACTGATAACTAAGTGACTGAGGGCAGGACAAGCTGGACAAAGGCATGACTCACATCTTGGACTGGATAGAGCAGGGCAGGGCAATATTTCACTACACTACCCAGCATGGTGTATAGTTTAAAACTTATGAATTGTTTGTTTCTGGAGTTTTCTGTTTAATATTTTTGGACCATGTTTGAGCGTGGGTAACTGAAACCTCAGAAAGCAAAACCATGGAGAAGGGAAGACTGCTGTATCAGCTGCAGGGTAATAATAGTATTAACAGGACACTTAATGAGTTATCAAGCTTTCTAGAAAGTGTTAAGAGAAAGTTGGGTGTGTCGTTTTACTGGTGAATAATATAAATTATTTTAAAAATTAAATAGAAAAGGGATACATTAATTGTGCATGTCATGCAATTAAATGCCCCTAACTTTAAAAGACAAAATGCAAGTTCAGGACACTGATTTTAGAAGCTCACATCAGGCTGGCCCCCAAAGCTACTCTGAAGGCCCACACATTCCTTCTCTGCTACAAAGTCTAATAATGTTGAAAATTGAGAAACATTGTTTTTGCTTAAATACCTTCTTGAATGGATTATATTTCTTTTTGCTAGTAATTCTGCCATTTCCTTGAAGGTGGGGACTGAGGGAGAGAAGTAAGGATCTAAGTATTCCCTTGTGTACAGATGGAAGTGTCCAGACAAAAAGATGGTTTTACAGTGTTTACAATTTGTGGTGCTGCCCTTCTCTCACAACTGTATGTTTATGTTTAATGTAGATGTCAGCATTGCCTTCGAAGGTGGTTGACCTAGTTGTCAGTCACAAAGTAAGACCACAGCCTAATAGGTTATAGGCAGATTGTACCTTTGATAGGCAGTATTTGAAGAGTATGTCATATATAAAAGAGATGAATCTTCAGGGAAGAAAAAATAAGGTTGGCATTAGTGTTTGGAGCTTAGAAAAGTAAAAGAAGGAACTTTGACTTCTGGTCTGTTTCTGAAATTTAGTGTGACTCTCTAACAGGACTGGAGGACTGGAGTCCATTCCAGAAAGACAGAGTTTTTGAAGTTGATATCCAACTGTCTAAGATGATGTGGATATGCTGATGTTCAGAGTCAACTCTTTAGTTGAAACCTTTTGCTTCATTTTCTCCATGTTAAGTTATCAGTGTTATTTCTTATTAGTCCCAGTGATTTTCGTTCTGAGGCTGCTGCCTGGTCTCTTGGGACATCAATATTTATGATCGTCAGTGCCCATATCGTTGCTCCTGGCACAAATTAGCAACTTATTTAAGCTCATCAAAAATAGATCCACTCTTCTTGTGGATGAGTATCATTGCCTTTGTGCTTAAAATTATAAATGGCCGCTTTAGTATATGTGCTATTTTTCTGACAAAATTCTAGTGCAAAAATGAAACTAGTTTGTTAAGTGGCTATTATAAAAGAAATCTAAAACTCTTAAATAGCAAAAGTATGGATTTTGTTTCTTTGCTTGTTTTTTACTTTCCTCATATTTTATTTTAAATATGTGCTTAAAAGTTAAATGGTTCTAAATGGCTGAAAGTGAAAAAGATACCAGTCTAATTGATCTCTTTTTATACCTGAGTCCCACTACCCAGAAGCAAAAATATTCAACTCTATTAGCTATTTGTTCAGGTATTTATATTAATATTTCTAGATGTCATGTTCACATTGTGGTTTGTGGATTTAGACATTCAGATGTCATTTGTTGATTTATTCCTGTGATTTACTAGGGTTTAGCCAGAACGCATGTCCACTTGCACATTTCTTCTCTATATTGCCAGTATATATACTCTGGTTAAGTCAGTACTCAGTATTTTTGTTTATTGCTGAAGTAACTGACCTTACTGAAATCTACTCTCAAACAGTCAATTCCAGTTAGTGAAACATGGCTTTGTTTAGTACATTGCAAATTTTTTTTCTTTTCTATATATTTATTACAAATTCATCCAGAATGCTTTCATTTTTCACACATTGTCCCAAACTTTCTTGCATTATCCAGAGTTGATCCTTTGTTTCATGCATCCTATTTACTCATTTCTTGGTTTGTTCTACTTCTTAATAGAGTACATCCTTCAAAAGTTTTCTAAGAAGAAAGGTAGTGAAAAGGTACCTGTCATTCTGTTTATTTTAACCTTGGGTTTGAGTGGTTTGGCTGGGTATAGAATCCTATGATGGAACTGGTTTTTCTTCAGAATTTTCGGTGCATTGTCTTTTAGTTTTCAGGAATTCTGCCAAGAAGTCTGAAAACATTACTTTTGATCTTTTGTGGTTTACGTATTTCTAGCTATGAAGGTTTTGTTTTTCCACTTAATTAATAATGTTCTGAAATGTCATATAATATGTCCTGGGGGAGGTTGTTTTTCTGTTCATTGTGGCAGACAGGCAGAAATGGTCCCTGTCAGCATCATGTATGGATGTGAGAGTTGGACTGTGAAGAAAGCTGAGCACCGAAGAATTGATGCTTTTGAACTGTGGTGTTGGAGAAGACTCTTGAGAGTCCCTTGGACTGCAAGGAGGTCCAACCAGTCCATTCTAAAAGAGATCAGTCCTGGGTGTTCATTGGAAGGACTGATGCTAAAGCTGAAACTCCAGTACTTTGGCCACCTCATGCGAAGAGTTGACTCATTGGAAAAGACTCTGATGCTGGGAGGGATTGGGGGCAGGAGGAGAAGGGGACGGCAGAGGATTAGATGGCTGGATGACATCACCGACTCTATGGATATGAGTTTGAGTGAACTCCGGGAGTTAGTGATGGACAGGGAGGCCTGGTGTGCTGCGATTCATGGGGTAGCAAAGAGTCGGACACAACTGAGCAACTGAACTAAACTGAACAGTGAGATATTTTGTTATTTCTTTAATTCCTCCCACACTTTACCTCATTATTTCTTTATGATAGTTCTACTATAATTTTTTATAATTTATTTTCTATTTTCCATTTTTGG
Source organism: Ovis aries (assembly GCF_016772045.2). NCBI lineage: Eukaryota > Metazoa > Chordata > Mammalia > Artiodactyla > Bovidae > Ovis > Ovis aries. The sequence goes on from NC_056072.1 coordinate 9,916,688, forward strand.
CTTTCTTGCTCATGTTTCTAATTTGCCTCCATTTTATTTTAGTAATTTCTATGATTTTTAATATTCAAGTTCAATTTTCATTCTCTAAACCTCCTATAAAAAGTTGTATTATATTTTTGTTTCATGGATATAATATCCTTTCTTATCCCTTTGAGGATATTAGAGGTATTGTTGCTCATAATCTTTCTTTTCCTGATCCTTTTATATAGTCTCAGTTTCCTCTGACTTCTTTTTAATTAGAAGCTCTTGTCAATTTGATTGTCCCTGTGTGTCCATTTATATTTAACAGTGAAATATTAAAGTTATGATTAAAAGGAAAAAACTCTGCATACCTGGAAAAGATTTATCTACTGGTAGAATTCACTGTAGAGCAGTTGGGTTTTGAAAGAGTGTATCAGTTTCTGGGTCTTTTTGTGTTATGTTGGTCATCTCTATAAGAAAACCCTTTAATATTTTGCCTGAAGTGTATACTTGGCTGCTAACAGTCTGGGAAGCAAGAGTAAGAGAGCAGGCTTTCATTTAATGCCATTTCAGCCTTTTGTCCAGCCTTCTCCATTGTTCTTTGTGTTCTTCAGTCAGTGGATTCTTGTCATTAACCTTTTCCTGCTTTGGTTGGGAGGTGGGAAAGGTAGTAATTAGTTAGCCATGTGGAGTAGCAGAGGGTACTTGAAGGTATAAGCTCTCCATTTGTAACCTTTGAAGCATTTTCCCTGTTTTAAGCCCATCTACCATTTCTAGCTTCTGTAACACCAGTTGACTCTAAATTCTGAAAATATATAGGGCATCTCAGGTCTAATTCTCACCAGAAAGATTTTCCTCTTGAAGTACTTAGTTTTTCTATTCTAGTTTTCTCAAGTAGGGTCTCCACTCTTCAATCTGCATACTATCTCCCCAAAAGGTATGGATATCTCCAGTCCACTGCTGCAATGTTGCCTACCTCTGCCCCCACTATTTATGTATTTTATTTGATTACCAGTGTTTTAATGTGATTTTAGAGAGGGATCATATTAAAAATCCTGTGTTAATTCTTAAAATTCTGTTTAAGTTAGGCACCGTGGTTTGACTTGAAGGAGTTTCTTTTCTACTAATTAGGAGACGATAAGAGACATAAAACATGCCCTATGTATCTTTATTTATTTATTTATTTTTCCTATGTATCTTTAAATTTTTATTATTTGAGATCTGCCAATGGCACCCCACTCCAGTACTCTTGCCTGGAAAATCCCATGGATGGAGGAGCCTGGTAGGCTGCAGTCCATGGGGTCACTGAGAGTTGGACATGACTCAGTGACTTCACTTTCACTTTTCACTGTCATGCATTGGAGAAGGCAATGGCAACCCACTCCAGTGTTCTTGCCTGGAGAATCCCAGGGACAGCGCAGCCTGGTGGGCTGTCGTCTGTGGGGTCACGTAGAGTTGGACACGACTGAAGCAACTTAGCATAGCATAGCATAGCATAACTGTGACTAAGTGAAACTATTTTTGCTCTAATCTTCAGTCCTTAACCAATCCTCAGTCCTTAAGTCCACTAAAATTTAAATACTGAGTAAGGAAATGACTGCCACCCAACCCACAAATCCCAAACCACACCAAAAATTTCTGTGAACTATTCCCTGAGGTGAAAACACCAACACATCTAATTTGATTTACAGCTCATCCTGGTTCTGAAATCTAGGCATAGTCTAATTCATGTAGTAATAAAAGTATGGTATTTCATACCAATATGAAATATATGGCATTAACTTAGCTGCTGGGAGAAGGCAATGGCAACCCACTCCAGTATTCTTGCCTGGAGAATCCCAAGGATGGAGGAGCCTGGTGGACTGCCATCTATGGGGTCACACAGAGTCGGATATGACTTAAGCGACTTAGCAGTAGCAGCCGCTTAGCTGCTGGCTCAGGAGTTAAAAGGAAACGTTTATTAGAAAATGGAAAAATGAAAAGTAACTCATAAATAGTAACCTGCAGTAACTTGGTGCATGCGTGCTAAGTTGTGTCTGACTCTGTAACCCTGTGGACTATAGCCTGCCAGGTTCCTCTGTCCATGGGATTTACCAGGCAAGAATACTGGAGTGGGTTGCCATTTCCTTCTCCAAGGGAACAGACCAAGGGATTGAACCTGTGTCTCATGTCTCTTGCACTGACAAGCAGCCAGGGGTAGGGAGTGGGGTAGGGGGTCTTTACCACTATCGCCACCTATAGGTACTGCTGAGCTAAAAGCAATTGGGTATATTTGACAAGAAATTAAGAGAGATATGAGCTAGTTAAACTAATTAGCTAATTTGAAAGTGGAAATGAAAAGAGATTAAATAGAACTCAGAAATGTGGTACAACATAGAGTCAGCATAGCTGATTTCTTCAGTACTGAAAATGTAAGAGATAAATATGAGACAGTCTTAAGATCCATTAAAACTCAGTCTTTTGGAATAGATCGAATTAAGAGTATGACCTTCACCTCTAAAGGTAAAGTTACAATATCAAAGTGAATTAAGAAGCCTCAAAGCAAAAATAAGAATAAGGGCATAGCATTATAAGAAGAGGGGCACAATGTTTCTGGAATAGCTCACCAGCTCTAGGGTAATCTAGTTTAAAGCTAGAGATATGAGGACCAAAAAAAAAACCAAAGAAGCACAATCTATGTGAAAAACATGTTCTTAAAATGATCTCTGGCACATGGAACTTTCTGGAATGGAATGCATGAGAAATCTCTTACATTTTGAGAGTTTGCTGTCAAATACATCATGAGGCTGTATTTAAATATCCTGTAACTGAGTATTGGACACCTACCCATCATGTGTAGAATAATGAAAGTGAAAGTGGCCGACTCTCTGCAACCCCATGGACTATACAATCCATGGAATTATCTAGGCCAGAATACTGGAGTGGGTAGCCTTTCCCTTCTGCAGAGGATCTTCCTAAACCAGGGACTGAGCCCATGTCTCCCACATTGCAGGTGAATTCTTTACCAGCTGAGCCACCAGGGAAGCCCAAGAACACTGGAGTGGGTAGCCTATCCCTTCTCCAGTGGATCTTCCCAAACCGGGAATTGAACCAGGGTCTCTTGCATTGCAGGTGGATTCTTTCTTTGCCAACTAAACTATCAGGGAAGCCCAATGAGCAGAATGAGGGCTGGGAAAGTTGTGCACTTATAAGAAGAGTGTGTTCCCCAATACCCACTTCAGAGACAGCCAAAGAGGACAAAAAGGAAGAACCCTACAGACTGGGGCCAGGGATCACAAAGAACGGTGGACAAGGAACCTCTTCCCAAGAGAAAAGTCAGGACTTAAGCATGGGAGCATTCTTCATACAAGAGAGGGCCCTTCACAGTGTTGTCCTAGCTAGCCATGAAAGGGTTACTTTTCATGTTTTAAATAAGTTATCTTGAAAATAACTCAGAAAACTGATCTTACAGAAACTTTTACAACTGAAAGGTCTTTTCTCAGTTCTGTTATATAAACCTTGGGTAATGCTTATTTTGAACTTCAGTGAGATTCACTGTAGTAATTAAAGTGTTATTTCCTGGAGATGTGTTCTGTCACTGATTCCTCCAGTGATAAAGAACCTGCTATACTGAGCTATGACAAAGTTAATTCCAATATATGGAGCTGATGATAATGAGAGTAATCCAAGAAAGTTAATAATTTAAAAGAAATTAATATTCTTTGGATATTTGTTTGACTTTTACATGAAGATGTTATTAAGAGTCTGATTTTATATGGATTGCTGGTAGATACATGAAAAGATGCTCAACATCACTAATGATTAGAGAAAGGCCAAGCAGAGTGATGTTGAGGTACTACTTCATCTTTAAAAAGTCTGTAAGTAACAAATGCCGGTGAGGGTGTGGAGAAAAGGGAACCCTTCTCCATTGTTGGTGGAAATGTAAGTTGATGCAGCCATGGTGGAAAACAATGTGGAGAGTCCTCATAAAACTAAAGATAGAGCTACTATGTGACCCAGCAATCCCACTTCTGGGTGTATATCCAAACAAAACTCTAATTCACAAAGATATATGCACCCCTGTGTTCAAAGCAGCACTATTGACAATAGGCAAGACATGGAAACCACCTAAATGTCCACTGACTAAATGGATAAAAAAGATGTGGTGCATATATACAATGGAGTACTACTCATCCATAAAAAAGAAAAATCTCCTGCCGTTTGCAGCAATGTGGATGCAACTAGAGATTATCGTACTAAGTGAAGTAAGTCAGAAAAAGACATACCATATGGTATCACTTATATGAAGAATCTAAAATATGACACAAATGAACCTGTCTATGAAACAGAAACAGAATCATAGACATACAGGACCAACCTGTGGCTGCTGAGAAGAGGATTGGGGAAAGGATAAAGTGGTAGGATTAGGAGATGTAAGCTTTTTATGTATAGAATGGAAATAAACAACAAGGTCCTACTGTATAACACAGCAAGCTATATTCAATAGCCTATGAGTACATCATGAGAAACGCTAGGCTGGAAGAAGCACAAGCTGGAATCAAGATTTCCGGGAGAAATACCAATAACCTCAGAGATGCAGATGACACCACCGTTATGGCAGAAAGTAAACAAGAACTAAAAAGCCTCTTGAAGGTGAAAGAGGAGAGTGTAAAAGTTGGCTTAAAGCTCAATGTTCAGAAAACGAAGATCATGGCATCTGGTCCCATCACTTTATGGGAAATAGATGGGTAAACAGTGGAAACAGTGTCAGACTTTATTTTTTGGGGCTCCAAAATCACTGCAGATGGTGATTGCAGCCATGAAATTAAAAGACGCTTACTCCTTGGAAGGAAAGTTCTGACCAAACTGGATCAGTTCAGTTCAGTTCAGTTGCTCAGTCGTGTCTGACTCTTTGCTACCCCATGGATCGCAGCACACCAGGCCTCCCTGTCCATCACCACCTCCCGGAATTCACGCGGACTCACGTCCATCGAGTCAGTGATGCCATCCAGCCATCTCATCCTCTGCCGTCCCCTTCTCCTCCTGTCCCCAATCCCTCCCAGCATCAGAGTCTTTTCCAATGAGTCAACTCTTCGCATGAGGTGGCCAAAGTACTAGAGTTTCAGCTTTAGCATCATTCCAACCTAGATAGCATATTCAAAAGCAGAGACACTACTTTGCCAACAAAAGTCTGTCTAGTCAAGGCTATGGTTTTTCCAGTAGTCGTGTATGGATCTGAGAGTTGGACAGTGAAGAAAGCTGAGCACTGAAGAACTGATGCTTTTGAACTGTGGTGTTGGAGAAGACTGTTGAGAGTCCCTTGGACTGCAAGGAGATCCACCCAGTCCATTCTAAAGGAGATCAGTCCTGGGTGTTCTTTGGAAGGAATGATGCTAAAGCTGAAGCTCCAGTACTTTGGCCACCTCATGCGAAGAATTGACTCATTGGAAAAGACTCTGATGCTGGGAGGGATTGCGACCAGGAGGAGAAGGGGACGACAGAGGATGAGCTGGCTGGATGGCATCACCAATTCGATGGACGTGAGTCTGAGTGAACTCCAGGAGTTGGTGATGGACAGGGAGGCCTGGCGTGCTGCAATTCATGGGGTCACAAAGAGTCAGACATGACTGAGCGACTGAACTGAACTGATGATAATTCCGGGAGTTGGTGATGGACAGGGAGGCCTGGCATGCTGCATTCCATGGGGTCGCAACGAGTTGGGCACGACTGAGTGACTGAACTGAACTGAATTGATATAAATCATAATGGAAAATAATATATTAAAAAGGACTGTATATATATGTATAACTGAATCACTTTGTTATGCAGCAGTAATATTGTAAATCAACTATACTTCAATTAAAAAAGAATCTGATATTAACAAAAATTGTATGCTTCTTTCCTTTCTGTCAAAAATAAGGAAGTTTTACATGCGTTACATATAAAACATTTTTTAATGTTTGTATTTCTTTCATATCACTTTTTTTCACCCACCATTTGGATTTGGATAGTGTTATTCTTTAACAATCAGCCAAAATAAAATTAACTTACATGAATACGTGTGTGCATGCTAAGTTGCTTCAGTTGTGTCCGACTCTTTGTGACTCCACAGACAGAGGAACCTGGCAGGTTCCTCCGTCCATGGGATTCTCCAGGCAAGCATACTGGAGTGAGTTTCCATCCCCTCCTCCAGGGGATCTCCTGGACGCAGGGATTGAACCTGCATCTCCTATATCTTCTCCTTTAGGAGGTGGGTTCTTTACCATTCACACCACCTGGGAACCCCAACTTACATGACTATAATTATTAAAATTATGTTAAAATTGTGTTTTAATGTTTGTTTCTAGCTTTCACACTGAAAACTGTGGTTCTTAAGATCTGCTCATCCTCACTTTTTATAGTGACTTTTCAAACCAGGCATCATTTGTGAATAAAATGAAAAATATTACGTATTTGCATATTAACATAAACTTTTTTCCCTGAAAATATCACCATGGCATGCAGGAAGTCATGTGATTTTAGGATATCTGTGGATTATAAGTCCTGAATTCAAGTGATTGTTGAAGGGCTGCTTAAACTGGTGGTGCTATACTGATGTAAAACTCCTCTCTAGAAATTGACTATTGCTAGCAAGAGTTTTCCTTTTTAATTAACATACTTGGATTCTACTCAGCAGGACCAGGCCCAGGTTATATTTTCCCGTCACTTAGAATTCTGCTTGGAAACCTAAGTTTAAGTCTGTGATGTTCTCTTGCTTCTATGGAGTGGGAACACCCAAATTGCTCTACTGGCTTATTCTTCAGTCAGCTCTTGGTTCCCGTTATGCTCACTGAGCAGAGGCTTATGTTTGGAAATTCATTGAGGATTTTCTGTCTTTAATTGATTTGGTAATAATTTATATTTAGACTCTTCATATACTGATTAATGCCCAATGAAGATCTTCTCAATCAAAAGCAACCAAGACAGTAGCAACTCCACAGCTTATCCTAAATGTGTGAACATACTGAGAAAAGTGAAGGCAAAAACTTAGACTCATTTTTGGAGATTTCCCTTGCCCTACTGACCTCATGGAACTGCCTTGAATATTGAATACTTTTTTTTTTTAATTTCTTATTCTATTTATGGCTCTGCTGGGTCTTCGTTGCTGTGCAGGCCTTCTCTAATTTCAGAGAGTGTGTTCCCTAGTTGTGTTCCCTAATTGCTCTCTGGTTGTGTTCCCCAGGCTTCTCATTGCGGTGGCTTTTCTTGCTGCAGCGCATGGGTGCTAGCGCACCTGGGCTTCAGTAGTTGCGGCATGTGGGCTCAGTTGTTATGTCTCATGAGCTCTAGAGCACAGGGTCAGTAGTTGTGGTGCAAGTGCTCAGCTGCTCCAACAGCATACGGGATCCTCCTGGATCAGGACTCGAACCTGGGTCTCCTGCGTTGGCGGGCAGATTCTTTACCACTGAGCCACCAAGAATCCCTGAATAAGTTTTTATATATGAAAGTACCATTGCAAACAGAGGTGCCAGTTTATTCTTAATGTCACTAACAATAATCTGAAATGTTTGTCTTCTCTGCTTGCTTATTGTATGTCAGTAAGAATGGAAATATCTTAGAAAAGTATCAGATGTCATATGAAACTAAATATTTCCTTTATTTTGAAATTTTCTAACCTTTTTCAGTTTCCCTTATTCTTTTTCCTGAGGAGAATATTCAGAGAAGTAAATTGAAAAGTGTGAAATCATTATGGTCTATACCTAAATGGCACAGATATTTCTAAGTACTACCTCTGATACACAGATGACACCACCTTTATGGCAGAAAGTAAAGAGGAACTAAAGAGCCTCTTGCAAGTGAAAGAGGAGAATGAAAAAGCTGGCTTATAACTCAACATTCTAGATGCTAAGATCATGGCATCTGGTCCCATCACTTCATGGCAAATAGATGGAGAAACAATGGAAACAGTGAGAGATTTTATTCCCTTGGGCTCCAAAATCACTGCAGATGGTGACACCTTGGAAGAAAAGCTATGACCAACCTAGACAGCATATTAAAAACAGAGACATTACTTTGCTGACAAAGGTCGGTCTAGTCAAAGCTATGGTTTTTCCAGTAGTTCTATATGGATGTGAGAGTTAGACTATAAAGAAGGCTGGGCACTGAAGAAGCTTTTGAACTGTGGTGTTGGAGAAGACTTTTGAGAGTCCCTTGGAATGCAAGGAGATCAAACCAGTCAATCCTAAAGGAAATCAGTCCTGAATATTCATTGAAAGGACTGATACTGAAGCTGAAGCTCTAATACTTTGGCCACCTGATGCAAAAGAACTGACTCATTGGAAAAGACCTTGATGCTGGGAAAGACTGAAGGCAGGAGGAGATGGGGATGACAGAGAATGAGATGCTTGGATGGCATCACCGACTCAATGGACATGAGTTTGAGCAAGCTCCGGGAGTTGGTGATGGACAGGGAAGCATGCTGCAGTCATGGGGTTACAAACTGTGGGACATGACTGAGTGAACTGAATTTTCCTTTTTAGGTATAGTTGAACAATTGAAAAAATTATCAGAATACTTTAAAAGCTGCCCTTCCCAAAGGAAAGGATGTTCTTGATGATGTGGTTAATAAAAAATGAGTTATGTTTTTATTTAAAATGTCGAACTTCAAAATTAAGGCTCACCATAGTGGGCTAGGGTCTGTTGATACTTGGGAGAAAAAGCCAGACTCAATTGAGCATTCTAGTTATTTATGCTTAGAAATCTAAACCAAATCCAGTAAACTTTGCAAGGTACAGTACAATTAAAACAGAACTTGGTGTGATAGAAAAGACTATGAGAGATGATTTGTAAAATTTCAATACTGGCATGACCCTAGTAGGCAGAAAGACAGCATGCTGTTCCTAGTGAATGCTACCCAAAACAATCTACTGCTTCAATATAATCCCCATCAAAATTCCAATGTCATTCTTCACAGAAATTTTTAAAATTTTTTCAAAAATTCTTATGGGAACCACAAAAGACCCCAGATAGCTAAATCAGTCTTGAGCATGAAGACCAAAGCTGAAGGCATCACACTTCATGATTTCAAATTGTGTTACAAAGGTACAGTAATTAAAACAGCATGGTACTGGCATAGAAACAGACATATAGATGAATGGAACAGAATAGAGAGCCTAGAAGTAACTCCATGCATGTATGATCAACTAATCTTTGACAAAGGAACCAAGGATACAACATGAAGAAAAGATAGTCTTTTCAAATAAATGGTGTTTGGGGAACTGGATATCTAGGTGGAAAAGAATGGACTGGAACTTTATCTTACTGAACATAAAAGTCAACTCAAAATAGGTTAAAGACTTAAATGTAAGACCTGACACCTCAAAAATCCTAGGAAAAAACATAGGGCAAAAGCTCTTTGACATAATGAGTGTTTGGATTTATTGCCTGACCAAAAGCACAGGCAGTAAAAGTAAAAACCAAAACCAAACTAAAAACAAGTCAGATTACATTAAAAAGTTTCTTCACAGCAAATGAAACAATCAACAAAGTGAAAAGGGAGCCTGTGGAATAGAAGATATTTGCAAATAAATATCTGATGAAAGGATTAATATTCAAAATGTATAATAAACTCATACAACTCGATAGCAAAGTAAATTTAAATATGAGCAAGGGGCTCAAGTAGACATTTCTCTAAAGAGAATGTACAAATGGCCAATAGTTTATGCAAAGATGCTTGACATCACTGATCATTAAGGAAATGCAAATCAAAACCAAAATGAGGTATCTCCTCACATTTGCTAGGATAGCTGTTTTTAAAAAGTCAAAAGATACCAAGTGTTGAAAAGGGTGTAGAGAAAAGGCAACCCTTATACACTCTTGATGGGAATGTAAATTGGTTTGGTCATCATGGAAAACAGCATGGAGGTTCCTAAACAAAAACAGAACTACCTTACGGTGCAGCAGTTCCACTTCTGGGTGTGTATCCAAAGGAAATGAAATCAGGATCTTAAAAAGATATCTGCACTCCCATGTACATTTCAGCATTATTCACAGTAGCCAAATTATGAAAACAACATAAATGTCCATTCACAGATGCAAGGATAGAGAATATAGATTGTTCAGCTTTAAACATAAATCCTGCCATTTTTGACAATATGGATAAATGTGGAGGATATTATGCTAAGTGAAATAAGCCAGACGGAGAAAGACATACTGCATGATCTCATTTATGTGTGGACTCTTAAAAAAAGAAAAAGAAAAAAGGCATGGGGGAGGCGGGGGGGACTTCCCTAAGACTTCACCCTCCCAGTACAAGGTACCTGGGTTCAATCCCTGGTCAGGGAACTAGATCCCACATGCTGCAACTAAAGATCCTGTATGCCATAATTAAGACCTGGCACAGCCTAAATAAATAAATATTCCAAACAAAACTGAGCTCAGTAACAAAGACTTGAATGACAGTTACCAGGAGCTGAGGGTTAGGTTACAAAGGGAGATGTTGGTTATAACTCTAAGTTAAGAGAATAATAAGTTCTGAAAAACCAATGTATAACATCAGGTGTCTAGAGTTAATACTAAAGTATACTTGAAATTTCATAGAATAGATTTCAGTGCTCATCACACACACAAAATGATAACTGTGAGGTAATGGATCTGGTAATTACCTTGATTGTGGTCATTATTTTGCAGTGTGTTTTTATATCAAAAGCATCACATTGTACGCCTTGCATATATACAATTTTGTCATCATATCTCAGTAAAGCTGGGATGAGGGAAGGTCATGATCCAGGAATTTTTGCCATGGAGTAAAGCAGACTTGAAGATGAGATACTACTTTCCCAGGTGTTGCGTTTATGTTGGGTGTGCTGCTAGCCTCTTTGGGGAAAAGGATATAAAGAGGCAAAGGTAGAATAAGCTGAAGGAAGAAGGAATTATTTTCTTGAATGTGAGGTCTATTGCAGAAAACAGGTCCAACAAGGGATGAGAAATATCTAGAGCTAGAACAAGGGAAGCCTGGCATGCTGCAGTCCATGGGATCACAGAGTCAGACACGACTGAGCGACTGAACTGAACTGAGGACAAGGATATAAGTGATGAGATAAGGAGCAGATAATGGGACTGAGTCTTCAGCATTTTCACATGCAGCATGTGTATTGTCTAATAGTGAGAAGAGCATGAGGAGCGTGTGGTTACTTGTTTACATGCCCTAACCACAAACTCGTGCTTTTGTTGTAGACACAAAGCAACTCTAAGTAGGGAGAGAGGTGGAGAAAAACAATGTTAATACATCCTGGTGCAACTTTAAATAATTCACATAACTTATTTTGGTGACATTTATTACTTTCCTCCAATTATGGGTAATTTGCTCCTTGAAAGCTTAAAAGTATAGAAAAGAATACAAATTATTGATAGTCACACTACCTTAGATTACTGTAACCCACTCCAGTACTCTTGCCCAAATTCCATGGATGGAGGAGCCTGGTGGGCTATAGTCCATGGGATCACGAAGAGTCAGACACGACTAAGCAACAGGTTTTATAGAATTTATGCTATACAGCAGAACATTTCATATACTGTTTTATTTGCTTGCCATTGTTATTATCACATTATCAGCTATTTCTGGAAAAATTAATCTTTAGTGACTTCTTTTGGCCATTACTAAGTAAATTATTTGGGATATGTCAGAATTGCTCCTCAACCTTATATCAAATATTTATTTTGAAAAATTTTATCTTAAAAATGTATTACAAGAATTAAAAATAGTAAAGGTAGTGCTAGTTTTTCTTTTTATTGTCCTGTATAGAGATTTGGATGTTGGCAATTTGATCTCTGGTTCCTCTGCCTTTTCTAAAACCAGCTTGAACATCTGGAAGTTCACAGTCCATGTACTGCTGAAGCCTGGCTTGGAGAATTTTGAGTATTACTTTACTAGCATCTGAGATGAGTGCAGTTGTGCGGTAGTTTGAGCATTCTTTGGCATGGCCTTTCTTTGGGATTGGAATGAAAACTGACCTTTGCCAGTCCTGTGGGCACTGCTGAGTTTTCCAAATTTGCTGGCATATTGAGTGCAGCACTTTCACAGCATCATCTTTCAGGATTTGAAACAGCTCAACTGGAATTCCATCACCTCCACTAGCTTTGTTCATAGTGATGCTTTCTAAGGCCCACTTGACTTCACATTCCAAGATGTCTGGCTCTAGATGAGTGATCACACCATCATGATTATCTGGGTCATGAAGATCTTTTTTTGTACAGTTCTTCTGTGTATTCTTGCCACCTCTTCTTAATATCTTCTGCTTCTGTCAGGTCCATACCATTTCTGTCCTCTATTGAGCCCATCTTTGCATGAAATGTTCCCTTGGTATCTCTAATTTTCTTGAAGAGATCTCTAGTCTTTCCCATTCTGTTGTTTTCCTCTATTTCTTTGCATTGATCGCTGAGGAAGGCTTTCTTATCTCTTCTTGCTATTCTTTGGAAATTTGTACTCAGATGCTTATATCTTTCCTTTTCTCCTTTGCTTTTTGCTTCTCTTCTTTTTACAGCTATTTGTAAGGACTCTTTAGATAGCCATTTTGCTTTAAAAGACACTTACTCCTTGGAATGAAAGTAATGACCAACCTCGATAGCATATTGAAAAGCAGAGACACACTTTGCCAACAAAGGTCCATCTAGTCAAGTCTATGGTTTTTCCTGTAGTCCTGTATGGATGTGAGAGTTGGACTGTGAAGAAAGCTGAGCACCGAAGAATTGATGCTTTTGAACTGTGGTGTTGGAGAAGACTCTTGAGAGTCCCTTGGACTGCAAGGAGATCCAACCAGTCCATTCTGAAAGAGATCAGCCCTGGGATTTCTTTGGAAGGAATGATGCTGAAGCTGAAACTCCAGTACTTTGGCCACCTCATGCGGAAGAGTTGACTCATTGGAAAAGACTCTGATGCTGGGAGGGATTGGGGGCAGGAGGAGAAGGGGACGACAAGAGGATGAGATGGCTGGATGGCATCACGGACTCAATGGACATGAGTCTGAGTGAACTCCGGGCGTTGGTGATGGACAGGGAGGCCTGGCGTGCTGCGATTCATGGGGTCACAAAGAGTCGGACATGACTGAACAACTGAGCAACTGAACTGAATTAACTGATAGAGATTTGAGGATCCTAACACAGAAATGAACTCCCACTGGTTACATGGCCAAATGATTTTATTATCCATGTAGACAGAAATCTGTCATTGTAATCAGTGATAATGACTTTCAAAACTGAGTAATTTGAGTCAATATATTTGTTTTAATGTAGAATAAACAATTTTATCTGTTTAGTATTTAACACTAATTGCCCTCTGGAAATGAACTGCTCATATACTAATTATAATTGAGTATTTCAGGATATTGGGTATGGTTTTATGAAGTAACTTAAAGGGGTGATGTGAATATGGTATGTTGTGTGTTGCTTTAAACATGTAGAAACTATGATAACCAAGGTGCCTTAGCAGTGTTACTACTACTGACTGGGATTAATCTTATGTCATCTAATGCAGAAAATCAGTAAGCTAATAAGCTGGGCTTTTTTCTCTAATTTAGGCCAGTTGGGATGATAAAGGACCTTGGATGACCTCCACTGTAAAAATAATTTCTATTGAGGAATAACATAATTATATTCATTCAAAATATGCATTCAAAGCATTCTCATAAACATAATAGGAAATGTATTTCTAGAGTTCAGAGTGCTGTGGGGTGGATGGCATGATAATCATAACATTTTTATGTATTAAAAAAAAAAAGGGTTCATTTAAGACAACCCCTGCTTCCACAGGAAATAAACTTAAGCCCATTGAGTTTGATAGTGTCACTTGTTTTTAGATAGAATAGAATTCAGTTTATAGTCCAGTGCATTTTACTTGAAACTGGATGGACTTCCAGTGTACTTGTGGAGGAAAAGTTGCTTAATTTCATTGATCCATTGTCTTTCCAATAAAATAGTGGAAAGCAAGCAAACAAAAGCTACCAAAAGTACTTCTAAAAAAGTTGTTCTTTTGGTAGGTGAAAAAAGGAAAATGTACAATTTTGTCTGGTCATTTAGAAAAAGAGGAAAATGTATAATTTTGTCTGGTCATTTATTGGACCCTTAGCATTTCTGCTTTATAATAAACATCTTCCCTTTCATTTTCTTCCCCTTTAAGCTGTATTTAGTAGTGAAAGGCAGGGCATGGAGGGAGGTTGAAGGTAAAATCAACACAGAAAGAGTTTTTACAGAGGCAAATAGACCAAAGCTGGTTCAATTTATGAGCCAGGAAAGCTGTTTCTTTACCAACTTGAACCAGCTCTGTACTGAGGCTATTCTAACTCACTCCTCCCACAGAGCTTAGAAAAAGGTTTTCTTGTTGCTTGCCCTGAGGTCCAAAATTGAATTTTCTAACTGAAAGAGTAAAATTATTTCAAGAAAACCTACAAAATTACTGGCTACCTTTTTTTCTTTGCTGAAGGTTATACATGGAAAACTTTATTTCGCTCTATGTTTTCCTTTCTCAGTTATCAGTACCTACCATAATGCAAAAACAGCATTAATTATTAGGCTCAGTTAATGAACAGAAGAATTCCTCTTACACCTCCGGTATTCATAGCAACCTCTTGCTGGTGGAGGCTGTTCTGAGAACATACTCACACGGAACAGGAGATGGAGCTCTTCACTAACACGAATTCAAGGTGCCTCCTGACTTCAGATTAACCTCCTTTACTTTATCCTACAAAATTCAGAGCTTCTCACAAATCAGGGCTGCCTCCATTTCCTCTGATTTTTAGTTACCTGTGTTGGAAAGTATCCAGTTTAGGGAAGCAAAATCCTTCCAAACTCACCAATCTGTTACTTGAAAATGATGAGAACATGCAGAAGCCGCTCTGGGTCGCAGGGCTGTGAGATTTAGAGAAGAAAAGGTGGTATTCCTCACAAAGAAGCATATCCCAAACTACAGGGCACTCTACCAGCAGCGTTTGACTGGAGATGTGGAGCTATTAATACTGTGTGTGTGTGTGTGTGTGTGTGTGTGTGTATCTATGGCAAAGTAAGACCCTCTGATGCCATCCAACCATCTCATCCTCTGTCATCCCCTTCTCCCACTTTTGATCTTTCCCAGCATCTGGGGCTTTTCCAGTGAGTCAGTTCTTCACATCAGTGGTCAAAGTGTTGGAGTTTCAGCTTCGGCATCAGTCCTTCCAATGGATATTCAGGTCTGATTTCCTTTAGGATTGACTGGCTTGATCTCCTTGCATTCCAAGAGACTGTCAAGAGTCTTCTCCAACACCACAGTTCAAAAGCATCACTTCTTCGGTGCTCAGCTTTATTTATGGCCCAACTCTCACATCCATATAGGACTACTGGAAAAACCATGGCTTTGACTAGATGCACCTTTGTCGGCAAAGTAATGTCTCTGCTTTTTAATATGCTGTCTAGGTTGGCCATAGCTTTTCTTCCAAGGAGCAAGCATCTTTTAATTTCATTGCTGCAGTCACTATCTGCAGTGATTTTGGAGCCTAAGAAAATAAAGTCTCTCACTGTTTCTATTGTTTCCCCATCTATTTGCCATGAAGTGATAGGACCAGATGCCATGATCTTAGTTTTCTGAATGTTGAGTTTTAAGCCAACTTTTTCACTCTCCTTTTTCACTTTCATCAAGAGGCTCTTTAGTTCCTCTTCACTTTCTGCCATAAGGGTGGTGTCATCTGCATATCTGAGGTTATTGATATTTCTCCCGGCGATCTTGATTCCAGCTTGTGCTTCATCCAGCCCAGCATTTCACATGATGTACTCTGCATATAAGTTAAATATGCAGGGTGACAGTATACAGCCTTGACGTACTCCTTTCCCGATTTGAAACCAGTCTGTTGTTCCACATCCAGTTCTAACTGTTGCTTCTTGACCTACATACAGATTTCTCAAGAAGCAGATCAGGTGGTCTGGTATTCCCATCTCTTGAAGAATTTTCCACAGTTTATTGTGATCCACACAGTCAAAGGCTTTGGCATAGTCAATAAAGCAGAAGTAGATGTTTTTCTGGAACTCTTGCTTTTTCAGTGATCCAGTGGATGTTGACAATTTGATCTCTGGTTCTTCTGCCTTTTCTAAATCTATCTTGAACATCCAGAAGTTCACAGTTCACGTACCTTGAAGCCTGGCTTGGAGAATTTTGAGTATTACTTTGCTAGTGTGTGAGATGAGTGCAGTTGTGTGGTAGTTTGAACATTCTTTGGCATTGCCTTTTTTTGGGATTGGAATGAAAACTGGCCTTTTCCAGTCCTGTGGCCACTGCTGAGTTTTCCAAATTTGCTGGCATATTGAGTGCAGCACTTTAATGGCATCATCTTTTAGGATTTGAAATAGCTCAACTGGAATTCCATCACCTCCACTAGCTTTGTTCGTGGTGATGCTTCCTAAGGCCCACTTGACTTCACATTCCAGGGTGTGTGGCTCTAGATGGGTGATCACACCATCATGGTTATCTGGGTCATGAAGATTTTTTTTTATATAATTCTTCTGTGTGAAGTCTATGCAAGTGAAGCTATAAGGCCCCTTTTTCAGTCAGAGTGCTCCTACCAAAAGAAACAATGGAATTGCCCCTCTGGTTGGCTCATTTAATTTACTTATTTTTGAGAATAGTCATAGATACCTTCTTCCTGTGCTTACCTCTCTGAATATGATTTTTTTTTAACATTTCTACCTTTTCCAGCTTTGTTCTAGGCACATCTTCATTTCTTTTCTTCTATATTCTGTTCAATGGTAGGAAATAATTTTGTAAATGAAAACCCCTCACAATTCATGGGAAGGAAGCATAAGAGCAGTTTTAGCCATCACTCTTTCTGACAGAACACTAAAGAGACAGAGTTCCTTTATATATTTAGTCTATTAGAAACTATTAAATTCATCACCTTTATTGCAAAGAATAATCCTCTTTAGGAAAAGCCTCCATGACAACTTAAGTGTAGCCATTATTGTTCACCATGGACATTTGGGAGTTTCCCATTGGATACCACATTCCAGTCATAGGGAGCTGCAGAAATGGTGCTTAGTAGCTCACTCCTGTTTCACTCCTAGTATATGCACTTACTGAAGAAGGGCTGGCTGCAGAATGGGGTTAGGTTATAAACGAGGGTAAGAGATGCAGGTTAGATGCTAGTTCGCATCATGTTATTTCAGACATTATCTTATCTCAGCTTCTCCCATTGCTAGTGAAGCCCAGGTGATGAGATCAACTGTGTCTAGCCATGCAATCATGCACAGCACTCACCCTTCCATGAGGTTTGTGAGCCCAAGAAGTAATCCTTCTTTTGCAGCCTCTGTGGGGCACCGTTCTCTTTCCTTTCCTTCCAATTTAGGGGGAACCCTCTAAGAGAGCTTTCTTTGTGCCCTCCAGAAACAGTAAAACTAGTGGGGGGAAATGGCTTGATAATTTATCCATTTATAATCACTAAAAACTGAGAAGCCAAGGACTATTTCCTTTTAAAAAAAAAAAACTTAAAAAAAATTTGAGGTATAGTTTATCTACAAAATTATATAAGTTTCAGGTGAACAACATAGCAATTCACAATTTTTAAAAGTTATATTTCATTTATAGTTATTATAAAGCATTGGCTATATTCCCTGTGCTATCCAGTATATCCTCGGAGCTTATTTATTTTGTACACAGTAGTTTGTACCTTTTAATACCCGGTCCCTATCTTGCCTCTCCCCACTTCTCTCTTTCCACTGATAACCACTAATTTGTTCTTGATATCTGTGTCTGTTTCTTTTTCTGTTATATTCACTGTAACAAAAGTTTGTTGCATTTTCTTGTACAAAGTTTGTTGTATTTATTCTTGGATTCCACATATAAGTAATATCATACAGTATTTGTTTTTGTCTGACTTATTTTACTAAACATAATACCATCCAGGTTCATCCATGTTGTTGCAAATGGCAAAATTTCATTCTGTTCTCATGGCTGAACAGTATTCCATTGTGTGTTTTTCTGTGTGTGTGTCTTTGTGCAAGATACGGTGTTCATACGCTATATTGTCTTTGTCCATTCATCTGTTGATAAACACTTAAGTTGCTTCCATAATCTTGGCAGTTAAAAACAATGCTGTTATGAACGTTGGGTGCATGTACCTTTTCAAATTAGTGTTTTCATTTTTTTTTTTTCAGATATCACTGAGGAGTGTAATTGCTGGTTCATATGATAGCTCTCCCACATGGCAGGTGGATTCTTTACCAGCTGAGCCACAAGGGAAGCCCAAGAATACTGGACTGTATAGTCCATGGGGTCACAAAGAGTTGGACATGACTGAGCGACCTTCACTTTCACTTTTCAGTTTCATGGTAGCTCTAATTTTGTTTCTTGAGAAACCCCCATAGTGTTTTCCACAGTGGCTTCACCAATTTATATCCCACCAACAGTATAGGAATGTTCCCTTTTCTCCAAACCCACTTCAGCATTTATTGCGTGTAGACTTCTTGATGATAGCCTCGTTGCTAGGTGTTAAGTATTAGGTGACACTTCACTGTGCTTTTAGCGTTTGCATTTCTGTGATGATTTTTGATGTTGAGCATCTTTTCCTGTGCCTGTTGTCCATCTATGTCTTCTTTGGAACAATGTCTATTCAGGTCTTCTGTCCATTTTATCCATTTAATCAGGTTGTAGAAAGGCTGGGGATTGGAAGGGGCATGATTTTTGTATAGCCTGACTTTGCTCTCCATTATTTCCAGTCCTATAAGTGGCAGAGACCTCATAAAAGGTTTCTAGACTTCTTTCCCAAATTTTTCCTACCATTTGGAGAGGTCAAAGGATATAATGTCCTGGGGGCCTCTTTGGGTTGCCAGGATTTCTGGAGTGATGAAGATAACAATTGAGTTAGGATTTTACAGCAGAGCTTAGGGAAGATATTTTCAGAAAAGTGTTTTCACATATTTTCTAATTATGATGAATTTGTTAAAGAAATTCTAGTTCATTAGGTACTGTCAGTGATGTGATATATTTGATTTGTGACAAGCCAAAATCAGAATTTCTTACATTGATGCGTTTTGGAAATGGATAATGCAGGGTACTCATTATGGATGCACATAGCATATCATCAGCCTGTAATTGTGTCCATCAGCAACAACTTATATGTGATGCCCTGTCAGTCCTGTTGATAAGGAAAACCACTTGGTGGAGATTTGGTCAGTTAGGTTTGAGTTGTTGGAATTTGTTGATTCTGTTAAACAGTAACAAGGAAAATAAGTGTTTTATTTAATTTATGTGGAAAAATTAAAACAAGTTCTGAGCCTAGAAGGAAGCTTCAGAAGGCTTTCAGTGAGGTACATTAACATTATGTTCTTGCATTCTGTCGAGATATGAAACAGTGCTCACACTGTGTGATTCATTTAGATCTTTTTTTTCTTTTTTTAGTTTTTTATTTCTTAAATTTTAAAATCTTTAATTCTTACATGCGTTCCCAAACATGAACCCCCCTCCCACCTCCCCTCCCCATAACATCTCTCTGGGTCATCCCCATGCACCAGCCCCAAGCATGCTGCAACCTGCGTCAGACATAGACTGGCGATTCAATTCTTACATGATAGTATACATGTTAGAATGTCATTCTCCCAAATCATCCCACCCTCTCCCTCTCCCTCTGAGTCCAAAAGTCCGTTATACACATCTGTGTCTTTTTTCCTGTCTTGCATACAGGGTCGTCATTGCCATCTTCCTAAATTCCATATATATGTGTTAGTATACTGTATTGGTGTTTTTCTTTCTGGCTTACTTCACCCTGTATAATCGGCTCCAGTTTCATCCATCTCATCAGAACTGATTCAAATGAATTCTTTTTAACGGCTGAGTAATACTCCATTGTGTATATGTACCACAGCTTTCTTATCCATTCGTCTGCTGATGGACATCTAGGTTGTTTCCATGTCCTGGCTATTACAAACAGTGCTGCGATGAACATTGGGGTACATGTGTCTCTTTCCATTCTGGTTTCCTTGGTGCGTATGCCCAGAAGTGGGATTGCTGGGTCATAAGGTAGTTCTATTTGCAATTTTTTAAGGAATCTCCACACTGTTCTCCATAGTGGCTGTACTAGTTTGCATTCCCACCAACAGTGTAGGAGGGTTCCCTTTTCTCCACACCCTCTCCAGCATTTATTGCTTGCAGACTTTTGGATCGCAGACATTCTGACTGGTGTGAAGTGGTACCTCATTGTGGTTTTGATTTGCATTTCTCTAATAATGAGTGATGTTGAGCATCTTTTCATGTGTTTGTTAGCCATTCATATGTCTTCTTTGGAGAAATGTCTATTTAGTTCTTTGGCCCATTTTTTGATTGGGTCATTTATTTTTCTGGAATTGAGCTGCATAAGTTGCTTGTATATTTTTGAGATGAGTTGTTTGTCAGTTGCTTCATTTGCTATTATTTTCTCCCATTCAGAAGGCTGTCTTTTCACCTTGCTTATATTTTCCTTTGTTGTGCAGAAGCTTTTAATTTTAATTAGATCCCATTTGTTTATTTTTGCTTTTATTTCCAGAATTCTGGGAGGTGGATCATAGATTAGAAGAAAATTAAGCATCTTCTCTGAAAACACGTGTCCCTTTTTATATCATAAGGTAATCTACAATTATTTCCTTTTACATCAGCTGCAAATAACCCACTTATAATTAATCACAACATCTATATTAGCTTGGTGTCCCATATATTTATGTTCTATTATTGCTCCTTTAGAAATTCTATTGAGAGCTTAATAGTATTACTGTGAGTTTACATTAAAACTGAGTATAACATACTGTTTTTCTCTTTCCTTAATTTTTAAGGAATGATATTGGTGATTGCTTCTGATAAAAGTATGATCTGAAAGTTACTTTGAAACCCATGAGTATTTGCCCTTGAAGAATCTCCGGTGGTTTCCCCTAGTTATGTCAATGTAGACTATTAGACGTCAATTGCTGGGGAAGAGATTTGAACAGGAGTATAGAAGGATGCTAAGAAACATTTTAGGTTTTTAATCACAGGTGCCCTTACAGTCAAATCTGGTTATGAATAAGAAAGGAGGTTAATTTGAAGAGCTTTCTGGGAGGGAAGATACCAGCACATGCACTTTAAATATGTGATGAGAGTAATAGCCTTTTAAAAATAGTTTGAAGGGTCTTGAAACTTACCAAGTCTAAGAATTTCTTCTTACAATATGAACAACTCAAAGTATTGAGGGTTTAAATTACTTTCCCAGTATCACACAGACAGTTTCAGTGCTGAGCCAGAACTGGAATGCATGGGACATGGTTTTTTGTTTGTTTGCTTGTTTTTGTTTTCAAATATCACAAATTACTGACCCAGCATTTGGGAATTCTGATATCAGACAAACTTAAGGGTTGAAACAGCTTTATTAGCTTTAGTCACAATCACATTCTGATTTACACTGAGATGACCTGCATGAGAACTGGAAAAATAAAAGGGGGGGCCAGTATCTTTCATCAGGAATGTCTGCTGTTCTGCACCTGTGTAATATTCAATCATTGCTCTGTACATCCCATCAGGCCTTGCTGAGAAAGGCTGCATCCAACCAGCACAACTGCGAGTTACAAAGTCATAATAAAACGCAGGGTATTCAGTTATCTTTATAGTCGTTCTATTTCAAAGACAGGTACCTTAGTCCTCAGTAAAAAGAAATTTGAGAAAATTATTTGGCACCATAAACCCAGAGCCTTCAAAACATCCATATTTCCTGATCTGATAACCTCCCAATCTTTCCTAAGAAATAATAGCAAATTCAGAAGAAAATGACTTTGTATCAAAATCTCAATGCTATTATTTATGATACTGAAAAATCAACAAGAAATACAAGCAAATTACATAAAGTATTTATGAAATAACTAATTTGAAGGAACATTAAGCATATTTTTACAATATGAGAAAATATAAATATTCATTGTTAAAAAAGTAAAGAGTAAAATCAGACAAAATATTAGATGTTGTGCCCTTGAGTAATAAGGATTAAGAGGTTAAATTTACTTCAAATAAATTTTTTGGTATGTTCCAATTTGTCTCTATAGAATATGCTTATAGTTTATAATCAAGAATTAGCTTACTGAAAACAGATGAAACAAAATGATAGAAGCCTTTAAAGACTACAGTGCAGAGTGCTATGGAAAAGGAAAAAAATGCATATAGTTATAAAAACACTATGCTTTCAATTTTAGGGAGCTGGGAGATCTAGCTCAAAGACATTTAAGCTCTGGATATGGCTGCTACTTGTGAATTCTGCTCTCGTTTTTAATTCATGGGTAAAATTAGATTTTTATTACTGTCAACTTCTCATTTTCTATTCTACCACCTTTCCCCTTCTGTCATCTTCCTGCTTTCCTTCTGTTCCATTTCTCCTAGGATTTGGAAACAAACTCTTAAATGAAGTTTGGTTACAAACTCGAGGTATTTGGTTATTCCATTTTGAAAAGCTTAAACATGGTTCTAGGAAAACCATTTATTTTGATCAAAATGATAAATGTGAAATAAACCCTTCCTATTATATATTTTTAATCACATGATAAGTCTGTTAGTTCTTCCTACTTGTACCCAATATAAAAGAAGCCTCAGGAAACCAAGTTCCTTTCCCAAGATTGCTTTCAGATAATTAGTTCCATTAGATTATTAATGTTTCAGAGGGGGGTCTTTAAGAATTGGCTTTTCTATGTGTTAAATTTTCTTTCTCAAAGCTTTTGGTAACATTTATTTTTTTTCCTCGTAGCTTTGCATGGATAGTACATCCATTTCCAAACACTTGGCATATGTTATAAATCTAATGTTGGTAAACTTTATCTTTGTGTGTTTGTGTGCTCAATCGTGTCTGACTCTTTGTGACTCCATAGACTCTAGGCCACCAGGCTCCTCTGTCCTTGGGATTTCCCAGGCAAGAGTACTGGAGTGGGTTGCCATTTCCTTCTCCAGGGATCTTCCCGACCCAGGGTTTGAACCCTCATCTCCTGCGGCTTCTGCATTGGCAGGTGGGTTCTTTACCACTGAGCACCCAGGGAAACCCCACTAACATATAAGTGATATGAATATAAAGCATAATGAATTAAAACAATGAGAGCCAAGTAGTGTCATTTATTGAGAACTTGAGACCCTAAAATGTTGAAGCAACTTTTTACAGTATCAGGTTAGAAAGGTAGAGGTAGTAACATGCTTGAAACCCTCATTTTAAACTCTGAGTCACTGATCACACAATCATCTCACCATTTGAAAAGAATGATGTGGGAAATATCACTGCTAAGAATTTATTATACCTTGTTCTTTATGAGATAGTGTATAAAGAAGGCAAGCCATGATTTAAAACTTTGGCAAATGCCTAGATATATTATAAACTTCGTGATAAAATTGCAGTGCAGAATACCCATTAGACACATCTTTGGTGAACAAATGGTGTTCAATATGTTGTTCAGGGTAAATTTCTTTTTCCTATAAAAGTTACCATCACAAAAGAAGAGACATTTATCTCCTTAAGGGCATCTTTGTAACAAGTTTTGCTCAGTTATAGGAGACTTGCAATTTGGTAGAATGGAACACTTGCTCAGTTTTCAACATATGTTTCCCTCCATGTTAGAAAATTTTACAAAGTGTGTTGAAACCAAAGATCCCTCATTTTGGTTATAGTGAAGTTTAGGACGCTAAATAGCATATGGCCATCCTTGATATGGTATCTTAGGTTGGATTCCTTAGAAACAAGTCTTGACACAGGGATTCTTGTTTTGGTGTTTTAGTAAGTGTACTCAGGAGAAAGTGAAGGAAGCAGGCTAAGGTGTGGGGGTCGGGGTATGGGGGTTCTGTGGGAGGGGTGGGGAAGGGAGGTTATGGCAGCAAGAGTGTAGTTTCGGCCTGAGATCACAAGGAGTTCTGGAACATGAATAGTGACACAGTAAATATCCCACCAAAACCAAGGGCCTCAGTGTTGTGTTTTTTTTGTTGTTGTATTTTTTTTTCCTTTTTGAAACCCACATACTAAGTTATTGGCTAAAGTGAAGGCAGGCTCTGGCTTCCATATTGTAAAAGGCAATTTTGAGACCAGAGAAAGGGGCATCTGTGAGCCTTTAGTAGCCCAAACTAGAAAATGAATATGGTAACTTGGTAAATGTAATCTAAGTCATCAAGAACGCCTACTAAAGTTGGCTTCTAAGAGCAAGAGGCTTCTAATCAGACAAACCATGTGAACACAAGAGTTGTGTGTAGTTATGTTTGAGTGCTGCCACCTCCTATTCTGTTTTCTCAGAGCTTATTTTAAGGCATTCCTGCTTTTAGAAAATCGTTAATAAAACCACATTCTCCAAGTGGAGAGCAAAATAATTCCATTTGAAGGATATATAATCAAATTATTTGACTCCATTCACTGTGAGACTCTCTTTCTCTAATCATGTCTGATCTCTTTCCAGTGATCCTTACTGTGACACACTCATGAGCTTTAAATCATTTTTGTTCGCTTCCTTGTTTTTGGTCACCTGTTTGGAGACAGTTGCTTTCGAAACTCTTTTTATTCTGTGAGTTCACCCTAAAATGTTCTCTATGCTCTTGATATGCCTCATATTGTATTTTCATGTGAATGAAGATACACTTAGACTTGGGCACATCTACCTTCTATTCTGTTTTTTAAGAGATTCCAATTGCACATAAAAGTTTTGAAAATGATTCCCTTTTAACCTACATTTGAAGTCATCTAAATTTTTAACTCCATTTAACACTGCTTGTGCATATGGTGGTTTATGACTTTTTCAGAAATGTGAGCTGCACAGTAATCCTATGAGAAATAACAGATGCCGTCACCTCTGTTGTACATGCACGTGCGTTCTCAGTCGCTCGGTCGTCTTTGACTCTTCACCACCTGCATGGACTGTAGCCTGCCAGACCACTCTATCCGCGGGATTATCCAGGCAGAAATACTGGAGTGGGTTGCCATTTCCTACCCAGGAATCTTCCCAACCCAGAAATCAAACCCTCGTCTCTTGCATCTCCTGCATAGTCAGGTGGGTTCTTTACCACTGTACCACCTGAGAAGCCCACCATTTCTATTCAGTTCAGTCCAGTCACTCAGTCGTATCCAACTCTTTGCGACCCCATGAACCACAGCACGCCAGGCTTCCCTGTCCATCACCAACTCCCGGAGTTCACCCAAACCCATGTCCATTGAGTCGGTGTTGCTATCCAAACATCTCATTCTCTGTCATCCCCTTCTCCTCCTGCCTTAAGTCTTTCCCAGTATCAAATGAGTCAGCTGTTCACATCAGGTGGCCCAAGTATTGGAGTTTCAGCTTCAACATCAGTCCTTCCAATGAACACTCAGGACTGATCTCCTTTAGAATGGATGGGTTGGATCTCCTTGCAGTCCAAGGGACTCTCAAGAGTCTTCTCCAACACCACAGTTCAAAAGCATCAGTTCTTCTGTGCTCAGCTTTCTTTATAGTCCAATTCTCACATCCATACATGACTACTGGAAAAACCATAGCCTTGACTAGATGGACCTTTGTTGGCAAAGTAATGTCTCTGCTTTTTAATATGCCATTTCCATTACCTGATGGTAAAACCAAATTACAGAGAAATGAGTATATCCTTTAACTAAGAGATATTTATGGTCTCATATTTTAAGAGTCCAGGAGATTCTGCCTAGTGGTTGATGTGATGGCTCTTAAATCTCAGCCACAAGACAGGAGACTAATTAAGGCTAAACCAATTTACATTTTTTGTAAGTCACAAAAAATGCTTCAAGTTCTGAGTTTTTGTGATTAAAATAAGTTTAAAAAGAAAAGACTTTTTGTCTCGTCTATATCACAGACGGATTTCATTGCTATAAGTCAGTATGAATAAATATATCTACATAAAGCGAATTTAAAAGGATAATTCTTCTAGATGAAGATACGAGAAGCCCTAAATGGATATATATCTGAACTCCATAGTCAGGGTGGTGCTAGGGGATGAGATTTAAGCAAATACCTCAGGTTGGAAGAAGTGAGAGTGGTGGGGAGAAAGAAAATTTTAGGAAGGTCTGTGAAAAATATGTCCTGAGATTTTCACCAAATGCTGAACTTTAACAGAGAAGGCAATGGCACCCCATTCCAGTACTCTTGCCTGGAAAATTCCATGAATGGAGGAGCCTGGTAGGCTGTAGTCCATGGGGTCGCTAAGAGTCAGATATGACTCGGACTTCCCTTTCACTTTTCACTTTCATGCATTGGAGAAGGAAATGGCAACCCACTCTAGTGTTCTTGCCTGGAGAATCCCAGGGATGGGGGAACCTGGTGGGCTGCCGTCTATGTGGAGTTGCAGAGTCGGACACGGCTGAAGCAACTTAGCAGCAGCAGCAGCTGAACTTTAAATATTTCATTGAATTTGAATGGACATTTGGGAAGATTATTTCTTTTAATTATCAAACATTAGAAGCTGATTGTGACAGAATTATAACCAACCTCCAGTTATTTAACTTACTTCCCCTGATCTTAGAATAAGGTATTTTTCTTGATCCTTCAGTGAGGACCTGAAAGCACAAAAATCCCAGTTAGAATTCAAGTTAGATAGCATCAAACTTACATACTTAATTCAAAGATAATAAGCAAGCTTATACAGTCTATTTACATGATTTATGTCTTCATTTATTTAAACTTTTCTTTTTTATTGGAGTATTTATAATGTGTTAGTTTCAGGTGTATAGCAAAGTGATTTGGTTATTCTTTTCAGCTTATATTCACTGCAGTTTATTAACAGATACTGAATCTAATTCCCTGTGCTATATAGTAAATCCTTGTTGCTTATCTAAGTATAGTAGTTTGTATTTGTTAATTCCATTTAATTGCCCCTCCCCTGCTCCCTCTTCTTTTGGTAATCATAAGTTTGTCATCTGTATATGAGAGTCCATTTCTGTTTTGTGTATAGATTTGTATTGTTTTTAGATTCCACATCTATGTGGTATATATAGTATTTGTCCTTTCCTGTCTGGCTTACTTCATTGAGTATAATATTCTATAGGTCTGCCTTTCATTAACTTTATTCTTCAGGACTTTATTTCTTTGATATTTAAAGTAAATAGTATCATTTCAAACATTGTATTTTCAACTATTTACTGCTGGGTAATATAAATGAAATCAATTTGGGGGTTGCCAAAATTGATATATTTTCTTAATAACTTTTGCTAAGCTCTATTGAGTTAGCCAAGAAGTTCATTTGGGCACTTCCATAATACCTTATAGAAAAATGCAAACCAACTTTTTGGCCAACTCCATAAATTCTATTTATTTGTCTTTAGATTCACAGGCCTTTAAAAAATTTTTTTTATTAAAGTATAGTTGATTTACAACATTGTGTTAATTTCTGATATACAATAAATTGATTTGGTTATACATGTATATGTATCCTTTTTTAATATATTCTTTTCCATTATGGTTTATCATAGGATATTGAATATAGTTTACTGTGCTATACAGTAGGACCTTGTCATTTATCTGTTCTGTACATAAAAACATACATCTGCAAACCCCAGCCTTCTACTCCATCCTTCCCCAAACCCTCCCTCTTGGCAACCACCAGTCTGTTCTTTAGGTCTGTGAGCATCGCAGGCTTTTTGATATGGAAGACTGTAACATTTGGGATAATGACAGTTTAAGTTTTATCTTTCCTTCTTCATATATTTTATTCCTTTGTTTCTTTACTGCTTTTCAAATAATCCATGTATTTATCTCTGTGGAGTCCCCTTTATTATATTTATTATTTACTTCAGTGTAGTACTTCTACCACCAAGTCAATTAAAATGGTGACAGGAGTTGATGAGCAGGGTTTGGGTTTTTTTATTGTTTTTTTTTTTCGGCTGTGCCACACAGCAATGTGGGATCTTTGTTCCCCAGTCAGGGATGAAAGCCTCAACCCCTGCAGATCATGTCTGTAATGATGAGTGAGAATATTTCAAAGGCAATTGCCTCTATATGTAATTCCATCTAGCAATTGATGTGAGGTGGGTAAATTTATAAAGAGATTTGCATGTGAAATAAAGGGAAGAATTAGGAAGAAGATAAGCGAGTACTGAAGCAAGAGAGATGCTTATTTTTAATTAAAAGACTTGATAATAAAGAAACATTAGGGAATTCCCTCTTGGTCTGGTGGTTAGGACTAATCATGTTCACTGTGGTGGCATGGGTTCAGTCCCTGGTCGGGGAAGTAAGATCCCACAAGTTTCATGATGTGGCAAAAAAAATAAAATAAAATAAGGATCATTAATAAAAAGTTCCAGAAAGAAATGGCTGAAGATATTAGAAAGAAATTGTCATATCTTTAGAGGATACCTTTATAAGGTCCTGGGCTTCCCTGATAGCTCAGATGGTAAAGAATCCACCTGCAATGCAGGATACCCCAGTTCGATTCCTGGGTTGGGAAAATCTGCTGGAGAAGGGATAAGCTACCCACTCCAGTATTCTTGGGCTTCCCTGGTGGCTCAGCTGGAAAAGAATCTGCCTGCAATGTGGGAGACCTGGGTTCAATCCCTGGGTTGGAAAGATCCCCTGAAGAATGGAAAGGCTACCCATGCCAATGTTCTGGCCTAGAGAATTCCATGGACTCTACAGTCCATGGGGTTGCAAAGAGCTGGACACGACTAAGCAACTTTCACTTTCAATTTATAAGGTCTTATGGCCCATCACTATGACTCCTCCTTTTTATACACCGTGATGATTTCTGTGATATGTCAGTTTAGCTAGACTACAGTCCCCAGTTATTTGATCACACACTAACCTACATGTTGCTATGGAAATTTGTGCAAATGAAATTAAAGTCCTTAAACAGCTAACTTTAGGTAGGGTGTTTTACCCTGAATACTATGAGTGGGCCTGACTAAATCAATTGGAAAGCCTTAAAAGTCAGACTGACATGTCTCCAAGGTATAGAAGAAATTTTACCTGTGGACAACAGCTTCTGACCATGCCCACGAAGTTCTATCCTATTTAAAGTCTTATTTTTTGATTGCCTGTGGATAACAGCTTCAGCTTGTGCAGTGGGTTCCAGCCCAACCAGGATAGGATCTTCCCTTCCACACTGCCTGCAGAAGTGTGGTAGTTTTGGACTTGCTTAGCCAGATCTCACAATCACATAAGCCAATTCCTTGTAGTATAACATATGTATACATACTACATATATATATATATAATATATGTGACTTGTACATATGTACATATATAATATGTATCACATCATAGATATGGTGATGTACATCATACTAGTTCTGTTTCTCTGGTTGAACCTGACTGATGTTTATACCCTCAAGTTCCTTGGTCCCCTGTCTCTCTATCCTGCTGTCATGGAAAAATGAAAACTTTAGTTGAATCTAGCACTCAATCAATTTTATGACTAAATATTAATAAATCTGGAGTTTTAAAAGATATCTGAGGAGAAGGCTACATAATAGGGGAGAAATAGCAAATTAATAAAAAGGTAAAGACATTTGGGACCTACATACACTTTCCAAACAGAATCCAGCCATTAAGCTTCTTTATATTGGAGAACTTATTCACCTGAAGTCAGTATTGTGTGGCTTAAAATTAAAGTGAAATGAAGTGAAGTCGCTCAGTTGTGTCCGACTCTTTGCGACCCCACGGACTGTAGCCTACCAGGCTCCTCTGTCCGTGGGATTTTCCAGGCAATACTGGAGTGGATTGCCATTTCCTTCTCCAGGGGATCTTCCCAACCCAGGGATTGAACCCGGGTCTCCTGCATTGTGGACAGACGCTTTACCATCTGAGCCACAAGGGAAGTCCATGGCTTAAAATTATATAGCCTTAAAATGTTTAGAATAATAAATAAATAAATAAAAGCTTAAGATTCACTAAATTATCTTTCTAACAAAATAGGTCTTCCTACGCAGTGTAACCTCTACTTTTTATTCTCTCCCTCATCTTCAGAACAATCTAGCTGTTGGGTTCTGAGAAAACCTTATCTAATAGCATGCTAAAGGCACTGTTTATAAGGTAAAGGAAAATAATGTATCCAGAGTATCTGCATTTCTCTTTGATGAGTGGAAAGTTTAATCAGCCTTAATCAAGATGCTGTAATTATTTATGCTAATGTATGAATAACTGATAATGGGATTTACATAAAGCCAAACAAATGAACCTCCAAAGAGAGAATTTCAGAAATCAGCAAATAAGTCAATTCATGGACGGTGAATAATGTGTAAAAATTCTGTGTTGTAGAATGGTGCTACACCAATGAAATAATTTTGAGTCTGGTGAAAGTGAGGGTAAATGTACAACTAGGTGAGACATCTATATTCTAAGCCCCAGGCACTGTCTCTTTTGACAGCCCTGAAAGTGAAAGTGAAGTCGCTCAGTCGTGTCCGACTCTTTGCAATCCCGTAGACGTAGCCCACCAGGCTCCTCTGTCCATGGGATTTTCCAGGCAAGAGTACTGGAGTGGGTTACCATTTCCTCCTCCAGAGGATCTTCCCGACCCAGGGATTGAACCCAGGTCTCCTGCATTGTAGGCAGACGCTTTACCATCTGAGCCACCAGGGAAGCCTTTCTCTTATTCTACCCTGATTAATAGTGTTGTTCTTCAGTTGCTCAATCGTGTTCAACTCTTTGCGACCCCGTGGACTGCAGCATGCCAGGCTTCCCTGTCCTTCACCATCTCCTAGAGTTTTCTCAAACTCATGTCCATTGAGTAGGTGATGCCATCCAACCATCTAATCCTCTACCATACTCTTCTACTTCTGCCCTCAATCTTACCCAGCATCAGAGTCTTTTCCAATGAGTCAGTTCCTCACATCAGGTGGCCAAAATATTGGAGCTTCAGCTTCAGCATTAGTCCTTCCACTGAATATTCAGGGTTGATTTCCTTTAGGATTGACTGGTTTGATCTCCTTCTCCAGCACCACAGTTTGAAAAGCATCAGTTCTTCAGCACTCAGCCTTGAATGGCTCTTTCTCATTGGAAGCGGGTTGTATTGACAATGGGATGCAGTGCTCCTGAGATCCTAAAGGAACTGTATTTGACAACTCTTACCTTGCTCTTCATTCAGTGTCTGAAATTGTCATTCCTTAATAATGGTGCTTTAACCTTATTACCATTGGCCCTAGCCTATGTCCTAACTCCGAAAGCCTAGAAACCCAGGAACTCTAAAATTACTTGCCATGAAATAATGCACTTAAAGTAAAATCTAGCTTATCCAAATGATGATCAAGATTAGCCTATTGTGAATTAATTATTATTTAAAGATTATAAAAATTTGAGGCAACCAGCTAGCCCATAAATAGCCCAATTGTGAGGCAGTATAAATATGATTAAAATCATTCTGGTCCTTCAACTCCAGATGTGTTCCATTTAAGCCAATTGTTGCTTTATCTGTTTCATTTTCCCTCTCTTTGTGAATTAAAAACATGCCAGAGTAGGCTGAGTAATTAGCATTTGCTATTTTAAGGATGATATTAAAATGCATAAATCTTGAATAAAATATTCATTTGTCCTTTGTAAAATTTTGTTTAAAGAGATTTTCTTCCAATAGAGAGTGTTCTTGGCATTTTCAAACATTAAAAACCCATTCAAAAATATTTACATGTTCTAAAGGAAATATATCCCCCAAATATGGACATCTCATTACCTCTGGTTTTGCCAGTATCATGGGAAACTCAGAGGTTATTGACTTGAGATAGGAAGAAGAGTTTTTTGCTGTGTGGCTCCCTAGAGCATTTTGCCTAGAGTAGCAGTACTGACAAGCTGGGAGAGAGGATCATATCCTACTCAGTCAGGCTCCTCTGTCCATGGAATTCTCCAGGCAAGAATACTGGAGTGGGTTTCCATTCTCTTCTTCAGGGTATCGTCCCAACCCAGGGATCAAACCCAGGTCTCCTGCATTGCAGACAGAGTCTTTACCATCTGAGCTGCCAGGGAAGCCTGGATTCTAATCCTTATTCTGTCTGGGGAGGAATATTAATCAGGTACCTTACCTTGGTTTCAGTTTTTTCTTCTACAAGATAAGTTTTGAGAAATTAAGCTGTGAAATTCTTTCCAGCTCTAACATTTTATGAGGAATTCTGAACATTGAGATGGATGTATTTTTCGGTGTATTTCAGGCTACTGATCTTTCACAAAGAAAATGACTGTGCCAACATCCATTATTGTACTCAAAGAGTGAACAAATGAAACTTATAAGGTTGTCTCTCCATATTCAAGTGTAACTAATTCACTGGATGTTCAAATCTCCTTTCTAGTTGCTAAAACACTACTCATTGCCTTTTTTCGTTTCAAAGTAAATTGACTTCTCTAATGTTCTTTCTTCAAGATTAAAAAAATGTAGTGTAACTATATTTTAAAATAGATCAAATAGATCACATTGCACTGATGAGAGAAGCTCAAATTTTAAAAAAGATAACAGCTTATTAATACTATCATCCAAATATGGTATTACTTGAATCAAACAAGAAGCCAAGAATTAGTAGTGTTTTTAGTTCATATCAAGTAAAAATGCTCTGAAAGCAAGAGGCAGCATCAAGCTTCAGTTCCAACTTGTAAAGAGCTTGAAAATTGTTACTCTCACCCTTAGAACAAGGGGAAAACTGACAAACTGAAAATAAATGACTTTCCTCAGA
The DNA here is from genome assembly GCF_016772045.2 of Ovis aries. Lineage (NCBI taxonomy): Eukaryota > Metazoa > Chordata > Mammalia > Artiodactyla > Bovidae > Ovis > Ovis aries. The sequence continues at coordinate 9,949,207 of NC_056072.1, forward strand.
TCCATGAAAAAATTAAAGTCAGGACAAAACACCACCCTGAAATCTGGAAAGACATGCAAATACAGAGACTCTCATTTGAAATGGAGAAACACAGCCAAGTTTCAGCCTATGTGGATCAGATATTTCTGGAGCCATCAACTGGTGGGAAAGCTTAAACAGTCATTTTGACAAATTGCTGGAGGGTGAATGCAGATGAGATTCAGAGTGAAAACTCTGGAGTACCTAATCTTAATGTAGATCCGACATTTTTACAAATATGCTTCCAGGAGCACATCAAGTTCTCATGATAAAGAGTAAAGAAAAGTCTCCTGGTGTTTCTGATAGAGGGAGGAGAACAGTATACCTTTTTGAAATATGTACAGAGCATTCTCCACAGCAGAGGTATACTCCCCAAGGGAAAGGACTTGACCAGATCCTTATCTGACCTGAGGAAAGAATAATTATCCAACTCTTACACTCAGGAACCTCTGTCTCATCTAAGGGAAGTGAAAAAAGCTGAGACATGCTCATGATGGTTACAGCCCAAGAACATAGACCCACTAAAAGATGTATTTAATCGTAAGAGTTTAGAATTCTTATGTTCCCAATACCTCAACAGAGATCGAGTAAAATAACAGTGCATTTCAGCTGAAAGAGCTAAAGACACATTCTATTTAAGGAGTTGTTAGGGAAACCCAGAGACAACAGGGGAGACAAAAACAAGGAAACTACAGGAAATGGAAGCTTCTGGAACTAACAAATACAACCAACTCCTAGCCAGATTAACATACAACCTGTTTACCTTACTCCCTATTACCCAATACACTGAAAGGAGAAAACTCATCATTTCCTCTAACGTCAATACTTCTGACCATTAAATGTGAGTGTCTTTTACCACATCAATCAAGTCTTATACAACAGCCATGTGTACAATTCAGTTTGGTTCTAACACTGTATACCTGGAGTTAGCACCATATTCCACAAGTTATGGGCTCATTTCCTCAAGACTGCCTCACTTCAGATGCCAATCACAAGTCCCAGGTACCTGTACTTCTGACTGACATTATAAAGCAGAATTCCACTGACCATCCCCTTGGGTTTGATAACATGCTAGAATGGCTCAGAGAACTCAGGGCAACATGTTTACTAGTTTATTATAAAAATGATACAACTCAGGAACATCCAGTTGGAAGAGGTGCATAGTGCAAGGTAAAGAGGAAGGGGCACAGAGCTTCCATGCCTCCTCTGGACATGCCAGTGTGTCAGCTTGTTCACTATCCCAGAAACTCTCAGAACCTCACAGACCAGAGATTTCTATGGAGACTTCATCACGTAGGCATGATCATGTAGGTTATTAACTCAGATTCCAGCTCCTATGCCCTCTGGCTGAAAATTCCAAGTTTGTTATCATGGCTTGGTCTTTCTGATGACCAGCTCCCAACCTGAAGCTACCTAAGAGCCCACAGAGAATTTCCTCATTAGAAAAATGTACTCCTCTCACTCAGAAAAGTCCAAGGAATTTAGAAACTAGAGTCAAGAACAAAATATTAAAATAAAAGATGCTACTGACACCTTCATTGCTAGGACATTATGAAGGTTTTTGGAGCTCTGGGAAGGAGCCAGGATGAAGACCAAAATATGCATTTCTTATAAATCACAATATCATAATCATGTTCAACTTTCCAAAAAAATGCTTGAAAGATAAGAAAAATGGTCTACAGAGATAAAGCAAGCATCAGAACCAGACTCATATTACTCAGATTCTGTAGTTACCATAGAGAAAACTACAAGTCACCATGATTGATATAGAAAACTACAGTCACTATGATTAGTATGTTTACAAACTGCAATACAAAAAGTATACAACATATAAGAATATATGGTAATGTAATATAGAGATGGAATCTCTAGGAACGAATCACAAGGAAAAGCTGAAAATCAAAAATAGTAACAGAAATTAAAAATGCTTCAATGGGCTCATCAGTAAACTGGTCATCATCAAGGCAAGAGTCAGAGTTAAAGCCATGTCAACAGAAAATTCCCAAACTAAAATGCACATAAAAATAAATATTTAAGACAAGAATCACCACCAGAGATAAAAATCACCAGACTAAAATATGTGAGAATTATGGAACAGTAGCAAAGGTATAATATATGTAGAATATAATTGGAATACCAAAAGGAGAGGAAAATAGAGAAGATATATTTGAAATAATAACATCCATGAATTTCCCAAAACTAATGACAGACACCAAACAATAGATCCAGGAAGCTCAGAGAACAGCAGGCAGGAAAAAATATGAAAAATCTGTATATAGATTTGGCAGAAAATCAAAAGGAAAAATCATAGAATGTGGTTCATTCAGTTCTCAGGAAAGTTTGGTAAATCTGATAAGTCCATCAGTCAAATTACCTATTAGGGGAGTGTCACGTCTTCCGGTATCAGCACTGTCACAGTCTGGCTGAGAGCAGCCCCTGAAACGAGTGGATTCCTCATGAACACAGTGATGGATCTTGGGACACAGAAGCTAGGGTGATGGGCCAGTTATTCTCCCTGCAGCTGGAGACCTGAGAGACCCCCGCTTCAATGGCTGCCACACTGTGCCATGACTAAGATGTTCAATTCACTAAGAACATACAACAATTCTAAAAATGTATATAAATTACTCCTCATATCATATAAAGGAAAAGAATCATTGAACTAGAGAAAGGTATCTCTACCATGTAGATTTCACCATGTTTTTAATTATTAATAGGTGAAGTACACTCTTAGAAATCACATAATGCACATATATACCCAACAATTAGAGCAACATACTCTTCTGAAGTCTACATGTACCATTTATAGAAATTGGTTAATGGTAGTTCATAAATCAATCTGCAATAGATTTTTAAAAACATATCTCTCAGGTTAAAAAAAACACATATCACAAAAATCACATTCTCTGGCAGCAATGCAACTAAATTAGAAGTCAATAACTAAAAGGTAAAACTTAAAATTGACAAATAATTGGAATTTGAAAACTTCTGAATAATTCATGGGACAAAGAAGAAAGTAGAAAGGAAATTAAGGTGTGGAGAGGACAAGAAGGTCTATCATCATGGAGTAGACAGCTTCTCTTCAAACTCAGATAATTCAGATCCTCTCTATGTTATGCTTTCCTCTTAACAGGTCCCAAGCCCCTGTTCTTCAGAGTCTGCACTTGCATGTAGAGCAGGGATGCAGGTATGTGGACAGGTACTGCTTTCCTGGGGGCTTCCTAGGTGGCACTAGTGGTAAAGAACCCACCTGCCAATGCAAGAGATATAAGAGATGCTGTTTCAGTCCCTGGGTCAGGAAGATCCCCTGGAGGAGAGCATGATAACCCACTCCACAATTCTTCCCTGAAGAATCCCATGGACAGAGGAACCTGGTGGTCTGCAGTCTATAGGGTCATACAAAGTCAGACATGACTGAAGCAACTTAGCCTGAATGCCTGGCCAGCTTTCCTGAGCAGATCATATTGAACCTTGGTGTAGTAGGTAAATCATCAATCTTAGGGTTCAAATCCCTACACTTGGTTTAATCCCATCACCACCCTCCAAGTTCTTTGAAGAAAGATAGGTGACTGAAAGTCACCAAGTCTCAAGTTCCTCATTTGTAAATGGAGTTAGTCAATTGAGTCACTCAGTTATATCCGACTCTTTCGGACCCCATGGACTACAGCACCACAGGCCTTCCTGTCCGTCACCAACTCCCGGAGCTTGCTCAAATTCATATCCATCAACTCAGTGATGCCATCCAACCATCTCATCCTCTGTCATCCCCTTCTCCTCCCACCTTCAATCTTTCCCAGCATCAGGGGCTTTTCCAGTGACTCAGTTATTTGCATTAGGTGACCAAAGTATTGGAGCATCAGCTTCAGGATCAGTCCTTCCAATGAAGTTTCAGGTCTGATTTCCTTCAGGATTGACTGGTTTGATCTCCTTGAAGTCCAAGGGACTCTCAAGAGTCTTCTTCAACGCCACAGTTCAAAAGCATCAATTCTTCAGTTATCAGCTTTCTTTATGGTCTAAATCTCACATCCATCCATGACTACTGGAAAAACCGTGGCTTTGACTAGATGGACCTTTGTCAGCAAAGTAATGTCTCTGCTTTTTAATATGCTGTCTAGGTTGGTCATAGCTTTTCTTCCAAGGAGCATGTGTCTTTAATTTCATGGCTGCAGTCACCATCTGCAGTGATTTTGGAGCCCAAGGAAATAAAGTCTCTCACTGTTTCCACTGTTCCCTCATCTCTTTGGTGCAGAGTGATGGGACCAGGTGCCATGATCTTAGTGTTTTGAATGTTGAGTCTTAAGCTAGCTTTTTCACTCTCCCTGTTTGCTTTCATCAAGAGGCTCTTCAGTTCCTCTTCACTTTCTGCCATAAAAGAGTGGTGTCGTCTGCATATCTGAGGTTATTGATATTTTTCCCGGCAGTCTTGATTCTAGCTTGTGCTTCATCCAGCCCAGCATTTCTCATGATGTACTTTGCACATAAGTTAAATAAGCAGGGTGACAATATACAGCCTGGACATACTCCTTTCTCAATTTGGAACCAGTCCATTGTTCCATGTCAGGTTCTAACTGTTACTTCTTGACCTGCATACAGATTTTTCAGGAGGCAAGTCAGGTGGTCTGGTATTCCCATCTCTTTCAGAATTTTCCACAGTTTGTTGTGATCCACACAGTCAAAGGCTTTGGCACAATCAATAAAGCAGAAGGAGATGTTTTTCTGGAACTCTCTTGTTTTTCTATGATCCAATGGATGTTGGCAATTCTGTTCCTCTGCCTTTTCTAAAACCAGCTTGAACATCTGGAAGTTCTCGGTTCACATACTGTTGAAACCTAGCTTGGAGAATTTTGAGCATCACTTTGCTAGCATGTGAAATGAGTATATAATGTAAATGTAATAAATATGGAAATGGAAGTGGAATAATAACAGCTGTATTGTTGAGTTACTGTGAGACTAAAAGTAGAGAGCTTATGACACAAGTGATATTAAGTACATGCTTTACATGAATGGCTTTCTTTCCCTCTGAATGAATTCTTAATATTTGGCTATCCAGCCTTGTTGGATCCTTATTGGTGTATTCAGTTCAACCTTGTACTGCAGGTTCATCTCAAGTTTAAAAAGCATTGGGGATTAGCTTAGTGACCCAGCCAACATTTTTGTCCCTATTTTTCCCAGTTCTCACTTAGCTGGGGAAAAAGGTCCAAGCCTAATCATCTCTATCATCAAAAGATGTGACTCTGAACACTGTAGAAACTTGAAACATGAATACTGAATAGATGGATGAACAAATGGGTTCTAAAAGACTATTTGTAAGTGGGAGCTGCTAGTAGATGTTATTAAGACTTTCCTCTCCACCTGACTGAAATTCAATTTTGAAGGTTCATACTCTTTGATCAAAACCCTCTTAAGTTCTTTCACACTTGGATAGGATAGGCAAATAGAATAAATTGAGTAGTCTTCAAAGAGGATATTCATTTTTCATGAACAGGTTGCTTGATATCTGCTTTCAAAAGGGCCTGAAGTTAGTAAAAATGCAATGAACTCCTCTCAGCAACAGTACCTTACACAGAATCCTTTCCATTTGATTCTGTTAGATTCTACTTTGTGCCGAGATTCTTAAATACTTTGATTTAGACCAGTGTTTCTCAGCCTTGACACTGTTGACATTTGGGGCCAGATAACTCTTTGTTGAACTGTCCTTTGCATAGTAGGATGTTAAGCAACATCTGTGTCCTCTTCCCACTAGATGCCAGAAGTAACCAGCCCCTTCACCCTATTGCAGCCACCAAGAATGTCTCCAGATAGCCCAAATATTCCATTAAAGAAAGAAAATGACTCAGTAAAAAAGCACTCATTTAGAATGATTGTTGCCACAATACAGATAGTTCAGTTCAGTTCAGTCGCTCAGTCGTGTCCAGCTCTCTGCGACCCCATGAATCGCAGCACGCCAGGCCTCCCTGTCCATCACCAACTCCCGGAGTTCACTCAGACTCACGTCCCTTGAGTCAGTGATGCCATCCAGCCATCTCATCCTCTGTCGTCCCCTTCTCCTGCCCCCAATCCCTCCCAGCATCAGAGTCTTTTCCAATGAGTCAATTCTTCGCATGAGGTGTCCAAAGTACTGGAGTTTCGGCTTCAGCATCATTCCATCCAAAGAAATCCCAGGGCTGATCTCCTTCAGAATGGACTGGTTGGATCTCCTTGCAGTCCAAGGGACTCTCAAGAGTCTTCTCCAACACCACAGTTCAAAAGCATCAATTCTTCAGCGCTCAGCCTTCTTCACAGTCCAACTCTCACATCCATACATGACCACAGGAAAAACCATAGCCTTGACTAGACGGACCTTAGTCGGCAAAGTAATGTCTCTGCTTTTCAATATGCTATCTAGGCTGGTCATATCTTTTCTTCCAAGGAGTAAGTGTCTTTTAATTTCATGGCTGCAGTCACCATCTGCAGTGATTCTGGAGCCCAAAAAAATAAAGTCTGACACTGTTTCTATTGTTTCCCCATCTATTTCCCATGAAGTGATGGGACCAGATGCCATGATCATGTTGAGCTTTAAGCCAACTTTTTCGCTCTCCTCTTTGACTTTCATCAAGAGGCTTTTTAGTTCCTCTTCACTTTCTGCCATAAGGGTGGTGTCATCTGCATATCTGAGGTTATTGATATTTCTCCAAGCAATCTTGATTCCAGCTTGTGCTTCTTCCACCCCAGCGTTTCTCATGATGTACTCTGCATAGAAGTTAAATAAGCAGGGTGACAATATACACCCTTGACGTACTCCTTTTCCTATTTGGAACCAGTCTGTTGTTCCATGTCCAATTCTAACTATTGCTTCCTGACCTGCATACAGATTTCTCAAGAGGCAGGTCAGGTGGTCTGTATTCCCATCTCTTGAAGAATTTTCCACAGTTTCTTGTGATCCACACAGTCAAAGGATTTGGCATAGTCAATAAAGCAGAAATAGATGTTTTTTCTGGAACTCTCTTGCTTTTTCCATGATCCAGCAGATGTTGGCAATTTGATCTCTGGTTCCTCTGCCTTTTCTAAAACCAGCTTGAACGTCAGAGAGTTCACGGTTCACGTATTGCTGAAGCCTGGCTTGGAGAATTTTGAGCATTACTTTACTAGCATGTGAGATGAGTGCAATTGTGCGGTAGTTTGAACATTCTTTTGCATTGCCTTTCTTTGGGATTGGAATGAAAACTGAGCTTTTCCAGTCCTGTGGCCACTGCTGAGTTTTCCAAATTTGCTGGCATATTGAGTGCAGCACTTTCACAGCATCATATATGTCATAATTTATATGTTTGAGTTCTGTATTGATGAGTTGTTACTCCATCATTTTCAACATCAAAATGGTCTTTAAAAATTTCCCACTTAATTTTTTCCAAAAATACTTTTATGCAAAATTGTTCAACACGTCAATAATCTACATGGTTGCAGCATTTTGCCTTAGTTCTACCTTATCTGAAAATAGTATCATGACATAAAACTATTTTATGTGTTTGTTGACATGTGTCTTCTTACTTGGCTTGGCCAAAAAGTTTGTTTGGTGTTTTCCATAAGATGGCTTTAATTGCCTTTTTTGTTGTTGTTCAGTTGCTCAGTCATGACCAACTCTTTGTGACCCCGTGAACTGCAGCATGCCAGACTTCCCTGTCCTTCACCATCTCCTGGAGCTTACTCAAACTCATGTCCATTGAGTCGGTGATGCCATCCAACTTTCTCATCTTCTGTCATCCCTTTCTCCTCCTGTCTTCAATCTTTCCAAATATCAATGTCTTTTCTAATGAGTCAGCTCTTCACATCAGGTAGACAAGTATTGGAGTTTCAGCTTCACCATCAGTCCTCCCAAAGAGTATTCAGGACTGATTTCATTTAGGATTGACTGGTTTGATCTCCTTTAGTCCAGTGGACTCTGAAGAGTCTTCTCCAACACCACAGTTCAAAAGCATCAAGCCTTCTTTATGGTCCAGCTCTCACATCCAGCTCTCACATGACTATTGGAAAAACCATAGCTTTGACTATATGGGCCTTTGTTGGCAAAGTAATGTCTCTGCTTTTTAATATGCTGTCTAGATTAGTCATAGCTTTTCCTCCAAGGAGCAAGCATCTTTTAATATCATGACTGTAGTCACCTCTGCAGTGATTTTGGAGCCCAAGAAAATAAAGTCTCTCACTGTTTCCATTGTTTCCCCATATATTTGCTGTAAAGTGATGGGACCAGATGCCATGATCTTAGTTTTCTGAATGTTGAGTTTTAAGCCAGCTTTTTCACTCTCCTCTTTCACTTTCATCAAGAGGCTCTTTAGTTCCTCTTCACTTTCTGCCATAAAAGTGGTGTCATCTGCATATCTGAGTTTATTGATATTTCTTTGAGAAATCTTGATTCCAGCTTGTGCTTCATCCAGCCCAGCATTTCGCATGATGTACTCTGCATAGGAGTTAAATAAGCAGGGTGACAATATACAGCCTTGACGTACTCCTTTCCCAATTTTAAACCGGTCCATTGTTCCATGTCTGGTTCTTTTTTTTTTTTTTTTTTTTTTTTTTAATTTTAAAATCTTTAATTCTTACATGCATTCCCAAACATGAACCCCCCTCCCACCTCCCTCCCCATAACATCTTTCTGGGTCATCCCCATGCACCAGCCCCAAGCATGCTGCATCCTGCGTCAGACATAGACTGGCGATTCAACACATGAAAAGATGCTCAACATCACTCATTATTAGAGAAATGCAAATCAAAACCACAATGAGGTACCACTTCACACCAGTCAGAATGGCTGCGATCCAAAAATCTGCAAGCAATAAATGCTGGCGAGGGTGTGGAGAAAAGGGAACCCTCCTACACTGTTGGTGGGAATGCAAACTAGTACAGCCACTATGGAAAACAGTGTGGAGATTCCTTAAAAAATTGCAAATAGAACTACCTTATGACCCAGCAATCCCACTTCTGGGCATACACACCGAGGAAACCAGAATTGAAAGAGACACATGTACCCCAATGTTCATCGCAGCACTGTTTATAATAGCCAGGACATGGAAACAACCTAGATGTCCATCAGCAGATGAATGGATAAGAAAGCTGTGGTACATGTCTGGTTCTAATTGTTGCTTTTTGACCTGCATACAGGTTTCGCAGGAGACAGGTAAGGTGATTTGGCACTCCCATCTTTTGAAGAATTTTCCGCAATTTATTGTGACCCACACAGTCAAAGACTTTAGTTTAGTCAGATAAGCAGAAGTAGGAATTCTGGAATTCTCTTACTTTTTCTATGATCCAGCATGTTGCCAATTTGATCTTTGGTTCTTCTGCCTTTTCTAAATCCAGCTTGAACATCTGGAAGTTCTCAGTTCATGTACTATTGAAGCCTAGCTTGGAGAATTTTGAGCGTTACTTTGCTTGTGTGTGAAATGAGTGCAGTTGTGTGGTAGTTAGCATTTTTTGGCTTTGCCCTTTTTTGGAATTGTGAAGAAAAGTGACCTTTTCCAGTCCTGTGGCCACTGCTGAGTTTTCCAAATTTGCTGGTATGTTGAGTGCAGCACTAAAGCAGCAGCATCTTTTAGGACTTGAAATAGCTCAGCTGGAATTCCATCACCTCCACTAGCTTCATTCATAGTGATGCTTCCTAAGGCCCACTTGACCTCACACTCCAGGATGTCTGACTCCATGAGTGATCACACCATCGTGGTTACTTGGGTCACTGAGATCTTTTTTGTATAGTTCTGTATATTTGTGCCACCTCTTCACTTTAAACAATTTTGTTAGATTGTATTGTGACAGCTGTCGTATCAGTGTGCATTTTTTTAAAAAGCTTATTAAAATTAGTGAATTTTGTGTAGTCTTTTTAATATTGAAGATAGAAGGAAGAAAAGCAACAGTTTGGCATATTATGCATTACTATTTCAAGAAAGGTAAAAACACAACTGAAATGCAAAAAATACTAATGCAGTGTATAGAGAAGGTGCTTTGACTGATCAAATGTGTCAAAAGTGGTTTGTGGAATTTCCTGCTGGAGATTTTTTGCTGGATGTTATTCCATGGTCAGGTGGACCAGTTGTAATTAATAGTGATCAAATCTCACAGACATTAAATGACAGTCATCAAAGTTATACCATGTCGGATATAACCTACATATTCAAAATATCTAAATCAAGTGTTGAAAATCTTTTGCACTGGCTTGGTTATGTTAATAGCGTTGACGTTTGTGTTCCACATAAGTTGAGCAAATAAAAAAACCTTCTTGATTGTATTTCCGCATGCAATCCTCTACCAAAGCATAACAAAAATATTCTGTTTTTAAAACAAATTGTGACTAGTGCTGAAAAGTGGATACTGTACAATAGTGTGGAATGGAAGAGATCATGGCACAAGAGAAATGAAGCACCAACAAACATATCAAAGGCCCGCCTTCGTCCAAAGTAGGTGATCTTGTATACATGGTGGAATTAGAAGGTAGTCCTCCCTTATGACTCTTCCAGAAAATCAAACAATTGATTCCAACAAGTACTGCTCCCAATTAGACCAACTAAATGCAGCACTCAACAAAAAGCATCTGAAATTAGCAGAAAATGCATAATTTTCTGTTGGGGTCCTTTAACGGACCGGAACCTGGTGGTCCAGAGTCAACGATAAGAAAGTAAAAGAAGGAAAGCGGCTAATATTCCCTGGGTTACGCAGCCAGCCTTCGTGCTCCAGGGAATCAGCCAGAATAGAGAGAAGGAAGGACATGGGGACCCGAGTCTGGAGGAACAAGGGTGCTTTATTGAATTCTGTATGAGTATATATACCATATTACAAGGTAGCTTCTTCAGATAAAGATCAAAAGACCAGGCTTTACTAGTTACCAAGGAAACAAGGAACAATAGAGGCCATAAGGCCAAAAGGCAATCCATATCAAAAGAGGGTTGTAGGTAATCCCTTTCACCATATGGAAAAGCTAATAAAGGAAGTCCTATGCAAGAATCCCATCTCTTTGACCTCAGTCCTGGGAGTGGCTTGCCACTCCTCTCGCTCCTATCAGGAACTGATAAGGAATAGAGAGTTCAAGAGAAATAGGAAACAGCACACAGGAATCACTGTTAAACATTCCCTGACAATTTTCCATCAGCATAATGAAGACCACATGTTTCTTTGATGACCAGGCAAAAACTTACAGCTTGGCTGGGAAGGTCTGATTCATCTGCTGTGTTCACAAGACCCTGCACCTTTGGGTATCCATTTATTTTGGTCTTTAAAAAATTCTCTTAATGGAAAAAATTTCAGTTCCCTGGAAGACTGTTAAAGGCACCTGGAGCAGTTCTTCGCTTAAAAAGCTAAAACGTCTTGGGAAGATGGAATTATGAAGTGGCCTAGAAAATGGTAGAGGTAGTGAAACAAAGAGGTGAATACATTGTTCAGTAAAGTTCTTGGTGAAAATGGAAAATAGGTCTTTAACTTTTACTTAAAAACCAAAGGAGGGATTTCCCTGATAGTCCAGTGGTTAGGACTTTCCCTTCCAATGCAATGGGTGTGAGTTTGATCCCTGGTCAGGGAGCTGAGAGCCCATCTGCCTCACAGCCAAAAAACCAAAACATAAACCAGAAGCAGTATTGTAACAAATCTAATAAAGACTTTAAAAATTGCCTACATTAAAAACAACAAAGGAACTTTTCGACCAATCCAGTATCTTTTTTATCTTGTTGTTGTACTCTGTTTAGGGTCTGTTTATATTGCTTAAGATATAATTCAGTTTTGGTTTAGACCCATTAATAGTATCTGTCATTTAATAAGAAAGATAAACATTCTTATTAAAGAAATCCGCCTGGCAATGCAGCAGATGCAAGAGTCTCAGATTTGATCCCTGGGTCCGGAAGATGCCCTGGAGTAGGAAATGGCAACCCACTCCAGGATTCTTGCCTGGGAAATCCCATGGACAGAGGAGCCTGGCAGGCTATAGTCCATAGGGTTGCAAAAAGTCAGACATGACTCATCACTCGGGACATAAACTTATTTATGTGTTTTAAAACATATTGCTTTGCCTTTGTCATCTTGTTTCTTTTGAGACTCCCCTGAATTCTGCCTCTTTTCATGGGGAATTTATTCACTTTGCTCTTCTCATATCTAGTGTTTCAGCAGGTATATTTTCTGTTTTTACTTCTACTCTTAGTCATCCAAATTTTTCTATCACTTTTTCTTTCTATTTCTTTAATTTCCAATTAACACTATTAATTTATATACTATATATCTTGATTTTTCTTATGTTAGGTTGCATATGGACTCAAAATTATATTTCTGATTAATTTTTCTTTTTATGATTAAACAATGGCGCTCTCATGTTCTAAAAATTTTTTCTACCATATTTTTTTTCTCAACAGCTTCCTTTGATTAGTAATTCTTTGCATTGCTTGTCATTTTGCATTACTTGTTAATTTTTTTTTGTTTAATCCTAATGCAGTTTAGGTTCATATATATTAAGAAACTGACTATTTTGACATCTGTGATACACAAATCTCTGATACCCACTGAGAGAATTTTGTCCAGTTTTATGTTTACGACTTATTTAGTGCTTATTCCTAAATGCTCTCCCCATCCTGTTTCCATGCCTTTTGCATTGTGATTGTGTCACTTCTCCTATGAAGAGAAAGAGTCTGCTTCCCTCCTCTCTCAACCTGGGCTGGTTTGTGATTTGCTGTGACCTATGGAATGCAGCAGGACCACTCCTGAGCCTGTTCCCAGCCTTGGTACAGCTTACATATTTTCCTGGAAATCTAGCTCTTCGGTGTGACCAAGCACAGTTAACCTAGTAGAGGATGAGAAACCGTGTGGAAGAGATCCAGTGCACACTTGAGTGACAGGCCAGCCCAGATCCCAAAACAGAATCACCTGCCCACCCTCAGCTTACTGCAGATGCATAAGGGAGCTGGACCAAGACCAGAAAAACAGCCAGCTGAGCCCAGCCTAAATTACCTACCTGCAGGACCAAAATACTGATGGTTGCTCTAAGTCACTGTTCAAGGACAGTATTGCATGACGGTATCTAGTAGATACCCTGACTTATGTGGAGGGATTTATATACCATGACAGTTTAAGTTTTCTATTTGCCATACTTTAATGTTTCTTTCTTTCTTTACCTCTTTTTTTCCTCCTTTTGTTTAGTCGCTCAGTCGTGTCTGACTCTGTGACCCCATGGACTGCAGCATGCCAGGCTTCCCTGTCGTTCACTATCTCCCAGACTTTGCTCAAACTCATGTCGATTGAATCAGTGATGCCATCCAACTATCTCATCCTCTGTCGCCCCCTTCTCCTGCCTTCAATCTTTCCCAGCATCAGGGTCTTTTCTAATGGCTCTTTGCATCTAGTAGACAAACTATTAGAGCTTCAGCTACAGCATCAATCCTTCCAATGAATATTTAGGGTTGATTTCATTTAGGATTGACTGGTGTGACCTCCTTGCAGTCCAGAGGACTCTCAAAAGTCTTCTCCAGCACCACAGATCAGAAGCATCAATCCTTTGGTGCTCAAGCATTCTTTATGGTCCAACTCTCACATCCGTACATGACTACTAGAAAAACCACAGCTTTGACTATGTGGACCTTTGTTGGCAAAGTGATGTCTCTGCTTTTTAATATGCGGTCTAGGTTTGTCATAGCTTTTCTTCCAGGGGGCAAACATCTTTTAATTTCATGGTTGCAGTCACCATCTGCAGTGATTTTGAAGCCCAAGAAAATAAAGTTTATCACTGCTTCCATTTTTTCGCCATCTATTTGCCATGAAGTGATGGGACCAGATGCCATGATCTTAGTTTTTTGAACATTGAATTTTAACCCTGCTTTTTCATGCTCTCCTCTTTTACCTTCATCAAGAGGCTTTTTAGTTCTTTGTCACTTTCTGCCATAAGGATGGTGTCATCTGCATATCTGAGGTTATTGATATTTTTCCTGGCCATCTTCATTCCAGCTTGTACTTCATTCAGCCTGGCATTTCTCATGATGTACTCTGCATATAAGTTAAATAAGCAGGGTGACAATATACAGCGTTAATGTACTCCTTTCCCAGTTTTTCCTCCTACTTGACTGCTCTTATTTCCCTCTTTTCATTTCCTCTAGTGATCTTAAAGTTTAAATTATATTTTTACTATATTTTGTTAAGTTTATACCTTTAAAGTTTACATACGGTGTTAAGTTCAAACCTGAAGTTTCAAACTAATTGATATATTTATTATTCTTCTAAGCTAAATGATATCTATATTATTCTTCCAAATAAAGGACCCTGTAGCACTCTACTTATGACCATTTCTCTTTCCATAACTTTTTTGTATAGTACTTAGTTCTTTTTTTTTGTTTTTTGTTTTTTTGTAAAAGACCTCAAATTAGTCATCATTGCTATCACCATTATTAGCAGTGACAGCAGCCCAGTATCCTTTGGGTTTACCAGCATGATGACTAACTTACTTGTTCTCTCTTGCTTTATCTACCACACTCCTTCCTTCTGAGTTTTGTTTTAAATTATAGTAGTTCCTTTTACTAGTTCCTGTAGTAAGTTTCATGGAATGTTGTCCAGCGTTTTTGTTTTAACAAGAAAGGAGGAAAGGGAAAACTCCTTTAAAATTCAGTTTTTCATGTAGCCAGAATTTCCACCTTAATTTTTTTTTCCCATTTCATTCATATATATTTGAGTATGGATCTCTAAAAGTGAAGCCTTATTATTATGTTGTTCTTGTTTTTGTTAATGTAGTCACAAGGTTATTATAACATCTAAGCCTAGTAGTAATTCCCTAGTATCATCAAATGTGCAATCATTATTCAGTCATAATTGTTTCATAAATGCAATTATCTTTTACTTACTTTAAAAATCAGGATCCAAGTTTTATATATTATAATTAATTGTTGTATCCTTTATATCTCTACATATAAAATTTCTTTTTTCATAATTTTTCCCTTGCAGTTTATATTTATTAAACATATAAATTGGTCATTAGTCTTATTTATTAGCCTTCTTATAGGTTTTCACAATTTTCTTTCTTAAAAATAATTCAAACAGGATGCATTGAAGGTTGTGATCCAGCCACCACTGTTAAATGGAAAGCCTTGTTCTTCCAGTATTTTAGATTTGGCCTGTTTTTCTAAAGTGACATAAGTTGGGTTTTATTTTTTAACTTTTTAAATAACTTTAGACATACATAATGTATGCGAAAGTAGTACAGAATCCCTATATATCCTTTACCCACCTTCCTCTAATGTTAATACTTGCACAACCATGAAAAAGTACAGTTATCAAAAACAGGAAAAAAATTATTGGTATAATTTCTTAACTAAACGTTAAATTTTATTTGAATGGCACCAATTTTTCCACTAGCGTCACTTCCATGATCCCATGTAGGCTCTGCAGTGCGTTTAGTTATTCCTCTTTTGTATCTGTCAGTTTATTAATTTTTTAATCAATAAACTTTAAATTCAATAGGAAATGTTTGGTTTTTAAGCCATTTACATTTATTAACAGAATTCAGACATTTTATTTTCTCTTACTCCAGGTTTGTTAAGATTTATTTAATTTTTTGGCTGTGCTGAGTCTTGGTTACTGCAAGCAGGCCAGTGGGGGCTACTCTTCGTTGCGGTACATGGGCTTCTCATTGCAGCGGCTTCACTTATTGCGGAGCATGGGCTGTAGACACAGGGGGCTTTGGTAACTGCAGTGTGTGGGCTCAGTAGCTGTGCCTTGCTGGTCCTAGAATGCTGGCTTTAGTAATTGTGGTGCTGGTCCCACGGCATGTGGGATCTTCCTGGAGCAGGGATTGAGCCCATTCCCCTGCACTGGCAGAGGAATTCTTAACCACTGGCTCACCAGGGAAGCCCTATTCTAGTTTTGACTCTTGCAGAGTTGTGTTTCAGAGAAGGCGATGGCACCCCACTCCAGTACTCTTGCCTGGAAAATCCCATGGGCGGAGGAGCCTGGTAGGCTACAGTCCATGGGGTCGCGAAGAGTCGGACACGACTGAGCGACTTCACTTTCACTTTTCACCTTCATGCATTGGAGAAGGAAATGGCAACCCACTCCAGTGTTCTTGCCTGGAGAATCCCAGGGATGGGGGGAGCCTGGTGGGCTGCCGTCTATGGGGTCGCACAGAGTTGGACACGACTGAAGTGACTTAGCAGCAGCAGCAGTGTATGTTTTTGCAATGTTTCTTATTTTAATATTTTAATATGGTCTCCATTATAGTTACATTTATGTTTTCTGAAGATCTGAAAGAAATCAACTCTATTTGTAATTCTTTGTGGTTGAATTTGCTTAAAATTCTTTATATTTCTGACTTCTGATTATAAATACCACATGGAAACTTTCCTTAGTATTCATTTATTTGTTAAAGTATCTTATCACACTGCTCTAAATCATTGTGGGAGTAGTCTGGAGTTTTTAGCATGAGTTATTTTGCTTATTTTTTTCTGATATATGACTAATGTTTCATATTGATTTGTTTTCCATTTTGCTCTCTGTTGCATCTCTATTTTTAACCCAACTGTTAAATAGAGTTTTCAATAGTTACTTGTTGAGTGAAATTATCATAATTTCACTAGTTATCTGAACCTGAACCTTGAAAGGTAGTTTTGAAACTTACCAACTAATTATTTCCTGTCACAGACATTCATAATTTAATATTTTTTCATCTCCCAGCACAATAGCATTAATATGTATAATATGATGAATTTTATATGTTTAGGCAATATTACACATTTGTGAATGTTTTCTATTGCTTTAGCATCAGAAACATAATTTAATTTTTAAATTATTCCATTATCAATACCCACACTTACAAATTAACTCTTTACATTGTTTTTATATCTCTTCACAATTAGTTTGAAATTTGAGACATTTCCTATTTTATTATTTAGAGTTTTATCTATTTGAATAAACTTTGTCACTTCATTAATACTGTTATATAAAGGTTAATGTCCTGATTTTCATCCTTATACTCTGGTTATGCAAGATGGTAACATTAGGGGCAGCTGAATGGGGATAAATGGGAACTCTATACTATTCATGTAGCTTTTCTATAAATTGAAAATTAGTTCAAAATAAAAAGGTATTTTTAAAGCTATATATCAGACTAGATAGTAATTTGGCATATGTAATTAATGTTCTTTTAAAAATGACAAAAATGTACTGACCCAACGAAGACAGCAGGTGCTCATTAGAAGTGTGAAATTCTTATTAATAATTCAATTCCATATGCAGAATCCATGCCCAAAATAGGAAATAGGGACACAGATAAGTTACAGCTTTCAGAAAACTCTATAATGAAAATGGAAATGACTAAGACCAGAATCTTCTTTTTTACACTTTCCTATGAAATGTAGAACCCAGAAGCTTCCATCCCTGCACTTCCTTCTCTTTATCATATTTTCTTCTGCTTCTTCTCTTCTTCTTCCTTTGTTAAAACACTAAGTACCATTAAATTGAAATTATCGTGAATAACAGATTTGTTTTCCTGGTGAAAGTTATGCTGAAAGACTTCCAGTATAAAAATATTACCTTGCAAAGTGCCAAATGAAGCATAACTACATTTTCCACTAAATCATTGCAAAGCAGAGAGGGTGCCCCCCCTTTTCTGTAATGTACAGCCACCAATCCCCTTTCTTGTCTTCTCTCTTTGAATTACTGGCTCCGCCTGAATTCAGAGCAAAGTCGACAGTAGACTTGGTTGTTGGCTCACCTCAAAGACCGGTTAACAATGTAGCTGAAGCGTTCCTGACCTGTTTTCTGGTTAACAGTCCTTTAATCTCAAAGTCAAGCACCAAACTTTCTCCTTCCTCCATCTCCCCATTCTGTTCTCAAGCTTTTAATTAGGGCCAGCCCTCACTGTCCCTTGGTGTGGCACCCACTGCTCCCAGTGGCATATTTGCAGGTGCACGAGAGGGATGTGGAAAGCTAAGTGGAAGCCTGGGGTCTGAGGTCTGAGATTATCATCTAATTCAGAAAGGGAGCATGTCTCGCCTGTTTATACACAGTGTGTGTGCAGGAACACACCCACACACTACATGGGGCCAGTGTGCCTTCCAGAGGGTTACCTTCCTTTCCAGAAGCCTCTGTTTCAGGCTTCAGCTGACAGCTGTGACTCTGTCACACACTGGGACTGTGGGCCTCTCTTCATCTGATAAGGAGCACCCCACCTGTTCTGCAGAGCTTCAGGAGCCTGGCATGGTGGCCTCTCCCTTCTTATTGCCAGCTTTGTGAGCCATCTGAGAACCAGCTCATTTCTCTTTATCAGAAGCAATGACTTTCAAAAGAGTCTGATGGCACCAATTGATGAACTAAGTCAAGAGGGAGAAGCTAATCATGAAGGATGTGCCTTGTGCCTGTGTATATTTATAGAAAGCGCTGCAGACAAGGAGAATATATTAACATTATTAAGTTAAATCTACGCCACGATTCTCAATTTTTGTTAGCAGCAAAATTCTCACTTAACTGCTTTCTATATTATTTTATAACAACTCATGCTATATTTATTTTAGTTAAAATGATGTCCTGAAAGAGAATGCTTTCTCACCCTTTTTTCTCCTCTAAAAAGACGTTTGTCTGGAATTCCATTGAAAGTCATAAGAGGAGGAAAAAAACAAGTTAACAATGGGATAGTCAGGAAAAAAAAGAGAGAAAGGTGTGCCCTTTACCTCAGTAAAGGTGGCTACCTTGCAAAGAGCTGTTACAAGGACACAATCTAAGACCAATCATTTGAGAAGGTAGATGCGGATGTAAACAGACTAAAAACATTGTCAGCTGTTTAACATCACACACAGAATAAGTCTAAAAACTGGACCCACCTCCTCATTCTAACTCCTGAGTACTGTGCTGTCCTCCTCTAAAACAATAATTCATTTTGTCTTTCATTTCTCAAATCATGAGACCTGCGGCATAAAAAGTTTTCAATATAATCAAATATCCAGCCTCTGCTTAAATTCCCATAATTTCTAATTAACTAGAACAGTTTGCTTGTTTGAATCAAGACCTGCATTGTGATTGGCTGATATGATTCCAGTGTCTTCTTTTACTCTACAGTCTCCTTTTCCATCTTTTTTTCTCCTCTCGTTGTATTTATTAAAGAAACCAGCATGATGTCCTATAGCCTATACCACAGTCAGGATTTTGCTGATTGTACCACTGTGACGTCAGGTAACACCTTACTTGTCAATTGGAGTTTAGACTTAGAATTTGAATTAGCATTGGATTTGACTCTTTTTTCCCTTTGAACCGTGCACCCTGTGATAAAAGCTCAGAGTCTTAACCACTGGACCACCAGGCAAGTGCCTGTGTATTTTCATTAGGAGATTTTAGCAGTCCTTTTTCTAGGATTCTTTATGCATTGCTAAATCTTGATAATCTTGATACTGAGAACTTGGGACTCTTCTTAAAATCAATAGAAAAGTCCAGACAGGTATTCAGGCAACACTTCATTGGGACTTGTGCTATAGCACAAGAGAGTGGAAAAGAAGAAACAGGTTCCCTTGCTGACTCCCTGAGAAGGGGTGAGCGGGTCCCTAGAAAGGGGTGAGGATTGGATCCAACATGCGGGTCAGGCCAGAGGGTAGCTTAGGTGGTCGGCCCACCCCCTTGGTGGTGCTCTGTGCAGGACCCTGCTCTTGTTCCTGGCACCTCAGAAGTAGCAGTTGAGTTTTTGCCTTTTGTATCTTGTTCATAATTTGCCCCAACTGAGCATGTGTGCACTTGCTTTTAATTCCTCATAGTTTCTTTGTGTTCTGTCGAAGAGAGGCGAGGAGGAGACATTCGTCCAGGTGTAAGCACTGCAGCAAAGAATCCCAGGCCCCAGCCTGTGTCACTGTCATTCAGTCTTCATTTGTTAGCTGGATCACTTCTGATGGGGATCAGGACAAGCTATCCCCAAATGTGGCTCCTTGGCATGTTGAAATATTTGTTTAAGATAAATGGCAGGAGCGGGAAGATCGTTTTGACCCTCACCTACCCTTCCTCTCCTAAAATAGATCATAAAGTCTTCGTGTGAAAAGTACCCTCCTTAGACCTGGAAGAGAAGAGCATCCTTATTTCTGAAGACAATGGGATATCCAGAAGAATCATAACAAACAGAACTTGCTACACTTACCTCATATTCTCTAACATCAAATTTCTACGTGACTGAGCACTGTTCAAATCTAGCATAAAAACACTCGAATCTGTTTCTTCCATTCTCATTTCCTTATGAAGTCTTCATGACACATGAAACACTAAACAAATTAGGTGCATTCCTTTTCTTAATTCTTTGTCAGTTGAGTGTTCATACTCATTCAGGGACCAAAAACCATAAGGGGGTTGGGAAAAACTTGTTTGTCCCTTCCATTTCTAAAAGGAGAACTTTCCCTCATTCATCTAGTTACCTGAAGGAGGAGAGGGGACCACAGAGGATGAGATGGTTGAATGGCATCACCAACTCGATGGATATGAGTTTAACCAAGCTCTGAGAGTTGGTGATGGACAGGGAAGCCCGCATGCTGCAGTCCATGAGGTTGCAAAGAGTTGGACACGACTGAGCAACTGAACTGAACTGAACTGATACTCCATAAAGAAGAGGCAGAATAAATGTTGGTTCTTTCCCTTTATTTATGATTTTTTCTTATAATGTTTCCTAGACACTTCTAAAGTTGACCAGTGGTATTTTATATTTGAAATATCATTATGAACTCATGAATTTAAAAATATTGGTTGTGTTTCAATTCTTTGTGGTCATATTCCTTATTACCCATCTTTGTCCAGTAGTAGCCTCTTCACTGCGATTCTGAGACCTCTTGAGAGTCCTTGAGAACTTTATTGCTACCTAGTATGAAAAGATTTTCTGAACCTATGTTGTATATTTCATGCCTCAGAACTGGAGTCAGCTAGGGTTTGTCACTACTTGTGTGACTGGAGTTAAGAAATATTTATGTGTATATATGCCAATGTATACATATAAAATATAAAAAGAGATTCATGCTGATATTGCCAACTGTGAATCTGAACTGAAGAGATTTCTTAACCACACAGATGTTGCCCACACGTGTGTGTCTATTGTTTCAGTATGGGGATTTGGGAAATGTGTTTACCTATGTGTGTCTATATGTATTAAAATTATTCATATTGATATTTTCAATTCAAATTCAGAACTGCCTCATTTTTATTTAGCTTCAGAGATTCACAGCAATCTCTTTTCTTCCAAATGGCAATCATGACTTGCACCAAAGCAGCCTTCATTTTTCATTTGCTTTATTTAACAATACATGTATAGAATGTGTTGAATAACAATCCAACGCCAACATTAGCAATTTATTACCAGAAACAATTTATTTGCAGGTTTATGGATTGAAGGGATCCAGAATAGACCACTGTGCCATAAAAGATTTGAGCTGAAGACATTTCAGAAGTAGCTTTTTTCCTGAACTTCCTTATCTGCCTAAAAACAGAGCTTCCCAAAAGAACTCAGCAAAACTCAACTATCATAAATCCATTCCCCCGGAACAACCAGGAAGGTTGACTCACTGAAGTCTAGAATTCAACTCCCACACCCAAACAGACTGTCACAAACTATCATATAACCCATCTATTCTCCTAAGGGCCCCTTTGCCTTCCCTAAAAGCTGTTTTCCCATAAGTGACCTTTCTTACCCCTTGCTTCCTCTATTAAGAAGTTATTCATTCCCAATAAATACCCATTTGCGTATTCCTTTTCCCTGTTGAGTATAAAAGCTCCAAATTCTCACCACCTACTTGAGTCATATTTTTCTGAACTCTGATATGCATGTGATTAAATTTTGTCTTTTGTCTTGCTACTATGTCTTTTGTAAATTTATTAATAATTCACAGATCCTTAAGCACTTAACCTAAGAAGGAAGAGCAAAAGTTTCTTTTCTTCTTTATAGGGTATACCCTATATCCCATTAGAAATGTTCAGACAAATTACTATGCTTTAAAGTTTCTCTCTGTGGCTGTTCCAATCACTAAAATTTAAGTTTGTTGCAGGTTCCTCTGGATATATAAAGATTGACTTTTAACTTAATTTTGTTAATAGTTATGTGAACATTTTACATTGTTCCAAAGTTTAAACTACACAAGGAATTATATGCAAACGAATTTTGCTTCTATCCCTGTTGTATTCAACCTATTTCCTCTCCTATGGGAAACCTTTACTTTTTTTTCAGTTTTATGTTTTATCTTTTCACATTTTATTTAGGAAAAACTTGCTTGCATATTTATACTCTTTTTTCTCAGATAATAGCAAACTGTGGATTTTTGCCCATCTTGATGTGATCACATTATATGACAGAGATCGCAACATAGTATGAAGAGCATTAGAGGAAAATTTGTTTACTCCAACTTGGATCCAGTGGTTTGGGTCTTGCCAATTAACTGCTAATAGGTTAAGAGGAGAAAAAACAAGGTTTAAGTACACCCAGGAGTACTCAGCGTCAAGTTAGACTCTCAGTGCATACATGCTGATGGCTTCAGACATGTCCGACTCTTTGTAACCCAGTGGACTGTGGCCCACCGGGCTTCTCTGCCCATGGGATTCTTCAGACAAGAATACTGGAGTGGACTGCCATGCCCTCCTTCAGGGGATCTTCCCACCCGGGAATTGGACCCAGGTCTCCTGTGTCTCCTGCATTGCCGGCAGGCTCTTTACCATTAGCACCACCTGGGAAGCCTATAAAAAATTAATATACCAACCTTAGGAAGGGAGGAGGGAGTGGCTTAAAGTTTCAATGGAAGAGTAAGGAAGGAGCTATTGGACTTTTTGCTGGAAACGGGCAGTCTGTCTCCAAGGCAGCTGAATTCACAGGAAACTCCCTTAGTGTGGGACTTAGTAGAAGCTCTATTTTTGGAGGCACTGTTTTTGTTAGATAAGGAAAGTTTATAGAAGATTTCTTTTTGCATCGTCTTTAGTTCTCCTGAACTTTGTAATTAGGTCTGCTTCCATGTTTTTCTCTTTAGAATAATCTTTATACCAACTCTGAGGGTCTGAGTGGGTCCCCATAAAAGTTACTCTTCATTCCATTTCATCAGTTCATAGCGCTATACTGTATAGATGTAACACAGTTTATTAAACCAATTCTCAAATGATAGAAATGTAGATTCTCCCCAACTTAAGCTGTGCTGTGCTGTACTTAGTCGCTCAGTTGTGTCCGACTCTTGTGACCCTATGGACTGTAGCCCGCCATGCTCCTCTGTCCATGGGGATTTTCCAGGCAAGAATACTGGAGTGGAATGCCATGCCCTCCTCCAGGGGATCTTCCCCACCCAGGGATCGAACCCAGGTCTCCCTCATTGCAGTGAGGTTCTTCACCATCTGAGCCGTCAAGGAAGCCCCAGAATACTGGAGTGGGTAGCCTATCCCTTCTCTAGAGGAACTTTCTGACCCAGGAATTGAACCGGTGTCTCCTGCATTGCTGGCAGATTCTTTACCAGCTGAGCTACCAGGAAAGCCCCTAACTTAAACTATTACATTATAAACAGTGGTATAATGAATAATCTTATGCATAAAGCTTTTTCTACTGTATACCAAATGTATCTCTGACAAATTCCTAGAGGTGGTATTTGATTTATCATAGGGTAAATGCCTTATGTAGGGCTTCCCTAATGGCTCAGTGGTAAAGAATTCACCTGCCAGTGCAGGAGACATGGATTTGATCCTTGGGTTGGGAAGATCCCCTGGAGAAGGAAATGGCAACCCACTCCAGTATTCTTGCCTGGGAAATCCCATGAACAGGAGCCTGGAGGGCTGCAGTCCATGGAGCTGCAGAGTCAGACACACCTTAGCAACTAAACAAGAACAACAAATACATTATGTAATTTTGCTAGATATTGCCAGACATGCCCCACTGTAATAATACCATCTTGTTTTGTCACCAACAATCCATGACAGTGTGTATTTTAGCTTTGTTTCACCAAAAGAGTATGTTATCAAACTTTTGAACTTTTCTAACCTGATTGGTGAGAAATGATATCTCAGTGCAGTTTTAATTATATTTGTTTTGTTGAAAGTGAGGTTAATCATCTTTTCATATAGTTAAGAACCATTTGTAGGTCTTTGTATGAATGCATGAATTGTTTTTTTATAATTCTAGCTCACTTTCTACAAAATTTTAAATACCTTTATGTCTACTTTTGAAACTCTACTTTTAAATTGGCTGCCTGCTTAATATTTTTTTAATATAAATTTATTTATTTTAATTGGAGGTTAATTACTTTACAATATTGTATTGGTTTTGCCATACATCAACATGAATCTATAGTATAATGACAGAGATTTTCTTCTTGACCAAACTCTACTCAGGCACTCCTGAACTTTTTAATTAGGCATACTTTTGTGTTTCTTTCTGCATTGCCCAATTTTAGCACAAATCCTGATTCGTCAGTTTAACTAGCAGCTCCATCCTCCATATCTGACCACCATGTGTCTAATGTCTGTCCTGTGCTACTCCCTAGATAATGTCTGTTCACCCTGGCCTGCCATCAGCAAGAATGCTCTTAGGTTGGTTGAGCCAGAACCCCCCACCCCACCCAGCCTTGCTCTTTGTATTTCCTTTTAGTAATTTTCTGTCTCTGACCTCCAGCCTGCTCTTTGGCTATAAATTCGCACTTGCCTAGGCTGTATTCAAAGTTAAGTTCAAGTCTCCCCTGCTGCAAGACCCCATTGCAGTGGTACCCACCTATCCTCATGACCCCTCTGGGAATAAATCCTGACTTTCCATCTTCAACAAGCATCATGAATATCTTTTTTCTTTAACAGTCACTCATGTTTTTCTCAATTTGTTATTTATCTTATTTATTTGATTCTGATGTTCTCTGGCTTGCAAAATGTTTCTACTTTATCAATATTTTCATGCTTATGAATTTCAAGTCATATTTAAGAGAGTTACATAGGAATTTACTTATGTGTATGTCTAGTACTTGCATGATTTCTTTTTTTAATATTTATCTGATTAAATTAGAATTTGCCATGATGTATGAAATGGCAGTCCACTCCAGTACTATTGCCTGGAAAATCTCATGGACAGAGGAGCCCGGTAGGCTATAGTCCATGGGGTGGCAAAGCGTCAGACATGACTGAGCAACTTCACTTTCACATGATATGAGAAGTTAGTTCAACTTTGTCAATATTGTTATTTGGTTATCCTAACAGCATATTCGAAATCCATCATTTCACCCCCAGATTGGAAATGCTGTACTTAATATGTACAGAATTTCTGTATCCCATATGATCTGTCTGAATACTTTATTCATGGGTCAGTGTTTTACAATTGTATATAAAAGATCATGTAACATTTTAGTATCTTATAGGACAGTACCTCATTCCCCCTATCATTTTTCTTTTATGGGATTTTTCTGGCTCTTCTTGCTGACTTTTTCTTAGAAGAATTTTACAGTCAAACTGATTAACTCCGGAAAAGAAAAAAAAAGTCTGAGGGTATTTTATTGGTGATTCATTACATTTCTAAATTAAAGTAATGACGAACTAACATGTTGCAACATTGAATCTTCCTACTTAGGAGTATGCTTTTTCTTTCTACATACGAAAATTTAATTTTATGCTACACATGAGTATTTTATAGACTGTCATTAGGTTTTTTCTTTTTTCACTTAAATTAAGGTTTATTTTAAAGAGTAAAACTTTATACACCCTTTTAAAACATGAAAGTTCAAAATTCATGAGGCAAGTAAACCTATTTACAACGGGAATGAAAGAAGTGGTAACATTTCACCAGCGTAAAAGGGCACAGAATTCAAATCACAACTTGGATCTTCAATGATTCATTAGGTTTTAAACATTTCTTATTGAATTTACACTATGAAACTTTTTATATTTACTTTTTACTGTTAATATACTCAGAACGACTGTAGACCAAAATGGATGATAGCTAGTGGTAGCACATGACTGTTGATATTCTAGAGAAAGTGCTAGAGGCGTGGATGTTAACTAATACAATGTAGACAAGATGACTCCTCCATCACAAGGTTCTGCAGCCACTGCCACAGTTTCCAGCATCACCAAGTAGGACCTTTAGTATAAAATGCAACAAGTTCTGAACACAGGCCAACTCGCTATGAAACAAATTTTGAACTGAAATGACAGGGCGAGAGTGCTGAATGTAGAATGCCAACGAGTCATATTAGGCCGAATGACCCATTTCTGTTAAGGGTATATGGCATTTAAATCGGCATTCTTTCATCAAGTCTAGTTCAAAAGAGCAAATGTTTATTAGTAGACCAAATTATTATATTCTTATCCATTACCTCTAAAAGTAAGATAAAGTAACATCAGACACCATTAACTGTGAATAAATATTTTATCCTGAAATGATTTGAATTATAAACCTGGTGGCAAAACTGGGAATGGATAGGTGAGTAATCCGGTAACAGAGTACCTGATTAACAAAGTACCCAGTATTTTCCTTGATTTATAAATCTTTGCCTGGATTTCACATGCTACTCCCTAGAGATACAATATGGAAAATCATGAATGCCTCCTACTTGAAATTTAACACTTGTAAACAGTGTCTGATCCAGAAGGTCACCATCTGCAATTAACCATCATTTTAAAAGCCCAGAGGAAATGAAATGCTAACTGTGACATTCTTTGGATCACACTTCTAGTTTATTAAATTACAGGAAATAAACATTCTCATTTTCAGTTCATTTTCTATTTTTCTCCTTCTTTTTAATGCTACAAGAGTAATATGTTAGTGGTGCTTCAGGTATTTTGACCGAATGTATCCTTTCTTAATATCTATATCTGAAAATTTTGAATCAGTCTTTTTTGAGGCAAGATATATAGTTAGTATATAAAAGATGGACATGGGTGGGTAAAAGAAGGACATTGAATTTATTTTTTAGTAGATTTTAAAAGTCTTATTTATTTAGTTGGCTGCACTGGGTGTTTGCTGCACCCAGGATCATTAGTTTGTAGCATGTGAACTCTTAAGTGTGGCACGTGGGATCTAGTTCCCTGACCAGGTGTCAACCTTGGGACCCTTGCGTTGGGAACACAGAGTCTCAGCCCCTGAGAAGTCCCAGGATATTGAATTTGTGGTGCACAGAAATGCATTACTCAAGATAGTAAAATATGAAATTATATCCTAGATCACACCATTCATAAAAGTAAGTATCTAAATGGTAATAGTAAAGCCTATAACATAACATATACACTAGGAAACAACTTAAGCATAAAAGCCTCCCCTATGCCCTAGACTGACAAACCTACAGGTGATGGATCAGAAGGGGAAACCCTATAAACACTAACCATTTTTTGAAAAAAGAACAAAGAAAAAGTGAAAATACACAAATGTTTATTTTTCTCCTCTTTAAACATTTCTGTATAACTGGGCTCAATATGAATCATTTCTACTCATTCATTTACCATATGCCTTAAGTACATTTATGTTACCCAAAGGCTATATCATCATGTATCAATTTCTCAAGCCAAGTGCAGACTTTCTCCAAGTTTTGACTGCATGCTTTATGGAGTATGATTGGACATATTGGGATGGGATTATATATGCACATGAACATAACATTTCAGGCAATTCCAATAGTTTCACAGGCCCTGAATACCACTGTGGGCCCTAAATATTTTTACCAAGATGAAGAAATCTTATTATATTAGATTTTTTAGACTCTCATATATTTCACTTATTATCAATATAATCAGTTCAGTTCCGTCGCTCAGTCGTGTCCGACTCTTTGCGACCCCATGAATCGCAGCACACCAGGCCTCCCTGTCCATCACCAACTCCCGGAGTTCACTCAGACTTCACGTCCATCGAGTCAGTGATGCCATCCAGCCATCTCATCCTATGTCGTCCCCTTCTCCTCCTGCTCCCAATCCCTCCCATAGCTACTGCTTTTATTTTTTTTTTCCATTTATTTTTTCTTTTTTTAATTTAATTTTACTTTATTTATAAATTTTTAAAAATTTCTCACACTGTAAGCAGAAATTTCAGTCCTTTGACAGCCACCGTGCAACAGCCTTGTTTTCTCCTGATTTTGTAGCTAACAAAGGGTCCCTTGACCCTCTATAATATTCCTCTAGAGTAACCTGTTTACAAATTAATTCACAGTCCTAGGTAGGTCGCTCCCTTATATTGTCCTAAATTTTTTTTTGCAAATTTGGGCAAAATGTTACATTTTATAGTTAATTGAACATTCTTATTTATATACATTGGAGAAAGCAATAGCACCCCACTCCAGTACACTTGCTTGGAAAATCCCATGGACAGAGGAGCCTGGTGGGCTGCAGTCCATGGGGTCGCTAAGAGTCAGACATGACTGAAGTTACTTAACAGTAGCAGCAGCATTTACATACATATATATGAAATGTATATATCTGATATATATGTCAACATAGCAAAACTCAGCTATACTTTCCAAATTTACCTTTATCTCATATGATGGAGATGGAATTAACTTATTCCTGAGGGCTTTTGTGAGACATTCCCCTCATTCTCTTCATAGCAGCCTTTCTGTGTGTGTGTGTGTGTGTGTGTGTGTGTGTGTGTGTGTCTGTTTCTGCCTCTCTCTGTCTGTCTCCCTCTCCAGACTTATAACTATACCAGGCATCTTTAATGGGTAGAGTCCTTTTCCTCCATGCATGTAGTCTTGACGGTATCCTACATCCAACTGCATTGGTCTTACTGGATATGAGACCGCCGTACTTCCAGAGCAGTTCTCACCTCTGTGGGAGACATCAGCGACCAGGCTGAATGTCAGCTCTCCACATAAAAAATGTCCAGTCAAATAACTATAGTAGCAGAAGCAGGTAATCTCACCTGTCATGGTTATTAGTGAGAGTTGCTGCGTTATAACTAGGGACAGGATCTAAAGCACATCCTGAGGTTGGGGTTTGATGCTAAGTCTGCACATTCACTGTGGATAAGATGGCAGGCAGGACGGAACTGTTTGTTCTGCTAAAATCCATGGTTTAGTTGGCACCTCTTTTGCACAAACAGGCAGAACTAATATCATAGATAATTTCTCTGAGTAAACACTTTTTTAGAACACAGTAATTCTAATTGTATTGCTTGTTAAGGTAATACTTGGTGCAAACACGGGAATACAATGTTAACTGACTACACAGCTCAGCTAAAATCTATCCGGAAGAGTGTGAAGTGGCCCCTGCCAAGAACGCTGAGTCACAGATTCACAGCTAACACCTAGGGAAACACAAACACAGATGTTACCTCCCCTCTTCCCTTTCCTCCTGCTTCTCACTCACACCTACGACTGAGGAGGATGGTGAGATTTTATCACAGATGCAGTGTGGGTTGAAGGGAATTAGGTGGTTTGTTGGAATTTTTTGCTTTGTTTCATTGTGTGTGTATGTTGTCTTTAATGTATCCTAGAATTTCTCCAGAAATGATATTTGTCTCCAGGCTCCATTTGCTTATTATCCCTCAAAATTATTTGAAGGGAAGGGGTCAGTGTGCTTAAGTTGATACTGGCCACATTGACATAATGATTTTAGATAACAATGAAAGAGACATAAACATAATAAGATGAAAAATGAGAGAAAAAAAGTAAAAACAAACATGACATGTTTTTTAAAAATAACTTTATAAAAAATTGACAAAAACAAGAGTCATCAGAGTATGAACTATCCTTTTGGTACCTAAGTGTTAGCATTTTCCTGGTACGGTTGGAGTGAGATTTACTGTTTTTTATTATCATTTAGTAAATAGCACACTGCCTTCTTGCTTTCTCAGTCTGAATTGTGCTTTAAAATCCTGGGATTCTCATTGCTTCATGAGCATTTCCCAACCCCATTCCTACCACAACTAGGCAAGGAGAAAGTCTGTTTGCCCTTTCATGCTGGACGACAGTAAAAAGCTATGCTTTAAAAATCTGAACTACGGTGACTGGCTGTTATGGGTTAAATTGTGTGCCCTCTTCCCCAGATTGATATGTCCTAGCCCCAACTCAGAATGTGTCCCCATTTGGACATAGTTTCTTCGTATACTGGTGATAGCATTAACTGGTATAAACACTCTAAAATTATTTGACATATCTATTAAATTGAAAAAAGGCATATATTTTGATCCGGCAATTCCACTCCTAGGTGAAAATACACAGAAGACCATGTATATGTTCAAGAAAACAATATATAATCACTATTATGAAAGCACTATTTTAATAACTTAGCAGTTGTTAAGACAAATACTCATCAATAAAAGAATAAATAAACAAATCATAGTATGTTCAAACAGTGCTCAAAGAATCAACAATGAGAATGAATGAACTACATGGACAGGTTTCAGAAGCTGATAGTGAATGGAAGAAACCTCTATATATTTGATTTATATAAAGCTGAAAGTAAGAGTAGCTATTCAAGGGAGTTAGTCATCAGGATGGTGATTCTTTGTGATGGGGGTGACTTAGGAACCCAGAGAGTGAGCTGCAGCCTGATAACGTTCCATTTCTTGATCTAGACTGTTATTGTTTCAGTTCAGTCACCCAGTAGTATCCAACTCTTTGCAACCCCATGAACCGCAGCATGCCAGGCCTCCTTCTCCATCACCAAATCCCGGAGTTTATTCAAACTAATGTCCATTGAGTTAGTAATGCCATCCAACCATCTCATCCTCTGTTGTCCCCTTCTCCTCCCACCCTCAATCTTTCCCAGCATCAGGATCTTTTCCAATGAGTCAGTTCTTTGCATCAGGTGGCCCAAGTTTCAGCTTTAACATCAGTCCTTCCAATGAACACCCAGGACTGATCTCCTTTAGGATGGACTGGTTGGATCTCTTTGCAGTCCAAGGGACTCTAAAGAGGCTTCTCCAACACCACAGTTCAAAAGCATCAATTCTTTGGTGCTTAGCTTTCCTTATAGTCCAACTCTCACATCCATACATGACTACTGGAGAAACCATAGCCTTTACTAGATGGACCTTTGTTGGCAAAGTAATGTCTCTGCTTTTCAATATGCTATCTAGGTTGGTCATAACTTTCCTTCCAAGGAGTAAGCGTCTTTTAATTTTATGGCTGCAGTCATCATCTGCAGTGATTTTGGAGCTCCCAAAAAATAAAGTCAGCCGCTGTTTCCACTGTTTCTCCATCTATTTCCCATGAAGTTATGGGACCGGATGCCATGATCTTAGTTTTCTGAATGTTGAGCTTTAAGCCAACATTTTCACTCTCCTCTTTCACTTTCACCAAGAAGCTCTTTAATTCTTCTTCACTTTCTGCCATAAGGGTGGTATTATCTGCATATCTGAGGTTATTGATATTTCTCCTGGCGATCTTGATTAGAGCTTGTGCTTCTTCCAGCCCAGCATTTCTCATGATGTACTCTGAATGTAAGTTAAATAAGCAGGGTGACAATATACAGCCTTGACATACTCCTTTCCCGATTTGGAACCAGTCTATTGTTCCATGTCCAGTTCTAACTGTTGGTCCCTGACGTGCATACAGATTTCTCAAGACGCAGGTCAGGTGGTCTGGTATTCCCATCTCTTTCAGAATTTTCCACAGTTTGTTGTGATCCACACAGTCAAAGGCTTTGACAAAAATCAATCAAGCAGAAATAGATGTTTTTCTGGAACTCTTTTGCTTTTTCGATGCTCCAGCAGATGTTGGCAATTTGATCTCTGGTTCCTCTGCCTTTTCTAAAACCAGCTTGAACATCTGGAAGTTCACGGTTCACGCATTGTTGAAGCCTGGCTTAGAGAATTTTGAGCATTACTTTACTAGCATGTGAGATGAGTCCAATTGTGCGGCAGTTTGAGCATTCTTTGGCATTGGCATTGGGATTGGAATGAAAACTACCTTTCCTAGTCCTGTGGCTACTGGTGAGTTTTCCAAATTTGCTGGCATGTTGAGTGCAGCACTTCACAGCATCCTCTTTTAGGATTTGAAATAGCTCAACTGGAATTCTATCACCTCTACTAGCTTTGTTCGTAGTGATGCTGCCTAAGGCCCACCTGACTTCACATTCCAGGATGTGTGTCTCTAGGTGAGTGATCACAGCATTATGATTATCTGGATCATGAAGATCTTTTTTGTACAGTTCTTCTGTGTATTCTTGCCACCCCTTCTTAATATCTTCTGCTTCTGTTAGGTCCATACCATTTCTGACCTTTATTGAGCCCATCTATGCATGAAATATTCCCTTGATATCTCTAATTTTCTTGAAGAGATCTCTAGTCTTTCCCATTGTATTGTTTTCCTCTATTTCTTTGCATTGATCGCTGAGGAAGGCTTTCTCATCTCTCCTTGCTATTCTTTGGAACTCTGCATTTAAATGGGTATATCTTTGCTTTTCGCCTCTCCTCTTTTCACAGCTATTTGTAAGGCCGCCTCAGACAGCTATTTTGCTTTTTTGCATTTCTTTTTCTTGGGGATGTTCTTGATCCCTGTCTCCTGTACAATGTCATGAACCTCCATCCATAGCTCATCAGGCACTCTATCTATCAGATCTAGGCCCTTAAATCTATTTCTCACTTCCACTGTATAATCATAAGGGGTTTTATTTAGATCATACCTGAATGGTCTAGTGGTTTTCCCTGCTTTCTTCAATTTAAGTCTGAATTTGGCAATAAGGAGTTCATGATCTGTTATTGCTTGGTTATGCTCAATTTATAAAATTCCATTGAGCTGTAGATTTTTTGTGCTCACTTTTCTGTATGTGTGATATTTTTAATACAGAAGGTTTTATTTTTTAATATAAATTTATTTATTTTAGTTGGAGGCTAATTACCTTACAATATTGTATTGGTTTTGCCATACATCAACATGAATCTGCCATGGGTGTACACGTGTTCCCCATCCTGAACCTCCTCCCACCTCCCTCTCCGTACCATCCCTCTGGGTCACCCCAGTGCACCAGCCCTGAGCATCCTGTATCATGCATCAAACCTGCACTGGTGATTCGTTTCACATATGATAATATATATGTTTCAGTGCCATTCTCCCAAATCATCCCACCCTTGCCTTCTCCCACAGAGTCCAAAAGACTGTTCTATACATCTGTGTCTCTTTTACTATCTCGCATACAAGGTTATCATTACTATCTTTCTAAACTCCATATATATGCATTAGTATACTGTATTGGTGTCTTTCTCTCTGGCTTACTTCACTCTGTATAATAGGCTCCAGTTTCATCCACCTCATTAGAATGGATTCAAATGTATTCTTTTTATTGGCTAAGTAATATTGGCTAAGTAATATTCCATTGTGTATATGTACCACAGCTTTCTTATCCATTCGTCTGCTGATGGACATCTAGGTTGCTTCCATGTCCTGGCTATTATAAACAGTGCTGCGATGAACATTGGGATACACATGTCTCTTTCAATTCCGGTTTCCTCGGTGTATATGCCCAGCAGTGGGATTGCTGGGTTGTATGGCAGTTCTATTTCCAGTTTTTTAAGGAATCTCAACACTGTTCTCCATAGTGGCTGTACTAGTTTGCATTCACACCAACAGTGTAAAAGGGTTCCCTTTTCTCCACACCCTCTCCAGCGTTTATTGCTTGTAGACTTTTGGATAGCAGCCATTCTGACTGGCATGAGATGGTACCTCATTGTGGTTTTGATTTGCATTTCTCTGATAATGAGTGATGTTGAGCATCTTTTCTTGTGTTTGTTAGCCATCTGTATGTCTTCTTTGGAGAAATGTCTGTTTAGTTCTTTGGCCCATTTTTTGATTGGGTCATTTATTTTTCTGGAATTGACCTGCAGGAGTTGCTTGTATATCTTTGAGATTAGTTGTTTGTCAGTTCCTTCATTTGCTATTATTTTCTCCCATTCTGAAGGCTGTCTTTTCACCTTGCTTTTTTTCCAGTGGTCATCTATTGATGTGAGAGTTGGACTGTGAAGAAAGCTGAGCACTGAAGAATTGATGCTTTTGAACTATGGGGTTGGAGAAGACTCTTGAGAGTCCCTTGGACTGCAAGGAGATCCAACCAGTCCATTCTGAAGGAGATCAGTCCTGGGATTTCTTTGGAGGGAATGTTGCTGAAGCTGAAACTCCAGTACTTTGGCCACCTCATGTGAAGAGTTGACTCAGTGGAAAAGACTCTGATGCTGGGAGGGATTGGGGGCAGGAGGAGAAGGGGACAACAGAGGATGAGATGGATGGATGGCATCACTGACTCAATGGACCTGAGTCTGAGTGAACTCCGGGAGTTGATGATGGACAGGGAGGCCTGGCGTGCTTCAATTCATGAGGTCGCAAAGAGTCGGACACAACTGAACTGATAGTTCCTTTGTTGTGCAGAAGCTTTTAGTTTTAATTAGGTCCCATTTGTTTATTTTTGCTTTTATTTCCAATATTCTGGGAGGTGGGTCATAGAGGATCCTGCTGTGATTTATGTCGGAAAGTGTTTTGCCTACGTTCTCCTCTAGGAGTTTTATAGTTTCTGGTCTTACGTTTAGATCTTTAATCCATTTTGAGTTTATTTTTGTGTATGGTGTTAGAAAGTGTTCTAGTTTCATTCTTTTACAAGTGGTTGACCAGTTTTCCCAGCACCACTTGTTAAAGAGATTGTCTTTTCTCTATTGTATATTCTTGCCTCCATTGTCAAAGATAAGGTGCCCATAGGCATGTGGGTTTATCTCTGGGCTTTCTATTTTGTTCTATTAATCTATATTTCAGTCTTTGTGCCAGTACCATACTGCCTTGATGACTGTGGCTTTGTAGTAGAGCCTGAAGTCAGGCAGGTTGATTCCTCCAGTTCCATTCTTCTTTCTCAAGATTGCTTTGGCTATTTGAGGTTTTTGTATTTCCATACAAATTGTGAAATTATTTGTTCTAGCTCTGTGAAAAATACCATTGGTAGCTTGATGGGAATTGCATTGAATCTATAGATTACTTTGGAGAGTATACTCATTTTCACTATATTATTCTTCTAATCCATGAACACAGTATATTTCTCCATCTGTTAGAAAATCTCTTTGATTTCTTTCACCAGTGTTTTATAGTTTTCTATATATAGGTCTTTTGTTTCTTTAGGTAGATATATTCCTAAGTATTTTATTCTTTTCATTGCAATGGTGAATGGAATTGTTTCCTTAATTTCTCTTTCTATTTTCTCATTATTAGTGTATAGAATGCAAGGGATATCTGTGTGTTGATTTTATATCCTGCAACTTTACTATATTCATTGATTAGCTTTTACTTTTCTGGTGGAGTCTTTAGGGTTTTCTATTTAGAGGATCGTGTCATCTGCAAACAATGAGAGTTTTACTTCTTCTTTTCCAGTTTGGATTCGTTTTATTTCTTTTTCTGCTCTGATAGCTGTGGCCAAAACTTCCAGAACTATGTTAAATAGTAGCAGTGAAAGTGGGTACCCTTGTCTTGTTCCTGACTTCAGGGGAAATGCTTTCAATTTTTCACCATTGAGGATAATGTTTGTTGTGGTTTTGTCATATATAGCTTTTATTATGTTGAGGTATATTCCTTCTATTCCTGCTTTCTGGAGAGTTTTTATCATAAATGGATGTTGAATTTTGTCCAAGGCTTTCTCTGCATCTATTGAGATAGTCATATGGCTTGTATTTTTCAATTTGTTAATGTGGTGTATTACATTGATTGATTTGTGGATATTGAAGAATCCTTGCATCCCTGGGATAAAGCCCACTTGGTCATGAGGTATGATCTTTTTAATGTGTTGTTGGATTCTGATTGCTAGAATTTCGTTAAGGATTTTTGCATCTATGTTCATCAATGATATTGGCCTGTAGTTTTCTTTTTTTGTGACCTCTGTCAGGTTTTGGTATTAGGGTGATGGTGGCTTCATATAATGAGTTTGGAAGTTTACCTTCCTCTGCAATTTTCTGGAAGAGTTTGAGTAGGATAGGTGTTAGCTCTTCTCAAAATTTTTCGTAAAATTCAGCTGTGAAGCCATCTGGACCTGGGCTTTTGTTTGCTGGAAGATTTCTGATTACAGTTTCAATTTCCGTGCTTGTGATGAGTCTGTTAAGATTTTCTATTTCTTCCTGGTTCAGTTTTGGAAAGTTGTACTTTTCTAAGAATTTGTCCATTTCTTCCACATTGTCCATTTTATTGGCATATAATTGCTGATAGTAGTCTCTTATGATCCTTTGTATTTCTGTGTTGTCTGTTGTGATCTCTCCATTTTCATTTCTAATTTTATTGATTTGATCTTTCTCCCTTTGTTTCTTGATGAGTCTGGCTAATGGTTTGTCAGTTTTATTTATCCTTTCAAAGAACCAGCTTTTGGCTTTGTTGATTTTTGCTATGGTCTCTTTTGTTTCTCTTGCATTTATTTCTGCCCTAATTTTAAAGATTTCTTTCTTTCTACTAACCCTGGTGTTCTTCATTTCTTCCTTTTCTAGTTGCTTTATGTGAAGAGTTAGGTTATTTATTTGACTTTTTTCTTGTTTCTTGAGGTATGCCTGTATTGCTATGAACTTTCCTCTTAGCACTGCTTTTATAGTGTCCCACAGGTTTTGGGTTGTTGTGTTTTCATTTTCATTCGTTTCTATGCATATTTTGATTTCTTTTTTGATTTCTTCTGTGATTTGTTGGTTATTCATCAGTGTGTTGTTCAGCCTCCATATATTGGAATTTTTAATAGTTTTTCTCCTGTAATTGAGATCTAATCTTACTGCATTGTGGTCAGAAAAGATGCTTGGAATGATTTCAATTTTTTTGAATTTACCAAGGCTAGATTTATGGCCCAGGATATGATCTATCCTGGAGAAGGTTCTGTGTGCACTTGAGAAAAAGGTGAAATTCATTGTTTTGAATTTCAAAGGTGAACTGTCCTATGGATATCAATTAGGTCTAACTGGTGTATTGTATCATTTAAAGTTTGTGTTTCCTTGTTAATTTTCTGTTTAGTTGATCTATCCATAGGTGTGAGTGGGGTATTAAAGTCTCCCACTATTATTGTGTTATTGTTAGTTTCCCCTTTCATACTTGTTAGCATTTGTCTTACATATTGTGGTGCTCCTATGTTGGGTGCATATATTGATAATTGTTATATCTTCTTCTTGGATTGATCCTTTGATCATTATGTAGTGTCCTTCTTGTCTCTTTTCACAGCCTTTGTTTTAAAGTCTATTTTATCTGATATGAGTATTGCTACTTCTGCTTTCTTTTGGTCTCTATTTGCATGGAATATCTTTTTCCAGCCCTTCACTTTCAGTCTGTATGTGTCCCTTGTTTTGAGGTGGGTCTCTTGTAGGCAGCATATATAGGGGTCTTGTTTTTGTATCCATTCAGCCAGTCTTTGTCTTTTGATTGGGGCATTCAACCCATTTATGTTTAAGGTAATTATTGATAAGTATGATCCCATTGCCATTTACTTTATTGTTTTGGGTTCAAGTTTATGCTCCCTTTTTGTGTTTCCTGTGTAGAGAAGATCCTTTAGCATTTGTTGGAGAGCTGGTTTGGTGGTGCTGAATTCTCTCAGCTTTTGCTTGTCTGTAAAGCTTTTGATTCCTCCTTCATATTTGAATGAGATCCTTGCTGGTACAGTAATCTGGGCTGTAGATTTTTTTTTTTTCATCACTTTAAGTATGTCATGCCATTCCCTCCTGGCCTGAAGAGTTTCTATGGAAAGATCAGCTGTTATCCTTATGGGAATCCCCTTGTGTGTTATTTGTTGTTTTTCCCTTGCTGCTTTTAATATTTGTTCTTTGTATTTGATCTTTGTTAATTTGATTAATATGTACCTTGGGTTTACCCTGTTTGGGACTCTCTGGGTTTCTTGGATGTGGGTGATTATTTCCTTCCCCATTTTAGGGAAGTTTTTTTGACTATTATCTCCTCAAATATTTTCTCATAGTCTTTGTTTTTGCCTTCTTCTTCTGGGACTCCTATGACTCAAATGTTGGGGTGTTTGACATTGTCCCAGAGGTCTCTGAAGTTGTCCTCATTTCTTTTAATTCCTTTTTCTCTTTTCCTGTTTCATTTATTTCCACCATTCTATCTTCTACCTCACTTATCCTATCTTCTGCTTCTGTTATTCTACTATTTGTTCCCTCCAGAGTGTTTTTGATATCATTTATTGCATTATTCATTATACATTGACTCTTTTTTATTTCTTCTAGGTCTTTGTTAAACCTTTCTTGCATCTTCTCAATCCTTGTCTCCTGGCTATTTATCTGTGATTCCATTTTGTTTTCAAGATTTTGGATCATTTTCACTATCATTATTCAGAATTCTTTATCAGGTAGATTCCCTATCTCTTCCTCTTTTGTTTGGTTAGGTGGACATTTATCCTGTTCCTTTACCTGCTGGGTATTCCTCTGTCTCTTCATCTTGTTTACATTACTGAGTTTGGGGTCAGTTCAGTTCAGTCACTCAGTTGTGTCTGACTCTTTGCGACCCCATGAATCGCAGCACACCAGGCCTCCCTGTCCATCACCAACTCCTGGAATTCACTCAGATTAACGTCCATTGAGTCAGTGATGCCATCCAGCCATCTCATCCTCTGTCATCCCCTTCTCCTCCTGCCCCCAATCCCTCCCAGGATCAGTCTTTTCCAATGAGTCAACTCTTCACATGAGGTGGCCAAAGTACTGGAGTTTCAGCTTTAGCATCATTCCTTCCAAAGAAATCCCAGGACTGATCTCCTTCAGAATGGACTGGTTGGATCTCCTTGCAGTCCAAGGGACTCTCAAGATTCTTCTCCAACAGCATAGTTCAAAAGCATCAATTCTTCGGCGCTCAGCTTTCTTCACAGTTCAACTCTCACATCCATACATGACCACAGGAAAAACCATAGCCTTGACTAGACAGACCTTAGTTGGCAAAGTAATGTCTCTGCTTTTCAATATGCTATCTAGGTTGGTCATAACTTTTCTTCCAAGGAGTAAGTATCTTTTAATTTCATGGCTGCAATCACCATCTGCAGTGATTTTGGACCCCCAAAAATAAAGTCTGACACTGTTTCCAATGTTTCCCCATTTGTTTGCCCTGAAGTGATGGGACCGGATGCCATGATCTTTGTTTTCTGAATGTTGAGCTTTAAGCCAACTTTTCACTCTCCACTTTCACTTTCATCAAGAGGCTTTTAGTTCCTCTTCACTTTCTGCCATAAGGGTGTTGTCATCTGCATATCTGAGTTTGGGGTGGCCTTTCTGTATTCTGGCAGTTTGTGGAGTTCTCTTTATTATTATGGAGTTTTCTCGCTGTGGGTGGGGTTGTACGGGTGGCTTGTCAAGATTTCCTGGTTAGGGAAGCTTGTGTCGGTGTTCTGATGGGTAGAGCTGGATTTCTTCTCTCTGGAGTGCAATGAAGTGTCCAGTAATGAGTTATGAGATGTCACTGGGTTTGTAGTGACTTTGGGCAGCCTGTATATTGAAGCTCAGGGCTATGTTCCTGTGTTGCTGGAGAATTTGTGTGGTATGTCTTGCTCTGGAGCTTGTTGGCCCTTGGGTGGTGCTTGGTTTCAGTGTAGGTATGGAGGCGTTTGATGAGCTCCTGTTGATTAATGTTCCCTGGAGTGAGGAGTTCTCTGGTCTTCTCAGGATTTGGACTTAAGCCTCCTGCTTCTGGTTTTCAGTCTTATTTTTACAGTAGCCTTAAGACTTTTCCATCTCCTTTCAAAGACAATGGGCTGCTTTTCTGGGTGCCTGATGTCCTCTGCCGGCATTCAGAAGTTGTTTTGTGGAATTTACTCAGCGTTCAAATGTTCTTTTGATGAATTTGTGGGGGGAGAAAGCGGTCTCCCTGTCCTATTCCTCTGCCACCTTAGGACTGCCTCCAGAAGGTTTTAAATTATACAGATATGTTGTTGTTTCTGTTTGGTCTGTAAGTCATGTCTGACACTTGGCGACTCCATGAACTGTAGCACACCAGGCTTCCCTTGAATTTGCTCTAACTCGTGTCTATTGAGTCAGAGATGCTATCCAACCATCTCATCCTGTCGCCCCCTGCACCTCTTGCCCTCAGTCTTTCCCAGCATCAGGGTCTTTTCCAATGAGTTGGCTCTTTGCATCATGTGGCCCAAGTATTGGAGCTTCAGCTTCAGCATCAGTCCTTCCAATGCATATTCAGGATCGAATTCCTTTAGGATTGACTGGTTTGATCTCCTTACTGTACAAAAGGGACTCTCAAGAGTCTTCACCAGCACCACCGTTCAAAGGCATCGATTCTATGGCGCTTAGCCTTCTTAATGGGTCAGCTCTTACATCCATACATGACTACTGGAAAAACCATAGCTTTGATTAGACAGACCTTTGTCAGCAAAGTAATGTCTCTGCTTTTTAAATCACTGTCTAGGTTTTTCATAGCTTTTCTTCCAAAGGATAAGCGTCTTTTAATTTCATGGCTGCAATCACCATCTGCAGTGATTTTGGAGCCCCCCAAAATAAAATCTGACACAGTTTCCACTGTTTCCCCATCTATTTCCTGTAAGGCTCGGAGAACCGCACTCTGAAAAGGACACTCAGGGACAGCCTCTAGTGGACTGACAAAGTTTATTATCCAATTGTGTAGTTTTATAATTTTCAGGGAATAGAGCATAAGGCTGTCTTGCACGTAGCCATTCCAGATAAACATTAAAGCATTCAAGCATAAAATACAGTTCCCACCGCCCAAGCCATAACATAGCTTTGGCGAGACTCTAAAGGGAGTCTTATCATGAAACAACAGTCCTTGCTCTCAGAAACAGGTGGTCAGAAGGAAGCCTTCGAGCGCCTCAAGGCAGGGCGTATTGACCCTTCGTCATCCATTCCCAGCCTTGGGCACTGAGTGAACGCTCATAACCCTTTGTTATGCTCGTCCCAGCTTCCAGCCTTCGTCATGAGTGGAGAAAATACATTTTCAGTATTTGCTTAAAGCCTTCCAGCTCCTCCACAATTTCCCATGAAGTGATGGATCAGATGACATGAACTTAGTTTTTTGAATGTTGAGTTTTAAGCCAGATTTTTCACTCTCCTCTTCACTTTCATCAAGAGGCTCTTTAGGTCCTATTCACTTTCTGCCATTAGAGCGGTATCTTCTGCATATATGAGGTTGTGGATATTTCTCCTGGCAATCTTGATTCCAGCTTGTGAGTCTTTAAGACCAGCATTTCCCATGATGTACTCTGCAAATAAGTTAAATAAGCAGGGTGACAATATACAGCATTGACCTACTTCTTTCCCAATTTTGAACCAGTCTCTTGTTCCACATCCAGTTCTAACTATTGCTTCTTGACCCACATACAGGTTTCTGAAAAGACAAGTAAAGTGGTCTGGTATTCCCATCTCTTTAAGAATATTCCATAGTTTGTTGTGATCCACACAGTCAAAGGCTTTAGTGTAGTTAATGAAGCAGAAGTAGATGTTTTTTGGAATTCCCTTGTTTTTTCTATGATCCAGCAGATGTTGTCAGTTTAATCTCTGGTTCCTCTGCCTTTTCTAAATCCAGCTTGTACTTTTGGAATTTCTCAGTTGATGTACTGTTGAAGCCTAGCTTGAAGGATTTTGAGCATTACCTTGCTAGCATATGAAATGGGTGCAATTATGCAGTAGTTTGAATATTCTTTGGCATTGCCCCGCTTTGGAATTGGGATGAAAACTGACCTTTTCCAGTCCTGTGGCCACTGCTGAGTTTTCCAAATTTGCTGCCATATTGAGTGCAGTACTTTCACAGCATCATCTTTTAGGATTTGAAATAGTTCAGCTGAAATTCCATCACCTCCACTAGCTTTGTTCATAGCTATGCTTCCTAAGGCTCATTTGAGTTCATACTCTAGGATGTCTGGCTCTAGGTAAGTGACCACACCATCATGGTTATCTGGGTCATTGAGAAATTTTTGATACAGTTCTTCTGTGTATTCTCACCACCTCTTAATATCTTCTGCTTCTGTAAGGTCCTTGCTGTTTTTGTCCTTTTTTGTGCCTGTCTTTGCATGAAATACTCCCTTGGTACCCAACTGAATGCAGAGTTCTGGATTCAGAGTTCTGAAAATAGTAATGAGAAATAAGAAAGCCTTCTTAAGTGAACAATGCAAAGAAATAGAAGAAAACAATAGAATGGGAAAGACTAGCAATCTCTTGAAGAAAATTGGAGATACCAAGGGAACATTTCATACACATATGAGAGAAGAGCAATAAAGGCAAGAAAATATTAATCAAAGCTTGAACTGCCTTTAGCTCTTGATATGTCCCGAAAGAGGAGCAAAATGCATTTCCATACCAGCTGCTTCAAGAAGAAAAGCACAGATAATCCAAAGCCTTTGCACTGATAGATTTTTGCCTCACAATGTACATTAATGGATGTTATATATACAAAGGTAGAGTTCAAAGTTTAGGAAGGAACAGAAAGATAATTTGCCATGTATTACAAAATAAAGTGAGAGTAAGTTATATGAGAGATCCCAAGTGTTGGAAACCCTGATGTGTATAATTATTTATAATTATTTGTTTATGTCCCTGTCCTTGCTTTGCTTCCTTGCCACACTGACTTTGGTCCTTACCATGTGGATATGAGGAGTCATGGCATCTGCCATATTCAAGTATCAATAGAAAGTTTTGTTGTTGTTTAGTTCCTTAGTTGTGTCCAACTTTTTTGTGACCCCATGGACAATAGCCCTCCAGGCTCCTCTGTCCATGGAATTTCCCAGGCAAGAATATTGGAGTGGGTTGCCTTTTCCTTCTGCTGGGAATATTCAAACCCAGGTATCAAATCCACATCTCCTGCATTGTAGGCAAATTATTTACCACTGAGCCACCATGAAGGCTGAGAAACCCTAAACTCAGGCAGGTTCTCCTGAGAACAATGTTCTGTACATCGTAAGTGCTGTCTGCTACTGTGAAGCTAAATCTTGAGCCAGGGAAAGAAACATCTTATAAAGAAACATCTTGAGCCTGGTATTTTGAGGTCCCCCAGAGAATGTTGTTTAGGCTGCTTTCTTGATTTATTCTTTTTATGGTGGCACAGTTTGCTGTTGGATACGTATTTAAACCACATGAGTCTGTCTTGTCAGTTTAACCCTCATGGCAATATACCAATTATAGTGAGAAATTACTAGCTTATACCTTGTGCCAGCACTAGGCTGTCTTTGATGAGCTCTTTGAATAGTAGAGGAGACAGGTGTTATGAACAGAAGGTTTGTGTGTCCCCAAAATTCATCTGATAGCCTAACTACCAATGTGTTAGAATGAGGAGGTGGGGCTTTGGAGAGGTGCTTAGGTCAACAGGGCAGAGACCTCATGAGTGGGATTAGTGTCCTTGTAAAAGAGGTGGCTGAGTCCTGCCTCACTCCTACTGTGTGAGGACAGCGAGAAGTAGGCAGCGGGCAGCTGGAAGGGGGCCCTCACCAGCACTCAGCCACCCCGGCCCACTGCTCTTGGACTTTCATTCTCCAGAAATGTGAGGTGAACTTCTGTTGTTTATAACCACTTACTCCACTGGACTTTGTTGCAGCGGCCCACACTAAGACAACATGGCAACAGGCAGCTTCAGCCTTGGGCTGTGACAGAAGTCAGCACGGCGGGACACCAGGGAAAAACAGATGCACTTAACCTTGAATC
The DNA here is from genome assembly GCF_016772045.2 of Ovis aries. Taxonomy (NCBI): domain Eukaryota; kingdom Metazoa; phylum Chordata; class Mammalia; order Artiodactyla; family Bovidae; genus Ovis; species Ovis aries. The sequence goes on from NC_056072.1 coordinate 9,992,663, forward strand.
TTTTTACATTTTTAAAAATCATTTGTTCCCCTCATGGATTCTTGTGATTAATGAAAATCTTGCTTAATTAACATTTATTTAATTGTATTTCTTTTCTTGGTTTGTAAACTCTCAGAAGGAAGGAATTTTGACTATTTACTTCTCTTTGAATACTGCTAAATTCTCTAGTATGGTACATCCATTTCAATAAGATACTGGTATAAAGTATTTTATAAAGAAAGATGTGATAAATATAGAAGTTCTTTAAATACTCAGTTTATAAGGATGGGAATAATTTGCTCTCTTTCAAAATTTAATGCCTTTGGCACAAAGCAGACAAAAATAATGATCATTTTTATACATCTTTTATGTATGCTATACAATCCTATAAAATTTTTTCCACATAATTCTACATTATGTCCTTCTCCAAGACTTGTTTAAAATATATAATTATTCCAAGTGTGAGCACTCTTACTGTATGAAAAACTTTATAACTTCTGAGAAAAAGATTAAATATGAGTAGAGATCTTATTTTTCCCATTAGAGAAATGATACTCTGCATTTACCTAATATTGTAAATATGCCTTCCTCAAAAGTCCAACAGTACAATTTAATGTATTAAAAGGGCGGAAATAGACACAGACTCATATATATATAAAACACTGAAAAGTTTAGCAATGGATTTAAATACATTTCTGGTAAGTCTTTTTTGGACTCTACAAGTGAGTTTTAATAACTCTTCTGCAAAATGTTGGGAACTGAGATCTCCACTGAGGTAGAACATTAAGAGGAAGATCTTCTACTTTTGAAAGAAGTCTAAGTAAAGAATCCTGCTTTTCTGTGCATTACTATCGAACCTGCTCATCACCCGTGTCTTAAGAGTAGAATCCTTTGAGTAGCTTGCAATTGTGTACTAGTGTACACATCTAGTAGGGTATACCCTAAACTCAGGTCAACGGTATACAAGTAAACTTGTGAGAAAATACATGAGCCTTCTGCAAATCTCTTAAAAGTTACAAGAGGACACTAAAATATCTCAAAAGTAGTAAATTCAAGCGTTAATATAAAAACAGATTTCTTATAAGTGAGATACTTTATGTCTCAATTTCTCAGTCAGTAAAATATAACCATAATGTGCTCAGTCATGTCCAACTCTTTGCAGCCCCATGGACTGTAGCCTACCAGGCTCCTTTTCCCATGGAATTTTCCATGGAGTGGTTGCCATGCCCTCCTCCAGGGCATCTTCCTGACTCAGGGATCGAACCCACATCTCTTGTGTTTCCTGCATTAGCAGGTGGATTCTTCACCACTAGCACCACCTGCGAAGCCCATAACCATAATGACTCTGTTTTAACTCATCTTTTTGATGACATCAGAAAAGTTTCCCCAAAAAATGAACCTTTGTTATCATTTGAAGTTATAATTACTAAACTATAAACATCTTTATTATCTTTGCTTTCTCATTTCCAACCACACCTCCTCTCCCCCCAAAAAAAGAAAAGGAAAAAAAAAAAAGAAAATATCTTCACAGGAATAATATTCATTTTGAATAATGGCAGATCTGCTCCAGACATGAGTGGCTGTTTCTTTGCTTTTAAATACTCCTGTTTACAGTTTAAGTTCTCTACTTTTGTTGATTACATGAAACATGTAAATTTATGTTGATTTTTCCATTCACATTAAATGGAAATTTGCCAATCATTATTCTAACTCAGGTAAAATTCTTATTTCTGTCCTCTCTCTTTTTTAATCAGCTGTCTGTACTACAAATCTGGCCTCCTCTCTTTTCTCTCAATGAATTTTCTCCTGGTGGGGTTAATTCGGCACTTTTTAAAAACTGAATTCAACCAAAAAACTGTGGTTTGTTACCTTGATATCATGACTTCTTTAGAAACATAATTTCATTGACTTCAATAACCTAGTAAGACAAACCTAAGGTTAGCAAAATATTTCCTTGAAGATACCTTACTGTTTTAACAACCAAAAAAGAATCTTATTTTTTTCTTGCTTATCACCTATTTTGAAATATTATGCAATCATATTAAGAGTACAATTTAAGCTTCAGAAAAAACAAATTTTAGAGCTATTTTGGGGACAATTGTGCTGATAATGGTGCACATACGCAGATGATTATTTTTTACCTTTTATGTGGCTGTAAAATTTGAAGAGTGAACATATAAGCATCAGCATATATCATGGAAAATATTAAGTTTCAGGTCTTGAGTACAAATATGATACATAGAGAAAGAAGTATACTGGAGTAGAAGTTTTCTAAGATTTAAAGCCATTTGGATAAATTTTTCTCTTACTTTGCCAACTTTCCTCATAAAAGCAAAATAATAGAATTTCACTTTGTGAAAAGATGGAACCATAATAGAAGTCAAAATCGCCACATCAATTTTCAGCTGCTAATCGAATTCAGTTATGTTATTTTTCTCTCTCAGAAAGAAGAATAGTAACTTTCCATAACTGTTTCATTTTATTCTCTTTCAAATGCACAGTTTCAATCAATATACTAAGCATCAATTACTATCATTGCATCTGATTCTTAAATGTTATTTTTAACAGTTGTTGAGGTCCTTTAATGGACTGAAACCTGGTGGTCCAGAGTCGACCGATAAGAAAGTAAAGGAGAGAAAAAGAGGCTGATATTCCTTGGTTTACATAGAAAGCCAATAAAGTCCCTGACATGGGGATTGCTCTGTTCACGGAGGCCTCAGGCGCCCTCTCGATGGGGTGAAGGCACAGAGTGCCTTCTTGAGAGGGTCTTAGAAGCCTGGGCAGGAAAGTGAACTCAGAGAGCCTCTGCACTCCAGAGGATCAGCCTGAAAAAGGGGCGGGGGAGAGAGAGAGAAAGCAAGGCATGGGGACCAAAGCTCTGATGGAGCAGAGGTGTTTTAATCAACATGGTGTGGGCATATATACTGTAGTTATTCTCAGCAAAGATAAAGATTAAAATTCCAGACTTACAAAACATAGGTGATCCATATTAAAGAGAGAGAGAGTTGTAAATAATCACTTTTACCATACGGTTCATAAAAAGGAAGAGGGTACTTATCACCGTATAGAAAAACTAATGAAGGAAATGCCTGGATTCCTCCGCCCCAGGAGAGGCTTGCTTCTCCTCTTAATTCCTGAGTATTCAGGAATTAATAAGAAGCAGAGAATTCCTGACAGATCCAAAACAGCACACAGGAAGCCTCCTGTTAAATGCTTCTTGACAAACAATAGGACTTTACACTTGTATAGAACTGTATAGATTTAGGTTCAACTTGATATCTAGTTATTTCATTTGAATCATGCAGCATCCTGATCATTAACTTGGTTGCAACATTGTTAATCACATTTTGAAAATGAGAGATCTTTAAATATGGACCTTGTTGGGTCTTGTAACACACGATCGAGAACTGAACTGAATGGAAGGGTCTGAAGTCTGTCCTTGAGTTGAATAGAGATGGGACCAATGCTAAAAACATACCTCTAGCTGTATAGGTAGAACAAGATAATCAGAAAACTAAGTGATAGGTAGCATGTGAGAAACCATGTAGTTTGTAAACTCCATAGAGATCCAAGGTGTAACTCCACAACAAATAATCTAGCAGAGATAAAGAAGAAAATCTACCTATAAAGAGATAAGCAAGTATAAGAGATAAGCTTCCATCCAGAAATATAGGAGGACAGTGACACAGCCATGGAACCAGGAATTCTTACCCAAATTACTCCATTCCTGGAGACAAAACATACAAGAGGCTCTGTGATGCTATAAAAACAGATAACTCACTCATGATGACTGGGTTCCTGCCCTGGAATATAAGGTCTCTCACTGGATTTACTGCAAGAGGTATTTGATTGGTTTACCTGTCTCCAGGTGTCTGTCCTTCAACTCCTACCTCTTTGTGGCAGAAAGAGGAATTCTGGTTATTGAAGACCCTCGAGATCTGGAATCCACATGTCTTTCTCATTATCTGCCATTAGTCAATTCAGTTCAGTTCAGTCGCTCAGTCGTGTCAGACTCTTTGTGACCCCCGTGAACCACAGCACACCAGACCTCCCTGTTCATCACCAACTCCCGGAGTTCACTCAAACTCATGTCCATTGAGTCAGTGATGCCATCCAGCCATCTCATCCTCTGTCGTCCCCTTCTCCTCCTGCCCCCAATCCCTCCCAGCATCAGAGTCTTTTCCAATGAGTCAACTCTTCACATAAGGTGGCCGAAATATTAGAGTTTCAGCATCAGTCCTTCCAATGAACATCCAGGACTGATCTCCTTTAGAATGGACTGGTTGGATCTCCTTGCAGTCCAAGGGACTCTCAAGAGTCTTCTCCAACACCACAGTTCAAAAGCATCAATTCTTCGGCACTCAGCTTTCTTCACAGTCCAACTCTCACATCCATACATGACCACAGGAAAAACCATAGCCTTGACTAGACAGACCTTTGTTGGCAAAGTAATATCTCTGCTTTTCAATATGCTATCTAGGTTTGGCATAACTTTCCTTCCAAGGAGTAAACGTCTTTTAACTTCATGGCTGCAATCACCATCTGAAGTGATTTTGGACCCCAAAAAAATAAAGTCTGACCCTGTTTCCACTGTTTCCCCATCTATTTCCCATGAAGTGATGGGACCAGATGCCATGATCTTAGTTTTCTGAATGTTGAGTTTTAAGCCAACATTTTCACTCTCCTCTTTCACTTTCATCAAGAGGCTTTTTAGTTCCTCTTCACTTTCTGCCATAAGGGTGGTGCCGTCTGCATATCTGAGCTTATTGATATTTCTCCTGGCAGTCTTGATTCCAGCTTGTGCTTCTTCCACCCCAGCGTTTCTCATGATGTACTCTGCATAGAAGTTAAATAAGCAGGGTGACAATATACAACCTTGACATACTCTTTTTCCTATTTGGAACCAGTCTGTTGTTCCATGTCCAATTCTAACTGTTGCTTCCTGACCTGCATATAGGTTTCTCAAGAGGCAGGTCAGGTGGTTTGGTATTCCCATCTCTTTCAGAATTTTCCACAGTTTGTTGTGATCCACACAGTCAAAGAATTTGGCATAGTCAATAAAGCAGAAATAGATGTTTTTCTGGAACCCTCTTGCTTTTTCCATGATCCAGCGGATGTTGGCAATTTGATCTCTGGTTCCTCTGCCTTTACTAAAACCAGCTTGAACATCTGGAAGTTCACAGTTCACGTATTGCTGAAGCCTGGCTTGGAGAATTTTGAGCATTACTTTACTAGCGTGTGAATGAGTGTAACTGTGTGGTAGTTTGAGCATTCTTTTGCATTGCCTTTCTTTGGGATTGGAATGAAAACTGACCTTTTCCAGTCCTGTGGCCACTGCTGAGTTTTCCAAATTTTAGACTGTTCAAATAAAGTTGTGGTAATAATTTACTTATCAATCTCATATTTAAAGATGGAAAATAATATAATGTTCACTAAAAGTATAAAAACAATAACAACCAAACATTATTATTAAGCATTTAGTATATGCCAGACACTGTAAAAACTATTTCATAAACCTCAAAACTGTACTGAACTAGAGTTGTCAAACCTAATTTACAGATGAAGAAACTGAAACACAATGAGGTTAATACACCACATATACGTACATCTACATACAGACTTATAAGTGGCCCAGCAGATATTCAAACAAAGCTCTCAGGCTCTAAAGCAAAGTGATTTTATAGCAATTGCTTTTCTTTCTTTCTTTTTAACGCTCTCTGTTTGGGTGACAAATGATTTACATAAAATAAGGCAGCAGGAGGAGGCAGAATGGCTATGACTGCCTACTACAAAGGGATTCACAGCAGGTCTCTCCACATAGGATTTCATGGAAAACTAGCTTGAGATGACAAGGGAAAGGAGGCTGCAGTAAAAGTGGGTGATCTGTAGGGTCTGCACTTGAAGGGAAAGTGACAGTTTATATGGATCTACCCAGTTCTTTCAGACCATGTGACACACAGCCAGCACCACCCAAAGCAGGCCCCACCCGCCATACATTTTTCCTTTGCAGTCACCTTTTCCCAACTTCTCTGAACACCTCGATTTTCCTCTGATGATCTTACATCTGACTATTTCTTATCTCCCCATTTTTGGCCTTGCCTCACCTTTTGAACCAGAACCTTGGCATAATTTTTAAACTGTTCTTATTATCTTACTATGCTTCAGATTCCTCTTCTAGCTTTGGCACTTTGCATGGGGTAAATGCCCCACCAGTCCTTACACAGCATCTGGGACCTGAAGCCTCAGCTTAGCTCCTTATTGGGAAAGAAGGATCTCTTGTTGGGTTGCATAAGATCCAGGTTTGATGGGGAAAATAGATCTGATATCACACCTTTCTTCTTAGGATACCATCTGATTCCTAAGAACATTTTTATTGAAATTTTAGCACCATACCATTGACCAGTCAATGGATGAAACCTATCCAAATGTTCTTAAAGATTTTACCTGTGCATCTAAGAATGGAATTTCTCTTTCTCATTTTCAGAAGGATCACTCAAATGTGTGCTTCTGGCCTGGAAACATGATTCCACGTGTGACTCTACAGGTGATCAATTGGTGGTGAAGATGGTCACGTGGACTGTCAAACTGAGAGTCACAATATTTTGCACCACCTGTTATCACTCTTTGAGAAGAGGAAATAGGCTATGAGAGAGATTTAGGTACTGTTTCTTCTAAGCCTTCAACATTTTGCTAGAGTGGCAGCTATGACCAAGCAGATAGTAACGACAAAGGTCTCATTTTTCTGCCCTTCCTTTACCTTCTGTGTATTCAGACTTGAGCAAATAAAATTATTTGGGATGATGAGAACCAGTTTTCTCAGTAGTAATTGGGACACATTGGAACGTATCCCATGATGGTCTTGATTGGGATTGACATAATCAGCATGAACAAAAGGCTTATAATTGACATAGGTATCTACTAGCTCTTTTGCTGGGTGGATATAGAAGTGATGTTACACTAATAGCATTGTCTATGCCTAGTCCCAGGGCTCCATGGATAAAAGGCTGTTTCTAGGGATGGGGCAGAGAGAGTAAAAGACGAGCCTGAAATAGATTGTTGAGCCAATACCTGCTAAAAAAAGTTCATGGAAACATCAAAAAGTCATAGAAATCTAGAGTGAAGGGCATCCCACTACCTAAGACTGAATATGAATATCAAAATATATGAAGATAGCAATGGATTATAGCCTATTGAATAGGATAAAAATAGATAGATATGAAAGAACAATTCTTGTCAGTAGACTGCTAACTATTAAAAATGGATGTATTAATGCAGTTAAAAATCATAGATGGGTTGTAAATCTAGTAGCTGAAACATTTAATGACAAAGTATTTACATGCTGTCAAAGACAGAGTAACT